>NC_045774.1:48737931-49043706 GCF_008692025.1 Phocoena sinus
TGTTCACTGCAGCCCTGTTTACAATAGCCAAGACATGAAAGCAACTTAAAGGTCCATCAACAGATGAATGAATAAAAAAGATGTGAGGGCTCCCCTGGTGGCGCAGTGGTTGAGAGTCCACCTGCCAATGCAGGGGGACACAGGTTCCTGCCCCGGTCTGGGAAGATCCCACATGCTGTGGAGCAGCTGGGCCCGTGAGCCATGGCTGCTGAGCCTGCGTGTCCGGAGCCTGTGCTCCACAATGGGAGAGGCCACAACAGTGAGAGGCCCGAGTACCGCAAAAAAAAAAAAAAGATGTGATACATACCTATACTAAGGAATACTACTCAGCCATAAAAAAGAATGAAATCATGCCATTTGCAGCAACATGGATGGACCTACAGATTATCATACTAAGTGAAGTCACACAGAAAAAGACAAAATATATCACTTATCATATGATATATATGTTATATGTGTTATGTATGTTATATATGGAACAAATGAACTTATTTACAAAACACAAACAGACTCACAGGCACAGAAAACAAATTTATGGTTACCAAAGGAGAAAGAGGGTGGGGAAGGGATAAATTAGGAGTTTGGATTAGCAAATACAATCTACTATATATATTGGGGTGGCCAAGAAGTTCCTTCGGGTTTTTCTTAACATGTTACTAGAAAAATAAACAACAAGGTCCTATTGTATAGCACACAGAACTATATTCAATATCCTGTAATAAATCACAATGGAAAAGAATATGAAAATGAATATATATAACTGAATCACTTTGCTGTACACCAGAAACTAACACAACATTGTAAATCAACTACACTTCAATTTAAAAAAAAGAAAAAGAATTGTACCTCTGAACTAAAAACAAAATGTACATCAGTTTTTTTCAGTGGAAATTAAAGAAGACTTAATGAACTAGATAAGAATAAACAAAGAAAAAGGACTTTATTTGTAGTTTTTTACTTCAAATTTTCTGATTTGGGGTACCTAAGGAAAAGATGTAAGTTTAAGACTAAAAATATATGAAAACTACTAGGTTAATAAATTTTAAAAGGCCCTTTATTTTCAGCTATGCAGTTATTTTGGAATAGCACACCGAGTTTTCCATTTGCTGAACAAATGCCTTCACTCAAAGGGCACACACGGGGCTTCCCTGGTGGCGCAGTGGTTGAGAGTCCACCTGCCGATGCAGGGGATGTGGGTTCGTGCCACAGTCTGGGAAGATCCCACATGCCACGGAGCAGCTGGGCCCGTGAGCCATGGCCACTGAGCCTGCGCATCCGCAGCCTGTGCTCCGCAACGGGAGAGGCCACAACAGTGAGAGGCCAGCATACCGTAAAAAAAAAAAAAAAAAAAAGGACACACACGAATATACTGGGGACTTACATGAATTAATCAATATGGTTCCTTTGGATTTTTTTTTTAACATCTTTATTGGAGTATAATTGCTTTACAATGGTGTGTTAGTTTCTGCTTTATAACAAAGTGAATCAGTTATACATATGTTCCCATATGTCTTCCCTCTGGCGTCTCCCTCCCTCCCACTCTCCCTATCCCACCCCTCCAGGCTGTCACAAAGCACCGAGCTAGTATCCCTGTGCCATGTGGCTGCTTCCCACTAGCTATCTACCTTACTACGTTTGTTAGTGTGTATATGTCCATGACTCTCCCTCGCCCTGTCAAAGCTCACCCTTCCCCCTCCCCATATCCTCAAGTCCGTTCTCCAGTAGGTCTGAGTCTTTATTCCTGTCTTACCCCTATCCTTTGGATGTTTATAACTGTACTCATGAGTTTACAATGCATACAACTACTTTTCACTGCAAACTTCATCCACACAGGAATCTTGCCTTAGAATCTCCACACCATCCCAGCTGTGACTAGTTCCATTTTATGTACCAAGCCAGGACTGACTGACAGATCTATGATGTTCCTACCAGTAAGAGATATCTCCTCCATCTGGCTCTCAAAAATATTGACTTCTAGGCTTCCCTGGTGGCGCAGTGGTTGAGAGTCCGCCTGCCGATACAGGGGACACGGGTTCGTCCCCCGGTCCGGGAAGATCCCACATGCCATGGAGCGGCTGGGCCTGTGAGCCATGGCCGCTGAGCCTGCGCGTCTGGAGCCTGTGCTCCGCAACGGGAGAGGCCACAACAGTGAGAGGCCCGCATACCGCAAAAAAATAAAATAAAATAAAAAAAATATTGACTTCTATTACAGATTTGAGAGGGATGGAAACACAATTATGGGGTTTCAATCCTGGACAGCTCCTTCTACACTAGTGCCTATACTTTATATCCTACATACTTTGATTCAGTTTATTGAGATTCCCAATCTTAGCACAAAAATTAGATTGAATGTGTTCTTGTCTAGTTCTAGCATAGTTGGAAAAGCTTCCTAAATTAATGACAAAAATGTTAAAGAACATTCGAAGCAACCACAGTCCTCAACTTTTCTTTATTGAGTGCAAGACCCCCTGAGGTATGGGCCCCTCGTTTGGTTATCATTCATTCCAGTGTTTAAGCAGAAGCAAATAGGAACAACTACCTACTTGCCTATCCACTCCCTATGTAGAGGATACAGAGTTAGAAAGGCCAAGAATTCTGGCTTTGCCATTTGCTATGGGATCTGGTCAGCCTTTTTGAGAATTAGTTTTATCATGTGTAAATCAAAGACAATAATACTTCCTGAAAAAATCTGCAAGGGCCATGTGACACGTCATATGGGAAAGTAACTTACACTGTGTCTGGCACAAAGCAGGTGTTCAGAAATGTTTTTTAAATGTCCAAATCAATGAATAAAAAAAATTTTTTTTACGTTCTCATGTTAACAGCCCAAAGCTTTCCATAAACTACCTTTCACATATATATAGTACTCATCTGTCATCCTTCTCCATAAAGTCTGCTTTTTGTTAAAATTCTACAGCAAGAGTAGACAAATTATCTTCAAAAGACTAGACAGTATATATTTTAGACTTTTTATATGGTGTAAAAAAAAAAAAACTTTAAAAATGTAAAAACCATTCTTAGCTTGTGGTCCTCACAGAAACAGGGATTTAGCCCACAGGAGGTATATTTGCTAACTCTTGTGCTAAAGCACAGTTCCAAGATTACAGCGTAAGAAATGTGCTATTGGGGGATGGGCAGTCAGGAGGAGGAATTCAACCAAATTTCCAACATTATCACTGTTTCCACAGTCATTTTGAGCTCTAGTGGTCTGAGATTTATTACAGCCAATGAAATATCTCCTGTCTCTGGAAGTGGGAGATCAAAGAGAGGAAATGCCACAATTTTAAGTATAAGAAAAGCTGTCATATTGACACTGGATTGAAAAAAAAGTACAGAATGCTACAGATTCTACAACATAACACTTCTACAAAGTGGTCACTCAACTGAAAGCACCATGGTGTCACAAAACAAAATCAGCCCTGGATAAGTCACGTGTGGAAGAGAGATTTCTAGGTTAGACCCTCCATTTTTACTTTCATGATCTCTTCAAAAATGACGGTGAAAAACCCAAGACTATGATAAAAGCAATTTTATTAAAATAAAGCTATTTATTTTGACAATATTTTCTTAATATAATTTTCACTGCAGTTAGTTGCCAAATTAGGATAAGATATGCTCAATTTCAGTTTTCTAATTAGTTATTGAGATTCTTTTCGAACATTTTTTCTTTTAAATTCACTAACTAAAAGAACAAGCAATGGCGGTCCTGTCAAGAGAACATAATCACGTTCTGATTTTTTTTAAGTCAACTTAAATAGTTTAATCCACGTATTCCCTTAAGATTTTCTTTAGTAAGAAACTAATATCATCACATACTCAAAGTACACTCATCATTCCCCATTTATTATATACCACCTTTTATCTTCTGATTTCATTCACTAGACTTTTTCATTTAGTTTTGATTACCAATACACTCAAACGGGAATTTGATTAACTCTAGTAAAGCAACTGACAATTGTTAGTAATCATTTGGGTAGTGTTTCTTGTTCTAAAAACACTCAAAAAAAGAAAAGTAAAATTTTTTTAAATCAAACTTGCTCTATAAAAAGATCTATAACAAGCTTCCTTTTGACAATCCATTAATTATGCACTTAAAGTGTAATTCAATTTTTAAAAATTCTATCAATATACTTGCAAGCAGTGAATACATAACATTCAGTGAAATGTAAGCTCTATAGTCATCTTTTTGAAAGTATAAGTCTTATTTCCCCTGCATTCTGCATTAAAATTCCCTCACAAAGGATGATTTCTAATTCAAAATCATAAATTAGGAGTACTATTAAATTAAATGAATTAGTTTGAATAATCACTTATATGCCTTCTTAAATCAGAAAGATTCTACTTACCAATGATGTCTGATCCTCAAACGGTCTTGTAATATTTTTCCTAATATTAAAAAAAGTTACCCTAATTTTAATAATCTTAATAATTCAACCATAACAATAAATATTAAGATAATTTTATATTCAGATGATCAAAAAAAAGAAGCTAGAAGAATATTTATTCATTCAAATATTTATTTAGTGCCTATTATGTGCCAGGCACTGTTCTAGGAGCTAGGGATACCATAATACCATGTCAAACAAGATCCTTGCTTTCACAGAGCTTACATTTTAGAGGAAAAATGAACAATTTCAAAAAGTAATATCTGTTGTGACAAAAATAAAACAGGGCACTGTGTTAGTGTGAAGAATGGAAAATGATTATTTGAGCTGAGACCTGATAAATGAGGAGTTAGCCATGGAAAAGTTTTGAGGTTAAGAGTATTCCAGGAAAAGGAAACAGAGTAAGAAAAGATTCTGAGATGGAAACAAGCTTAGACTATTTAAGAAACAGACGACAAATGTCACTGGAGCTTAGTGAACAAAGGGTTAACGGCGGGGTACGAGGTCAAAGATGTAGACTCGGCCCAGAATATGTAGGGCCTTGTTGGTCAAGGTAAGGAACGTAAGTTATTAAAAGAGTAACAGGAAGCACTGGGGGGTTTTAGGCAAGACAGTGATATGATTGGATTCAAGTGTTCTTTTTTTTTTTTTTTTTTAAATTTACTTATTTTATTTATTTATTTTTGGCTGCGTTGGGTCTTCGTTGCTTTCCCCGGGCTTTCTCTAGTTGCGGTGAGCGGGGGCTACTCTTCGTTGCAGTGCACGGGCTTCTCATTGCGGTGGCTTTTCTTGTTGCAGAGCACGGGCTCTAGGTGTGCAGGCTTCAGTAGCTCTGGAGCGTGGGCTCAGTAGTTGTGGCTCACGGGCTCCAGAGTGCAGGCTCGGTAGCTGTGGCATACGGGCCCAGCTGCTCTGTGGCATGTGGGATCCTCCCGGACCAGGGCTCAAACCCATGTCCCCTGCATTGGCAGGCATATTCTTAACCATGGTGCCACCAGGGAAGCCCTAAATGTTCTTTTTTTTTTTTTTTTTGCGGTACACGGGCCTCTCACTGTTGTGGCCTCTCCCATTGCGGAGCACAGGCTCCGGACGCCCAGGCTCAGTGGCCATGGCTCACGGGCCCAGCTGCTCTGCGGCATGTGGGATCTTCCCAGACCAGGGCACAAACCCGTGTCCCCTGCATCAGCAGGCGGACTCTCAACAACTGCACCACCAGGAAAGCCCCAAATGTTCTTTTTTAAAGGACTGCTCTGTCTGCTATGTAAGGATGGAATGTACCACAGCAAGAGTGAAGGGGTTAGTAAGGAGCTATCACAGTAATCCAGGAGAGAAAGAAAAAAATGGTGGGTTGGACCAGGAATAGTAGTAGTGGAGATGGAGAAACAGTGGGTAGAGAAACGCAGAATGCTATCTTTCATGCAAAAGGGAGAAAAATAAGATTATGTATTTTTATTTGCTTAAATATGCATAAAGAAATTCTGTTAAGACATATAAGAAACTAATGATAGTGGCTGTCCTGGGAAGAGTGTGTGTTTATATTTTCCCTGTATATTTTTTGGATTTTTAGTCATGTGAGTAAAGTATAAAACAGTTCATAATTTTTATGAATTTAAAGAGAAATAAAATCATATACACATGATCTCAATTTTGTTCAAAGAAAAAGATATATAGATATAAAACTGCATGAGGAGAAAATATACATAGTGCTTATCTATGGGTGACTACTCTTATCCCAATTATCTAAGATAAATATATATTACTTTTTTAATCAGTAAAAAACAAAAAAAGTATTTAAAAAAATGATGCAACACAAACAAATCAGGAAAAATTACTGCAGCATTTATGATTAACAGCTAACGGCAATTCACAAATAGGCAAATATGACCTGTTGGAAACATAGGGAAAATGCAAGTTTAAACAAAATGTCATTTTCACTTCTTAATTTTAAAAAACAAACCAAAAGTAGGTAGTGACCCATGAAACTCGTACATTTTACTCTGCCAAACTTCTCAAAAAGCACTACTGTTAATATGCTAGATTGGGCATGAAGCTATACCCAGTAATCTCACGTCTAGAAATCTCATGTAGGAACCAATACAAAAGAAGAACTCATTTGTGTAAAAATAGCCATTTTAGCATTATTTATAAGAACAACAACAACAAAAAAGAAAATCAAAATTTCCTCAAGTTAAGAAACAGTTAAGTAAATTTTAGTATAACCATTTAATAGGTATTATACTAGCATTAAAAATAATATCTAAAGGACACCTATCAGTAGAAAAATGCTTACAAGACAAATGAAAAAGGCACAAAAGAATTGTCAGAATAATGAAACTGTTTCTGTACCATGACTGCAGTGGCAGACACAACTCAATGTATTTGCCAAAACCCATGAAAGTATACACCACAAACAGTAAATTTTACATACATAAATTAAAAAAACAACCAGGGGGCTTCCCTGGTGGCGCAGTGGTTGAGAGTCCGCCTGCAGATGCAGGGGACGCGGGTTCGTGCCCCGGTCCGGGAGGATCCTGTGTGCCGCGGAGCAGCTGGGCACGTAAGCCATGGCTACTGGGCCTGCGTGTCCGGAGCCTGTGCTCCGCAACAAGAGAGGCTGCAGCGGTGGGAGGCCCGCGTACCGCAAAAAAAAAACCAACAACCAGGAAGTGATAGAAAACCCAAAATAGAATACAGACTGTAATAAATGACCTTAACTATAGTATAAATGAATAACACAATCACACTGAAGGGGCAAAAATAACCTAACCTGACTTACACTGGAAAACAATATTTTTACTGCATATTGTGAGCTTAAAGACAAAAAGAACTGCACATAAATTCCATACTCTAGTTAGTAAAATTGTTTCTTATAAGGTTGGAAATTCTGAAACTACTAGAATTACACAAATAAGTAAATATATTATAACAAAAGCAAGGTTTCATACTGTCAGAAGATAGAAGATACAAAGAAGAAAAGGAGAAAGGCTGGAATGAAGTCTCTGGTATCCGACTGGAATTGGAAGCACTAGTATGCACTCATGAATTTTTAGGAAGTATCAGTATCAACTCAGGGTTTTTAAATATATAAATAAATATAAACAAATATAGACATGCATACATGCATAGGTTAATGTACATAATATTTATTTTCAAGCTCTGTCTGCTGAGAGGACCTAGAGACAATGACACTCCAGTAGCAACTGAGCATAGATCTGTTTCTAAATTATCAGTCTCCAATATGTGGAACCAGGGCTGATTCCAAGGCTGTGGCAATGAAAACTACAAGATGAACCCAGAGCATCTTGTGGTGCCAGAAAGGAAGTGCTCAAACACAGGGGGCACTTTGAAAAGCCAACCTGACAGAGATCCCAATGGCCAAATGGAGAACAATTTATGCAACAAAATAAATCATGACAGAACTTCCCGGGTGGCACAGTGGTTAAGAATCTGCCTGCCAATGTAGGGGACAAGGGTTCGAGCCCTGGTCCGGAAAGATCCCACGTGCCGTGGAGCAACTAAGCCCATATGCCACAACTACTGAGCCTGCATGCCACAACTACTGAAGCCCACGAGCCTAGAGCCCTGCTCCGCAACAAAGACAAGCACCGCAATGAGAAGCCCACACACCGCAACAAAGGGTAGCCCCTGCTCGCCACAACTAGTGAAAGCCCGTGCGCAGCAACGAAGACCAAACACAGCCAAAAATTAAATAAATAAATAAATCATGACAGCACTGGATTATAACCCCAAAGAACATAATAAATATCTGTAAGTCCACACTGACATAAATAAGTAATTAAACAAATGGAGGAAAAGGGACAGATTTTCCTTACAGAATTCCAATTAATAAACGCAGAGGGAATGAGAGAAATCGAAAACCACTACTAGAACACCACAGTAATCACTGTTGTAGACAAGATCCACTGATGAATGCTAAAATGAATACACAAAAGTTTGAGGAGAAATAGGATTATTTGCATAGTCTCTAAGTATCTCCTCTAAACGTTTGTTAATTACAAAGGGGAAAATAGAAACTTTATAGTGGCGAAACCCAGCAGACACCACTTTAACCAAGTTTAACAACAACAGTAATAAGACATCATGTACTCCCTGGTATGATTTATTGAAAAAGGCACATCACTTTTGTGGTATTCCTGCCCATAATGCATAATCTCAATCCACTCATGAGAAACTTAAGGCAAGTGCAAACTGAAGGATATTTTACAAAATAACTGACAAATACTCATCAAAAGTTTAAAGGTCATCAAAGACAAGGAAAGATTGAGGAACTGCAACAAACTGGAGGAGACTAAGGAGACACGACAACTGAACACAATGTGGGATCCTGGAAGAGAAAAAGGATATTAATGAAAAAACTGGGGCTTCCCTGGTGGCACAGTGGTTAAGAATCCGTCTGCCAATGCAGGGTACGTGGATTTGAGCCCTGGTCCGGAAAGATCCCACATACCACGGAGCAACTAAGCCCGTGCGCCACAACTACTGAGCCTGTGCTCTAGAGCCCGTGAGCCACAACTACTGAGCCTGCATGCCACAACTACTGAAACCCACGCGCCTAGAGCCCGTGCTCCACAATGAGAGAAGCCACCGTAATGAGAAGCTCACGCACTGCAACGAAGGGTAGCCCCTGCTCACTGCAACTAGAGAAAGCCTGTGCGCAGCAACAAAGACCCAACACAGACAAAAATTAATAAATAAAATAAATAAATTTATAAAAAAAGAAAAAGGAAAAACTGGTGCAAACCAAATCAAGCCTATGATTTAATTAACATTATTGTACCAATGTCCATTTCTTACTTTTGATAACTGTATTATGGTTATGGAAGTTATAACATTAAGAGATGCTGGGAGAGGATATATGGGAACTCTATTTTTGTAGCTTTTCTGTAAGTCTATTACTATTTTAAAATAATACATAATGCTATGATTACAACTCTGTAAGAATATTCAGTACAAATGAAAACACAGACAGGAAACAAACAAATTTTAAATACTCATAGCAGGACTTCCTTGGTGGTTCAGCAGTTAAGACTCCATGCTCCCAATGCAGGGGGTCGGGGTTCGATCCCTAGTCAGGGAACTAGATCCCGCACGCCGCAACCAAAGACAAGGCGTGGCCAAATAAATAAATATTTTAAAATAAATTAATTAAATAGAAATAAAATACTCATAGCTATGTATGTAAGGAACTGTAGTATTTTTTAACCAAAATATTTTTCTAAATCTCCCATAAAGTGGTTGGTTGTTACTTTTATAATGAAACAATATAATTTAATAAGTGAAATAAAAGAAATCATGACTTACTTTTTATACAGAACTCCATATGGTTTCTTCAGTGCATACTGTAAAACATAATTTATAGCTTTCAAAACAAAGCACATTCTGAAAAGCAGAGGTAAAAATCAAGCATTATAACAGTCATTATACAAGATTATCCTGGTCCCTGAATCCTATTCTGCTATCTTCTGCATGGCTCCCTTTTGATCACTTATAACATGCAACACGAGCTTAATATTCTTAGCTGGGACTTTCCTAATTAAAAATTTCTATGCCCTTTCAATATTCTATCCAATTTAAATGATTCCCTTCATTTCCTTAAATTCTAGCTTCATCTAGCCCACTCTCCTTTAGCCATCCCAAATTATCTGCAGTTCCCCAAATGCATCATGCTCATTCACACGCCCTTTTGCACAAGCTTTTTCCTCAGCCTTGGAAGCCCTTCTCTTCTGCTTCCTTTTCTCCTTCTTGTTCCAACTCCTCCTTCAAAATGATGCTTAAGTGTCATCTCTAGGAAGTCCATCCTGTGTGTGGCAACCCCCGTGGGATTTTAACTCAGTCTCCCATCCTATCCTGTGTGTACCTCCAGCACAGCACTTCATTCACAATGCTGTTAACTTTTACTTATCTGTCTTCCTCATTAAGCTCACTGAAGGGAAAGACTGTGTCTTATGTAACTATTAATCCCTAGCACCTAGCACAGTAGTTGGTATTGTTGAAAGAATAGACAGTAATATGCAGTTACCTCGTTTTACAAATTAGATATGTTCCTGAAATGTGAGTAAATCAAATGCTAGTAATTGAAATCAGGTGAAATTTACTAAGGGAACTAGCTGCTGTAAGGAAAACCAGTAGTCAGGGCCTTGGTGAGACGTTAGCTTTTCTCTAAGGCTAGCATTTCTTAAAGCAAGCCAAACTTACCTATGTATTTCTCAGGCAGTCCAACTAGTATGCTAAAAATTTCCTAAAATGATTTCAACACCATTTAAAAAGTAAGTATATATATACGTACCACATCTCTAAGTACTTGTGTCACTGTTGAACTTGCATTGCCCCCTTTAATCAGCATAGCATTTTTAATATTTTCACTGAGTTTCGGTTCTCTTTTCTCAAGGAATCTCTTGGCTCTTTTTGTTTTGGGCTTTCTATTCGGAAAAATCACAATTCATAACAACTTAAAACATGTTCCTCATATTACAAAACCATGACTTATGTGCAAATTCTTAAAAATCAACAGAGACATTACATGACATTTATCAGTTAGGATTCCACCACTAAACAAAATCTCACTTTTTTGGGGAATATTAGTAAAAGATATTCAGCTATTACTGTTAAGTAAGTGTTAATTTTATTAGATATGGTCTTTAAAAAGATTCCCATTTTTATATTCCCAGCATTCTTTTATTACTGTTTTCTAAACCTTTTATTTAAAAAGAGATAGAACTTCCCTGGTGGCACAGTGGTTAAGAATCCGCCTGCCAATGCAGGGGACACGGGTTAGAGCCCTGGTCCGGGAAGATCCCACATGCCGCGGAGCAACTAAGCCCGTGCGCCACAACTCTTGAGCATGCGTTCTAGAGCCCACGAGCCACAACTACTGAGCCCGCGTGCCACAACTACTGAAGCCTGCACACCTAGAACCTGTGCTCTGCAACTAAGAGAAGCCACTGCAATGAGAAGCCCGCGCACTGCAACGAAGAGCAGCCCCCTCTCGCCACAACTAGAGAAAGCCCGCACGCAGCAACGAAGACCCAATGCAGCCAAAAAATTAAAAAATAAATACAAAAGGCATTAAAAAAAAAAACTAACCTAGACCAATCACTCTGCAAGATATGAAGGGAAAACAAATCCATTATTCTGATTGTATGATGTGACAGCAGGAGTAGAATGTTTTTATACACTCTGTTCACCTCTGCTTACACTACAGTGAGAATCTTGATTTTCCAACAGTTCTCTGCCATCTGCTGAAATAATTCCTCTTCTCTTAAATAACTATGACCCTCCCTCCTTCCAGTCCCACGGACACTTCGTGAAGTAAAAGCAAAACAGAATATGCACAAACTTACTTTACCATGCAGACTTTAAATATTCACCAGATAAAATGTCAAGCACATTTAAAGCTTCTAATCATTTACTGGTTGATAAAGATACACAGTACTTTTTAAGTCAAACCAGGAGAGATTTAGTGTGTCTATAACCCAATAAAAGTGCTATATGTTCTATATTCCACGTGCTTCATTGCTTCTGACTAACCAGCAACTAATGAAAATAACACCTTGTACGTTTTATTAGCTGTTTGTCCCACAGTGAGACAGTAAACTAGTCTTACTCATTTTTGCGGTCCCCGCACCTGCAGAGGAATATTCAGCACATGTGCAAAAATCGCTGATTTAATGACCAAAAGAATAATTTGTCCTTTTGATTACGTTAACCCAGGTAAAACGCAAGAAACCCATAGCAAATAACAGCAGAACTATTTATGAGATCGATAAACATTTTCTGGACTAATATAAAGCAGACATTACCCAAGGATAACTCAGAGAAGTGTACAAGTTTGGGAAAAAGAAAAAAAGCTAATGAGCATCTCTACGTGCTGCCGCAAAGCCTTTACATATATTCTCGCAAATATTCCTCAGTTCTATGAAGTACGACTATTATGAACGCTATTTTACAGAGTAAACTGAGACTTAGGGGGACTAAATGGCCCAGTCGCATAGCTTTAAGTGGACGGGCCCGGACTGTCACCTAAATCTGTCACATTCCCAGGCCTGTGCTCAGAGCACCTCAGTCAGGTGTTCTGTGCCCAGAACACCTCTCTCACCTTCCTCTCACTTCTGCGGAAGCCGAGACACTTCTTATTGTCTAGGATAAAAGCGGCCAACGCCTCGGTGCCACGTCCACGCCGAGGCTCCCACACACGGCCTTCCCTGCTCTCCGTCTCCCCGCAGGCCGCCCCAACAGACGGAAACCCAAACTAGTGGATACATCCGCACGGAGTGGCAACGGGTGTGAGGAAGGAGCGTGGGCGGCCAGGAGGAGCGGGAGGCAGAGGCGCTACTCCTCCGTCCCGCTACAGAGGCCCTTCTCCCCAACGTTAACCGGGGAAAGAACCCACTGCACTTACACAACTCGATCCAAAGCGTCCATGCTACCACAGCGCCCACCTGGCGCACGCACGTGTACCGCAGGGTTACAGGAGATAAGGCAACGCAACGACCGAGGAGGAACCGGAACTTGGGCGTGACGTCACTTCCTGGCACCGCCAGCGACGTGGAGGCTTGGAGGCGCTGGCGGCCGTTTGGGATGAAATAGCGCTCTGTTTCCTTGGTTACCGGTGTTTGTCTTGGCTCTTTTCCGGAAATCAACAGGCTCCTCTTGGAGCTTGATGTACACACCTGTGTGTGATAGACCAGGGTTCTCGGCCTTCCCCAATCAATAGAAATTGGTAAGAGACCAGTCAAGAAATTCAGACAAGGCTTTTGGGGGGTTTCTGTGGCTGCAGGAAGGAGCAAAACCAACAGGTCCCCTTGCTAGTTCCCGAAGGTAGGGGGTGGGGCGCAGGTGAGCTGGTTCCTTATATGGGGTGAGGGTAGGGTGTGTCCAGGGACGGGCTGGAGGGGTAGCTTAGGTGGTTTGCTCATGCGTTTGGTGGTGTTGGTTGCAGGGGGCATGCGCAGTACCCTGCTTTTGCTCCCTTTGCACCCAGCTCTGCAGAAGTGGCAATGGGGTTTTTCTGATCTTTTTGTTTCTTGCCCATAATTTGCCCCAACTGTGCATGCACATATTTTTAGTCTCTTATAGTTTCTTTGTATTTTGTTACTCCAGGAGACGTTTGTTCAGGTGCAAGCATTGCAGCACTGCAGGAAAGGGTCCCAGGTCCCAGCCTGTCTCATGTGTATACCTGGACTCAGATACTCAGGGACCAGGTGTTATTCATCTGGGAATCCTCCAGGATGCTAGAAAGGTTGGTGGCATGGTAGGTACTCATAGTCACTAAAATTATCAATGTGAAATATGCACTGTTGACAAAACTGTGAGATCAGTGAGGCAGAGTTTATAAACAGTTTATAACTGCCACAGTGCCTGGCACATAAAATGTATGCAGAAAATAACACTTCTGATTGTTATTTTCCCCCCAATGTTTAAGTTGTCGTATACGTCACATACCATAAATTACCCCGTAAAGTGTACAATTTCTTGGCTTTTAGTGTTCACAAAGATGTACATCCATCACCACTATCTAATTCCAAAACATTTTTATCACCCTCTCATAACGCAGTAGCACTCTCCACTTTCCACCCTTGTCAACCCCTGGCAACCACTAATCTATGTCTCCGTAGATTTGACTATTGAGAACATACCATATTAATGGATTCATACAATATGTGGCCTTTTGTATCTGGCTTATTTCACTTACTATGTTCATAAGTGTCCATGTTTAAGGTTCATTTGTGTTGTAACATGTATCAGTACTTCTTTCTTAGTACATTAATTTCTTTACTTAGGACTGAATAATAGTCCATTCTATGGATATACCATGTTTGTTTATCCATTCAAAAATTTATGAACATTTGTGTTTCCACTTTTATACTATTATGCATTATGCTGCTTTGAACATTTATGTACAAGTTTTTGTGTAGACTTTTGTTTTCAGTTCTCTAGGAGTAGAATTGCATGTGGTAATTCTATGTTTGACATTTTGAGGAACTGCCAAACTATTTTCTGTCTGCACCATTTTACATTTCCATTAGCAATGTAAGAGGGTTTGGAATTGGTTTTTCTATTGGTGCTGTAACAAATTACCACAAATTTGTCATAACACAAATTCATTATGTTAGTGTTCTAGAAGCCCGAAGCCTAAAATTAGTTTTACACGTCTAAAATTAAGTTGTCAGTAGGGGTACATTCCCCCAGAAGCTCCAGGGAGACTCTGTTTCTTTGCCTTTCCAGTTTATAGAAGCTGTTTACATTCCTTAGTATTCCTCCACCTTCAAAAGGCATCACTTGAACTTCTGTTTCTACTGCCACAACTTCTTTTTCTCTCTGACACTTCTAAATCCCTCTTATAAAACCCGTGTGATTACATGTGGCCCAACTGGATAATCCACAATAATAACCCCCATCGCAAGATCCTTAACGTAATCATATAGCAAATTCCCTTTGGCCGAATAAGGTAACATATTCACAGATCCCTGAGTTTAGGCATGGGCATCTTTTGGGGAGAGCATTATTCTATTAATCACAGGTTCCAACTTCTCCATTCCTCTCCAAAATTTGCTATTGTCCATCTTTTTTCATTAAGCCATTCTAGCAGGTGTAAAGTAGTATCTCATTGTGGTTTTCACTTGCATTTCACTGATGACAAACGATTTTGAGCATTTTTTCCATGGGCTGATTGGCCATTTGTATACCTTCTTCAGGAAAATGTCTATTCAAATCTTTGCTCATTTTTAAATTGGGTTGTCTTTTTATTGTTGGGTTGTGATAGTTTCCAATATATTCTACATACAAGTCCCTTATCTGATATATAATTTGAAATATTTTCTCCAATTGAATAGGCATTTTCATTTTCTAGATAGTGTCCTCTGAAGCGAAAACCTTTGCAATTTTTTTTTTTTTTTGGTGGTACGCGGGCCTCTCGCTGTTGTGGCCTCTCCCGTTGCGGAGCACAGGCTCTGGACGCGTAGGCTCAGCGGCCACGGCTCACGGGCCCAGCCGCTCCGTGGCATGTGGGATCTTACCGGACCAGGGCACGAACCTGTTACCCTGCATCGGCAGGTGGACTCTCAACCACTGCGCCACCAGGGAAGCCCAAACTTTTCAATTTTGATGAAGTCCAATGTATCCATTTTTTTTTCGTTGCTTGCAATTTTTTTTTTTTTTTATGTTAGCTGTTTGCTGTATTTGGTTACAAGTGAGGTGTTTACTTTTTTTTTTTTAATATTTATTTATTTATTTATGGCTGTGTTGGGTCTTCGTTTCTGTGTGAGGGCTTTCTCCAGTTGTGGCAAGCAGGGGCCACTCTTCATCGCGGTGCGCGGGCCTCTCACTATTGCGGCCTCTCTGGTTGCGGAGCACAGGCTCCAGACGCGCAGGCTCAGTAGCTGTGGCTCACGGGCCCAGTTGCTCCGCGGCATGTGGGATCTTCCCAGACCGGGCTCGAACCCGTGTCCCCTGCATTGGCAGGCAGATTCTCAACCACTGCGCCACCAGGGAAGCCCCGTTGCTTGCAATTTTTGTGTTATATCTAAGAGGACATTTCCTAATCCAACATAATAAAAGTTTTTTTTTTTTTTTTGGCTGTATTGGGTCTTCGTTGCTGAGCGCAGGCTTCCTCTAGTTGCAGTGAGCAGAGGCTACTCTTCGTTGCGGTGCGTGGGCTTCTCATTGCGGTGGCTTCTCTTCCTGGGGAGCACAGGCTCTAGGCATGTGGGCTTCCATAGTTGCAGCACACAGAACTTAGAGCATGCAGGCTTCAGTAATTGTGGCACATGGGCTTAGTAGTTGTGGCTCACAGGCTCTAGAGCGCAGGCTCAGTTGCTGTGGCACACAGGCTTAGTTGCTCTGCAACATGTGGGATCTTCCCGGACCAGGGACTGAACCCATATCTCCTGCATTGACAGGCAGATTCTTAACCACTGGGCCATCAGGGAAGTCTCTAAAGATTTATACCTATATTTTCTTCAGAGTTTTATCATTTTAAGCTCTTACATTTATTTAGACCTTTGGTCCATTTTGAATAAATCTATATATACATATAGTAGAGATGGGGGGTCCCACTTCATTCTTTTGCATATGGATATTCAGTTGTCCCAGGACCATTTATTGAAAAGACTATGTTTGCTCCATTGTATTGCCTTTGCTCCTTGATCTAAGATCATTTTACTATATGTATGTCTATTTCTGGGCTCTCTATTCTCTTCCATTGACCGATTTGTCTATTCTTTCAGCAGTTCCCACTGTCTCTATTACTGTAGTTTTATAGTAAGTCGTGAAGTCCTTCTACTATGTTCTTCAATATTGTATTGGCTATTCTGGGTCTTTCCCTCTCCATATAAACTTTAGAGTTGGTTTGACAATATCCATAAAAAACTTGCTGTGATTTTATTTCAGATTGCATTGAAACTATAGATCAAGCTGGGAAGAACTAACATCTAGATAATACGGCCACTTTCATATACATGAGGAAAGCTGGGCACACTGCTAACCTGAATAAATTCTGGGATTCTGTTACAAACAAATAAAGGAAGACCAGATGCTGGCTCAAGTAATTAGCAGTCTCTCCACATAGAGACTTCATACCATTTGGTAGAAAAAAATAAGCTTTTGATTAAACAAAAGCTGACACTAAAGTCATATAAAAATTGGGAGGATACACACTTATGATTTGGAAATGCTTTTAATCAGGGTAAGTTGTTTTCCAAATAAACAGTAAAAATTTACAAAACCTACTGAAGGAAAAAATTCCTCATCCTAGAACATTAGTTCTCTAATCTGTCACAACAAAGTTACACCTCCAACAGTTGTGAGATATAATTAACGTGAGGAGTGTTTCAACTTATTAGTACCAGGTTAAACCATATAAAATTGCAGAGTTTTATAGTCAGAAACAAATATTGGTAATTTCATATAGTTCAACCTGTATCAAAGTTTGTGACTAATTTACTTAAAAAATACAAGTTAGGGTAGATCTAGGTTATCACCATAATATTGTAGAATGTTACAGCTGAATTCCAATCATCTTTCTTCAGTGGGAAAGAAGTGAAATTACAGCTGGAACATCAGAACTGTACCTTCACCCTTAAGCACTTCTGAATTCTTTTTCTGTTCTCAGGAGTAATACTGACTTTGGTAGACTGGAAAATGGCCCCCCAAATATTTTCATGCCATAATTCTCAGTTTTATGCCTGTTTAAATTACACGGCAAAAGGGACTTTGCAGATGGAATTAAGGTTATAGACCTTAAAATAGGGAAGTTACCCAGATATGCCCAGTGTAATCAAATGGACCTTTAAAAGAAGGCAGAAGGGTCCATCATCAATAGGATTATGGAAGAAGCAGGAGAGATTCAAAGACTGAGGGGGACTTGACCATTGCTGGCTTTGAAGAGAAGGGGACCATGAGTGAAGGAATGCAGGCAGCGTCTAGAAGTGGTTTGGCTGGGAATGGCTCTCAGCCAACAGCAAGGAAATGGGACTGTGATCCTTCAGCTGCAAAGAACTGAATTCTGCCAACAACTGAATGAACGAGGAAATGGAGTCCCCCATGCCACATCCAGAAGAGAATGAAGCTCTGCAAATACCTTGATTTTAGCCCAGGTGAGACCCATATCAGATGGCTGACCTACAAAACTATAAGACAATACACTTGTGTAGCTTAATACACTTTAGCCACTAAGTCTGTGGTAATTTGTGATGGCTGCAATAGAAACTCACACTTACCTTAGTAAAACCCGCATTTTAAAGGACTCATCACAGAAGGGTCCCTATATTCATTGAAACCATATTTTTAAAAACTCGTATCTGGTCCTTAATGATTCTAGTATATTAAACTATATTATAATTGGAAATGTGTATATAGCCAACAAAAATAATAAAATTGTGAACTGAAAACTACAAAGCCAGTTATTTTATATAAAAACTCTAAAAACTTCATCACTAGTTTTTATGAGAAACATTTCATCTAGGAGTGATTTCTAAGGCAGTTTCTTGAGTTTCCATAAAAACAGAGCCTTCTGTCTCAGAAGAAGGGATATCAATAAGAGGACCAGAATCCTCTATATCCAAGTTCGGTGGTTTCTCCTGTTCATAACTCAGGTTTGAATTATCTTTCATTTGAATCTCTTGCTCTTCCAACTCCAAAGATTTATCTGGGTCTGGAGCTACAACTTCATCCTCTTCATTTTCATGCAGAAAACTACAAATCATGTTGGGTCTACAGGAGAAATCATTTTCCTTGATTTGCAGCCATTCCACACCACCTAATGGAGGAGGCAGGGGGACAAACCAAGAAACATGAAAAAGGAATTTCAGTTACTTACATATATTTTTAATTTAATTGTTCATATGAATATCTATCAAAATAAAACCCCAACGTAAAGAAAGGAACATGGTGCCTGTACCTACTGATAAATGATCATGTAATTTCCATCTTACATGGAGACCTTGGAATGCCTATAGGGTATGCATCATCAAAATCACTAAAAGTAATCAACTTCAGTTACTATTCCAAGCCCTTTTCCCAGAGTCCAATTCCCAACTCATTCTGAGAGATAACTAAGCTCCCACTGCCATCTTTTGTCTTGAAGAAAATTTTGTCACTTCCCTACAATTTTCTCCTTACCCATTCAGTTTTCATAATACAATGGATGATACCACTCTATCATCTTGAGTCAACATTTATTTGTCATTTTGAGTTGAAAAATCCAATTGTGAAATAAGACACCTCTCAAAAAAAAACCCTTGAAAAAATTTTTTGTTCCTTTCCATACTCACAGTCAAAGCCATTAACTGTCAATGAACTCCCGTAATTGAGAATTGCTCCAGGGACTTCCCTGGTGGTCCAGTGGTAAAGAATCCTCCTTACAATGAGGGGAAAATGGGTTTGATCCCTGGTCAGGGAACTAAGCTCCCAGATGCTGCAGGGCAACTAAGCCCGCATGCCACAACTACTGAGGCCCCGTGCCTCAACTAGAGCCTGTGTATTGCAAACCACAGAACCCACGCACCCTGGAGCGTGCGCGCCACAACTAGAGAGAAGCCTGTGCACCACAACGAAGAGCTTATGCGCCGCAACGAAAGATCCCAAATGCCTTAACGAAGATCCCGTGTGCTGCAACTAAGACCTGACACAGCCCCAAATAAAATAAATAATAAATAAATCTTTTAAAAAAAAATTGCTCCAATAATGCTAGCCATTTTTTTCTTTCATCCTTATGACCCTTTCAGTTAAGTATTTTCAATGGATCCTCAATTCCTATAGCCCAAGCTGTTTACTCTCACCTTCAAAGTTCCGTTAGATAGCTGTAAGATATACCAACCTATGTCGTCACCCTGTTCACGCATCCATCTGTTCCTATCCCCCATCATAAACTAACTCTTCTGCAGCTGTTTGTTGAAACATCCTTACTGTTGATCCCACATCTTTTCTCATGTATTACTACTATAAAGTCTCCCTCTTTCAAAAATTGATTTGTTCTTTCCCTCCAGTTCAGCTTCAACTATTGACTTCATAGTTTTTTCTTGCTATAACCTCATTCTCCTAGTCACCAAGTTCAAAACCTCAAAGCCATCGTAAAGCCTACTCTGTTATCTAGCATAATACTTGGCAATAACGATACTTAAAATAAGTTGAGTGAAATGGGTGTCGAGTCATAGTCATCCATGTCTGTTTCAATGCTTTAGAGTACAAGTTCCTAGAAAGTAAGGACCACATCTCCTGTCTATTTTGTTCTGCCTCCAGCATCTTGCCATGTTTGGCAGCCAGCCTCCAAGATGGTCCCCAATGATCCTCACCTTCCTGACAAGCACGCCCCTGTGTCGTCCCCTCCTACATGGAATAAGATATCACAGAAATGACAGAATGTGACTTCTAAGGGTAGTTCATAAAAGACATTGTGGCTTCTACGTTGTTCTTAAGGATCACTTGGTCTGGGAAAGCCAGCCGCCGTGTCAGGAGGGCACTCAAACAGTAGTGTGAGGAGGTGAGGAAGTGAGGCCTCCTGCCAACAGGCAGCACAAACTCACCAGCTATGTGAGTGAGCCATCTCACAATTAGATTTTCCAGCCCTACTCAAGCCTTCAGATGACTACAGCCCAGCCAACACAATGGCTGCAACCTCATGAGAGACCCCAGCCAGAACAACCTAGCTAAGCTGCTCCCCAATTCCTGATTCACAGAAACGTGTAAGATGGTGTTCTGTTGTTGTCGTTTTAAGCCTTTAAGTTTAGGGGTAACTTTTTATGCAGCAACAGATAACCAATACAGCCTTGAATAGTTCGTTACTAATTTATTTGATTGAAAGATACACACAAATCTTCCCAAAGATCTATTAGATTATTAAGAACTATAGGAGAGGAAATTGTATAACTTCCTTTAAAAAGAATATCTATTATACCTCAATAAAGATGTTAAAAAAAAAAAAAAAGACATATGCAAAAAAAAAAAAAAAAAAGAATATCTAAATGATAGCTAAGCTATCTGGTATGTATCTGCCTTTCGAATTCATTCTAGAACTTCAAGTGCCTACTTCCTATTATTTTTGGAGTGCCTAAAAAAAGGGATAATTGTGGAATATATAAGAACAAAGATTTGTTATATAGTTACGTGTAGCTGGTATAATTAATTTCTAAATGACTAAAGTACCTTCAAATGTTTATTCCTTAAAATACAATAAATCAAACCATGAATATTCATCAATAGGGTCTCATTTACTAGAGTTTCAAATATGTCTTTGAGCAATAAGCCCTTTTTTAAAAAAAAAAAAAAAAAATAAGCCTTTTTTTTTTTTTGGTGGACAAACACCTTTATTCTGACTGTGTCCCAAATTCCCTAGGGCAAGAGAAAGAGGTTGGTGTGGTGAACAATGGGCTTTTAAACCACCAAGTGTTTATTTGCTCATCTCCACAAACGTGCGCCTGCTATGGGTGCAAGAAGCACTGGCCTAAGGTCTCTAGTGGGGGATGACGAGCAACTGGAGAAGGCTAAATGGATGCTCATTAAGAATGAGACACAGGACTAACAACTCTGGTCCTAGAGTTCCTCCCACATATAAAGCCAGCTTCTTCCAGTTGTGAGCATCTTGGGGAAGGTTACTGCATCTGCCAAAAGTTCAGGAGATCCTATGGGGTTACTCCTTGGGAATCGAGAACTGCTATCATCATATCTTCTGCACTTACAAAGAAGTTTTAATGAGAGAGAGAGAGAGAGAGAGAGAGAGAGAGAGAGAGAGAGAGAGAGAGAGAGGAGTAGTTGCTGAATTCCCTGGGGTTGAAATCATGTCAAGTTTCTTGACAAACTCCTCACAATCGTTTCCAATGCAAAGAAGATAGAAATTTCTTATATGTCTCCAGTGCCCCCTGCTATGTGAGAATTCAACTCAATTTTAAATCTATGTTTGGTACTTTTCATGGAGTACCCTCAATTTTAATATACTTTACCTATCACATATAGTTATTACTACAAAGTACAAAGAACATCCTGGCAGCAGTGTTTCATAAAGCCAATACTAAATCACCTATTTTCAGAGAACTAAGTGAACTAACCTATGTTTTCTTCTCCTTCCTTCTTTTCTGTCAGAAGAGTTCTTGTCATGCTGAGCTTCTTCATTGTGTGGCATTTATATTTTAGCACTGTTTTATTATTGCCTTCTGCATCCACTAGAATATAAAATGAACACTATTATACTGCTTGATGCCATCAAAGAATCATGTTAAGCCTCAATGATTCCAGTTTAGAGAGTTAAACTACTTCCTGTCAAGACAGTGTAGTAAGTTCAAGATTTAAATAAAAAAAAAAAAAAAAAAAAAAGATTTAACTCATTTCTCCAGCTCCAAGCACAGAGAAATATCAGATAAAATACATAAGAACAGAAGGCACAGTGAACTCAAAGACAACAAACATCTCTAGGGGACAGAAACACAAAGTGAGATTAAAGCTATGGGCCTATTAGGCTCCAGCCCGGAAGCAGGAAAGGGAGGCCAGGAATTTGGCCTTACAGGGTAATGAGGTCGAAAACTCTGCCACTCAAAGTGAAGGACCAAAGGCAGACCTACTGCTGGAAGCCGGACTGGAGTGGAGAACATTACCGATCATGAAAGAAGATGAGAAAAAAACTGCTGCCAACCTGCTGCTGGGGGTCACAGCTTTATCAAAACTGTGGGCGTAGGCAGGAGGGAGGATGAGGCTCTGTGCTAAGGATGTGAAGCACACGGAAAACTTCCACACCCTGCCACTGTGTGGCTGATACTACACTTTAGAAAGCAACACAGTGACATCTATTAAGTTCAACCACATGAAACTGGTGCTATTCGGCCCAAATTGGTAATTTCATATGGTTGAATCTAGTATACACACTCATCAAGACATTTTTACATATATGCAAAAGGAAACATAAAAGTATTCATGGCAGCATGTCTGTAGTGAGTTAATAAGCATAATTATGAAAATGGGCTCTGGAGCAGACCACCTGGGTTCAAATCCTGGCTCTGCCTCTTATTTTGTGTATGACCTTGGGAATGTTATTTACCTCTCTGTGCTTCAGTTTCTTCAAATATAAAATGAAGATAACAATGGCATCTACCTCATAGACTTATGGTGAGGATTCAATGAGTTAATACTTATAGCACCTAGAACAGTGCCTGACATACAGAAAGCACTCAATAAATTTTAGTAGTTATTAATAATTACTGGTAAAAATGGAAGCAACCTACATGTCCATAAATTGGAGAATAAACTGTGGTATAGTCACAAATGGAATCTTAAGCAACAGGGAAAACAGATATATATCAACACGTATAAATCTCGAAACATCTCTAATTGAAAAAAGACATAGAATAATATGTATAATATGCTATAACTTATATCAAGTGTGAAAATACACAGAAAGTGCTATTTATTGTGTGCGGATACATACATATGTAATATAAAATCAGGTATAGGAAAGAAAAACACCAAATTCAGGAGAGTGATTAACTCTGAAGACAGAGGAAGGGAGTAGGTTTGGAGAGGGGTATACGAGGGGCTTCAAAGGTATGTGGAATGTTTTTTAACTACCTAACCAAAAAGGAGGATTTGATACAGCTAGACAAGGGGTACATGAGATCTTATAATTTTAATATCCACCATACATAAGTATGTTTGAAATATTTCAGAGTAAAAAGAGTTGAGTCAACATAGCAATCACTTACCATGTTCAACATTTTCTTCAAAGATAACACAGGTCCCAAGAGTGTCTGCAGAAAAACATGAAGGCAACTTGTTGAGAAGTAACAGAGCTACTTTCTCTGAAAGGCATATAAAAAAAAAAGGGAGTTTCATCTCTCTGACTTCCTCCTACCTTCATACTCTCCAGCAAAGACATAGCTGTCCACTTGCAGAATGGGCTTCTCAGTATCAATTCCCTACAACAGAATATAGGATCATTAAAAAAAAATCATCATTAGAAAAAGCCTTGGGGGTGGGGGAAATGGGTTGAAGGGGGGGCTCAAACGATACCAACTTCCAGTTACAAAATAAATAAGTCCTGGGATGTTTAAGAACATCATGGTGACTATAGTTAATAATACTGTATATTTGAAAATTGCTAAGAGAGTAAACCTTCAAAGTTCTTACCAGAAGAAAAAAAAATTGTAACGATGTGTAGTGATGGGTGTTAACTAGACATTGTGGTGATCATTTCACAATATATGCAAATATTGAAAACGTTGTACAGCTGAAACTAGTATAATGTTATATGTCAATTATTTCTCAATTTAAAAAAGAAAGCACAAGGGACTTCCCTGGTGGTACAGCGGTTAAGACTGCGCTTCCACTGCAGGGGGCACGTGTTCGATCCCTGGTCAGGGAACTAAGATCCCACATCCCGCATGCCATATGGCATGGCAAAAAAAGACCAAGACTTTTACATGAAACCTTGCTACCAAGGAGACTGATTTCCAAAGCTGGGGAACCTTTAGAGCTTCTTGTCCTAGCAAGTAAAAGATAAGCTAAAACTGCTCTCATCACAGCAGCTACAAACTGAAGACTACTTAATTCATACCCAAGTAGCAAGGTCTATTTCAATCAACATCCTCTTCAACATAAAGTAAGAAGAGAGGAAGTTTTGTCAAAAATGCTCAAAAGAGGGCTTCCCTGGTGGCGCAGTGGTTGAGAGTCCGCCTGCCGATGCAGGGGACACGGGTTCGTGTCCCGGTGCCGGAAGATCCCACTGTGCCACGGAGCGGCTGGGCCCGTGAGCCATGGCCGCTGAGCCTGGGCGTCCGGAGCCTGTGCTCCACAATGGGAGAGGCCACAACAGTGAGGGGCCCGCGAACTGCAAAAAAAAAAAAAAAAAAAAAAAAAAAAATGCTCAAAAGATTTTAAACATAAAACAGACGGTAACTCACGATACCATAGCTCAAGTCAACAGCACAGTGTGAGATCTCTGAAGTCCTTTCTTTTTTGATACTCGGGCCTCTCACTGCCGTGGCCTCTCCCGTTGCGGAGCACAGGCTCCGGGCGCGCAGGCTCAGCAGCCATGGCTCACGGGCCCAGCCGCTCCGCGGCATAGTGGGATCTTCCCGGACCGGGACACGAACCCGTGTCCCCTGCATCAGCAGGCAGACTCCCAACCACTGCGCCACCAGGGAAGACCTGAAGTCCTTTCTTAATAGGTATTCTCTCTCCCTTCTTCACACTATTTTTGTTTGTTTTCCATATTTCTTTTGAAGTTTTTAAAATTTTATTTTATTATTATTATTATTTTTGCGGTACGCGGGCCTCTCACTGTTGTGGCCTCTCCCGTTGCGAAGCACAGGCTCCGGAGGCGCAGGCTCCGCGGCCCGTGGAATCTTCCCGGACCGGGGCACAAACCCGTGTCCCCTACATCGGCAGGCGGACTCAACCACTGCGCCACCAGGGAAGCCCCTTTAATTTTATTTTTTACTGAAGTATAGTTGAAGTACAATGTTGCGTAATCACTGCTGTACAGCAAAGTGACTCAATTGTACATATATACATTTTTTCATATTCTCCATTATCATTTATCACAGGATATTGAAATATAATTCTCTGTGCTATACAGTAGGACCTTGCTGTTTACCCATTCTATATATACCAGTTTGCATCTCTTTTTTGGCATATCTAATTATCCTCTCTGCCCTTTGTGTTTTTCTCACCCTCCTCACTATATAAAACGGTGTATTTTTTCAAAACCTAATGTTCCATATCAAAATGCTTTAACCCTGCAAATCTCTACCTCTCCAGCCACGCAGGCAGACACTCAGGCAGAGTTAGACATTAACTTTCTCCCAGCTGCTCCCACAGTGCCCCTGTACTCCTGTAACTGTCTCCAATTGCTTTGTTCACGTGAAATTAATATATCAATCTTAGGGACGGGTATATTTCACCACTCATTCTTGTTTTAAATTTAATAAAATCTACAACAACCCCCTAATTCTACAAGACTCACCAAAATCTTGCATTTATTTTCACATTTTGAGAGAAAGTCTGAATCAATAATTCCTGATAATTCCACCAGAACCAACTGCTCCTGGTGGAAGAAAGAGGGGTTAAAGGCGATAGCTTGCGAGTGTGCAGGAAGAAGCAGGCATTAACGAGAGAAGCCAAACCTCCCAATGCAACGATCCCACCTTTGTGAAAACTAGGTCCTGCTTTCAACACGAGGAAGCGCGCGCCGTTACTTAAGGTAACTTCCCTCCTTCCCCCTCGAACTTCCGTGTAGCCCATATAGGGCTGGGGCCAGCTGCCCGCCGCTCCGCGCGCCCTGAGGCACAATCCCGCCAGAAACCCCCGCACGCCCGCCGCGTCCCGACTCCCTTCCCCGCACACAGCCGAGCGGCCACCCTCTCCACCGCCGCGCGGGCTTCCGCCGTCGCACTCACTGCCTCCTCCTCCTCCTCCTCCTCCTCGTCCCAGTACCCCCGACGCGGTTCCTCGGCCACCGCCGCCATGCTGCCGCTCCTCCGCGCGGTCTCCGAGTCGTGGGCCCCTCCCGCCGGGGCCGCCATCTTGAGTACGGGCAGCAGCTTCCGCCCCGCCGCGGCTCCGACAGCGCCAGTTGGTCCTGCCAGCACGCGAGATGGCGGCTCCCAGGCCCACGTGGGGCCCCTTGTCCCTGTCCCGAGAGCCGGAGCCGGGGCCCTGGCGGGTCGGCCGGGCAGGTCTCGCGACCTAGGGAACCCTCGGGCTCCCGGCCCACCTGGGACGAGAGCACCGTGGAAGCCGAGGGGATGAAGTAGGTGCAGGCAAGGAGGCTACGGTGCGCGAGGAAAATGGAGAGGCCTCGTGTGGCCCCAGCCTACAATGCTTGGAAAGAAATTCCTAATGTCGTGTGAGCACTGATCATCAATTCAAGTTCTCCACGAGCTAAGTAAAGGGCACTCCTCAGTGTTCCACGTATCGGGCGCCCACTGCGCGAGGAAGTGAGCTGGGGTTTCAGGCAGCTAGGAGAGGTAGAATAAGGGACCAACCAATGCTAATCAGATGGCCCTAGGTGCTGTAAGAGACCCAGATTGTTTGGGGAGTACAGGAGACTCCGAGAAGTGAAGTTTTGAACAGGATTTTCTTAAACTAACCTCATGGATTTTTCTGATTATAAAATAAATGATCTTTGTACGTGAGACAGGATGATCTACCTCCAAAGAGCATGAGATTTGGGGTTTGATACTCGTTCGGTTCTGCTGCGTTACTTAACAGTAAGCCTTTAGGCAAGTTGGTTATTGTGAGGATTAAATGAGATATCCCACTATTCAGCACATATTAAGCACTAGTGTGCATTTAATCTATTATTAGTAATAATATATAAAAATTTAGAGTATTACAACTTTTAAAAAACGTTTTCCGGGAATTCCCAGGCAGTCCAGTGGGCAGGACTTGGTGCTTTCTCTGCCGTGGCCCTGGGTTCAATCCCTGGTCGCGGAACTAAGATCCTTCAAGTAACGCGGTGTGGCCAAACAAAACAAAGAAAACAACGAGGGGACTTCCCTAGTGGCCCAGTTGTTAAGTCTCCGAGCTCCCAATGCAGGGGGCATGGGTTTGAACCCTGGTCGGGGAACTAAGATCCTGCGTGCCCTATGGCACGGCCAAAAAATAATAATAAAAAGTAAAAAAAAAAAAAAAAAAAGTTTATTCAAAAAACCCATTTTCCTACACAATATATCTTTCCAGCTTCTTTCTACATAAACACATTGTTTAAAAAACCCATTTTCCTACACATATCTTTCCAGCTTCTTTCTACATAAACACATTGTTTATGTGTACATCTGTTTTAAACTTGCTTTTCTCACTATATGTAGTATTATGGATGTTTGTCCATATTTTCCATGATAAATACAGATCTATGTGATGGTATTTATCGTGCAATATTGATATTGCACAACACTTCAGTAAACATCTTTGTGCATTTTTACCCAGTTCCTCCATTAGATGAATAGGATTTTGTAGCTTAAAAAAAGTGGGAAAATCACTGAACTTGCTAGCAGTTGTAGATTTGAATTATAGCTCTGAAATATAAGAATTGTGACCTGGTACAAGCTGCTGCACTTTCTCATCCCCTGTGTTCTTATTTATTAAATGGGGATAAAATTATTCATCTTCACTGTATATATTTTTTTGTTTGAAGATTAGATCATGTATCTAAAAGTGCTCTGTAGGGGACTTCCCTGGTGGTCCAGTGGTTAGGACTCCCTGCTCCCAATTCAGGGGCCACAGAGTTCCATCCCTGGTTGGGGAATTAATATCCTGCATGCCTTGCAGCGCAGCCAAAAATTTTTTTAAAAAGTGCTTTGTAAATTGAAAAATTATATAAATTGTCAGATTTTATTGAAGGTTCAGGGAAGATAAAGAGGAGAAGGACAATCCAAGCTGAGGGAGCAGCAGACAGTGAAGGAAGGCTTGAGGAATGAAAATATGTTTTATGAGGTCAGTGTAATGACTCAAGATGTCCCTTTCAAATAAACAAACCTCATACTTCTAGTCGAGGTTATTATTGTTTACTATTTAAGACATAATTATTATTTTTACTTTGAATGATTTACGAAAGGATAGAGACTGAAAAGTAAGCCTTCCATCCCTGTCCCCCAGCACCCCTTTCTATAGGCAGTTAGTGCTTAGCGGTCTAGCCTTTCTAAGCAGACCATAGGTCTTGACACTTCTCCAGGGTGCTGCTAGGGGAATGAGGATGCACCAGTTTACACTCCTTCCCAGCCTAAGGAAATCTCATTTATTTCCTCCAGTGTAAATAAAGGCACCTCTTCCCTTTTACCTCTCAGACATGTAGCATAATTTCTTCAGTGAGCTCAGACTCTAACAATAGATGGGAAAAGCCACGGTCTTCAAGTAGCTTCAGCTTTCCATCCTTTAGACATCCAAGACAAAGGAATACAAATGGCCTGGCTGCCCGCTTGGAAGAGATCAAGGGGAAAATGTAGTGTACTAGTATGTCCATAAATTATCCTGCCATATTAATAAAATCTTTTGGAAGAAATCAAACCTGTCTTGTTGATTTTAAGAGTCAAAGGAATCTGTTCACACCCTAAGTCAATATAGCCTAGGAGCTTGAGGGCCCAAAGTGCTCACTGAAAAGAGATTCAGAGGCAGTGGCTCTCCCAGTACCGTGGAGATTTTGTGTGGTTCCCGTGGCATTGCCAGAAAGGGAGCGGTGGTGAGAGGAATAAAGGGAAACACCTGGATGTTGTTGACATTCTGTAAAGGAAGAAAACTCATTTCAAATGTTCTAAGTAATGAATTTCTACTGCTAAGAAGTTGGTAACAAAATGAAGGAAGATTTGCAAGTCAGATTAAAAAGAGCCAAGGGGGCTTCCCTGGTGACACAGTGGTTGAGAGTCTGCCTGCCAATGCAGGGGACACGGGTTTGTGCCCCGGTCTGGGAGGATCCCACATGCCGCGGAGCGGCTAGGCCCGTGAGCCATGGCCGCTGAGCCTGCGCGTCCCGAGCCTGTGCTCCACAACGGGAGAGGCCACAGCAGTGAGAGGCCCGCGTACCGCAAAAAAAAAAAAAAAAAAAAAGAGAAGAAAAAAAAGAGCGAAGGAAGAGAGAAATTACATGGTTTTCTACAGCCATAGTTGGAGCTAATATAGAAGAATCTATGTAATTTGGTAGGAGGGCCAATTGACTTTAATTGTAGCTAATAAGAGGAATCATGAAAAAAATTCAGAACTATGATTTCTGAGAAACATAAATGAGGTTGTCGTGGTCAATATTTAAAAGCCTGCCACTAGGAGGAGACAAATGAACTAAAAATTGTTTAATCTGGTCTTCTTCCTTTAGAACACATTTTCTAAATTAAGAAGAACCTATATGAAAATTATATTTAGTAGCAGAATTCTAGTAAAAGAGCCTTTAGTGAGTGTTAACATTTTGTCTTAAAAAAACATTTTGCAAAAAAAAAAAATATTTTGCACTTAAATAATAGTTTATATTCCATTAGGTTCTTCTTTTTTTTTTTTTTTTGAAATCCATCTCTTACTCCATTTGAAATTCAAAAACTAAATGCTAGACCAGCGGCCCTCAAACTTCAGCTGCATCAGAATCACCGTGGAGGGCTTGCTAGAGTGCAGATTGCTCAGCCAGAGTTTCTGATTCAGCAGGTCTGGTATAGGACAGGACGTAAAATACACATTTCTAACAAGTTCTCAGGTGATGCTGATGTTTCTGGTCTGGCGAACACACTGAGAACCACTGTGCTAGCTAAATGGCTATGGAAGTAAGCCACATGCCAACAACCAGATTCAATTAAAATACTGAGAACATACTAATCAAAGCATTTCAGCTTGCAAAAAAGTAACTTAGTATCAGAAATAAAATTGGAGTGATCATTTTTGGAGGGCTTTGAATCAAAAGAAACAAGCTTATACTTAATTTGGTAGCAGCATGGCACTACTGGAGTGTGTGATGAAGTAAAATGGCACATACAGACCGAGGGCAGAGAGACAAGGTGGGGTCTACAGGGATTCTTCTCAAACCAGAACACAGGTACCCCATGTGAAGCTCCTGATAAACGTAGAAAATATTCTCAAACCATCAGTTTGTCTCACCGACAGCTAACTAGATGCTTCCTAGAATGTTAAAGCGAAAATAGATGGAGGAACCGCAACAAGAGAAGCCACCGCAATGAGAAGCCCGCGCACCGCAACAAAGAGTAGCCCCCCGCTCGCTGCAACTAGAGAAAGCCCGCGTGCAGCAATGAAGACCCAGTGGAGACAAAAATAAATAAGTAAATTAAAAAAAAAAAAGTAATACAAAGTTTCAGATATTGATTATTGCCCATCATCAGTTTATTCTAAAAGAAGGAGCTAGCATGTCCACATATGTAGGATCTGAGTACACTGGATATGTAAATAAGCCTTTTGTATTCTTAAAAAAAAAAGTTGGGGGAGGTTGCGAAATCTGCCTAACTTTTTAAAGATAACAGGAGTCCACAAAGAAATTTCTCCAAAGTGGGTATAGAAAGATTTAAAAGCCGCTAAGGGTTACATTCCATAAGGGTACCCTCCTCCCCACCGTTTATATTTTCTCTGCTGTTAGAGGGACTTTTGTAGAAACATTGGAGGAATACTGGTGTAGATCAAAAGTGGTTGATGGCTTAGAACATCATGATGACATTCATAGTTGGAAAGTGCCAGGTTTCAGCAGCACCTGTGATATGTGGTACAATCTGTAGAACTTGGCTTCTCATTAGATGGAGTAGGGTGAGGGGAGTAGAAAGAAGAGGGGCAGAAAAATCGAAATTGACTTTGGACACCAAGTTCGAGCTTCTCAGAGTAGTTAGGTGGAGCTAGCAGCTAGTAGTTGAAATGTAGTGATGGAACTTGAGAGGGTTTAGAGGTTAAATTCTAGAGTCATCTTTATAAAAAAGAAGTTGAAGTTTTTTCCTAAGTAAATCTGGTTCTAAGAGCTCTCAGATAGGTGGGTTTCTCAAGGGAAAGAGTAGGAGGTCATGATAGAAAGGAAACGTCAGTGTGGAAAGATAAGCATGTAAATATTATTGACTTAAAAGGGAAAAGTTTAGAGGTGTTACAGTGATTAGTTTCATGAGATGGGCAAAGGGAGCCAATGGTAAAAGCATTTTGGGGGCTTCCCTGGTGGCGCAGTGGTTGAGAGTCCGCCTGCCGATGCAGGGGACACGGGTTCATGCCCCGATCCGGGAAGATCCCACATGCCGTGGAGCGGCTGGGCCCGTGAGCCATGGCCACTGAGCCTACACGTCCGGAGCCTGTGCTCCGCAATGGGAGAGGCCACAACAGTGAGAGGCCCGCGTACCGCAAAAAAAAAAAAAAAAGAAAAAGCATTTTGGGACTGTCAGTGGGAAAGGTAGTTTGGCGTGGCTTGGAACAGGACGCTTTTCTGTAGATGTTCAGGTGTGGGGAGATGAGACCCTGGATTAGGGCAGTGACAGAGGAAAATAAAAGGGCAGGTCAGAGACATTCCAGTTGAAAAAGCAATAAGACTTGGGTGACTGCCTAAATGAAGAGGCCATTAAGAGAAGGAGGTTTTAAAAAGTCTCCAGTTATGAGCCTGAGAGTCAGAAGTATGGTATTTACAACATGAGGTAGAGCCCCATCTGCTTTGTCCAAACAGATACAAGAGGGACTAACCAGACCAGTGGTTCTCAGGTGTGGTCCCCAGACCCGTGTAGTCAGCATCACTTGGGATTCTGCTACAAATGCAAATTCTCAGATCCTACCCCAGGCTACTAAATCAGAAACGCTGGGAATGAGGCCCAACAATTAGTGGTTTAACAAACTCTCCAGGTGATTCTGATGCACACTTAAGGTGAAAATGGAGCTAGGCCAGATTTTTTTTCCTTTTAAGAATTTGAAATGGATATACAGAGAGGATCAGTCTGTTGCTTGTGGGGAGAGAAGCTGGAAGTCAGCCATAGATACTATGAGTAAGCTGGAATTATGAGTAAGCAGAGCTATAACTAACTAAATGAGGTTGGCTGGTAGTCACAGGGACACAGGAATGGTGACACACTATGCCTGGGGAATACTGCATTCCTGCGGCAGCCAAGAGTGACAAGTTAACCCAGTCTCTAGGTGCACATGGAATTTGTCTAGTTCCATGTTCATTTCAGTTCCCAATTGAAGCCTAATCATACTGCTATTCTTAGGTACCTATGATATTCTTATCTCTTTTATTGTCATGTGTATCCTTAAAATAGATAGGCTTCCAGTTACTTGAGGTGACCTGTGAGTCTGTGCTCCTAAAACATAAAAAGCTGATATAGCTCCAGAGTAGAAGGAGCAAAAGTTTAATAGAAATAATTCTTTTTAAAAAAATTATGCGCTTATAGTTTATTCTTTTTTAAAATAAAATTTACCATCTTAACTATTGTTAAGTGTACAGTCCAGTGGTTAAGTATATTCACATTGTTGTGCAACCAATCGCCAGAACTTTTTCTTTCCTGTTTTTTTGGCCTCACCACATGGCTTGCGGGATCTTAATTCCCCGACCAGGGATTGAAACCAGGCCACGGCAGCGAAAGCGTGAGTCCTAACCACTGGACCACCAGGGAACTCCCAGAACGTTTTCATCTTGCAAAGAATTGCTTTTTTTTTTTTTTAATTTTAGGTGTTTTAGGTATCTATTCTTTTTATTTTATTTTATTTATTTATTATTTTTGGCTGCATTGGGTCTTTGTTGCTGCACGTGGGCTTTCTCTAGTTGTGGCGAGCGGGGCTGCTCTTTGTTGTGTTGCAGTGTGTGGGCTTCTCATTGTGGTGGATTCTCTTGTTGCGGAGCACGGGCTCTAGGCACACAGGCTTCAGTAGTTGTGGCTGGCGGGCTCTAGAGCGCAGGCTCAGTAGTTGTGGTGCACCGGTTTAGCTGCTCCACGGCATGTGAGACCTTCCTGGACCAGGGGTCGAACCCATATCCCCTGCATTGGCAGGCGGATTCTTAACCACTGTGCTACCAGGGAAGCCCAAAGAATTGCTTTTTAAAGAACTAATTTTTTTTTAAGAACTAATTTTTGAGGAAATCTATTTTAATACTACCCCCATTCCACCTGAGCAACTTCCAAACTTAACCATCAGGTCTGATGCTCAGGTTCACATTTGCAGTTTTTTGTTTGTTTGTTTTTACTCTCTTATTGGCCTCCTTATTCAGGCAGTCACTCAAAAAAGTATTGGGTTGGCCAAAAAGTGCGTTTGGAAAAACCCAAACAAACTTTTTACTTTTAGTACTTTTAGCTGGAATATCTCTTGACCTCTCCTTTCATTTTCCTCAGCTACTGCCCTAATCCAGGTCTAAACTTCCCACCCTTCAATTTCAACATCTTCTGTGTATGATGTCTTTATCTTTTCTTTTTCTAATTATTTATATGCTTCATATTTTCTGTATTGATCTTCAAATTATAACAATTATGCAATTCAGGTGGAATTGTAAACATTAAAGATTCCATCAGCTGTTGGTAAATAGGGCAGCAGCCTAGCTTGGCACTGTCAATACCTTAGGACCCTAATCTGCCTGGATCCTTGACCCCTCAGCTTATAAAGAGGGGTTAAATTAGAAGAGATAATCTCTAAATTTTCTCCATCCATGACATTGCCTAGACCATTATATTTTTGCTTTATCATCTTGATGGCATTTATTCTATATACAAAATATTACTTATTTAAATAGCTTGGTCTTACAGAATTAACGTTTTATTATCAATACATTTCAAGAGAGGAAGTCAAAGTTTTAAGAACAAAACTGCTATACTTAGGGTGTTACAAATGTTTTAATTTGTTATGACAGTTTGGCTTGTATCAGAATGTACCATATGTACCATACCTTATCAAACCTCACACTCTTCCTTTTCACCCATCAACTAACCCTTTTGTTCCAACCAAGCCAATCTGTTGAAACTCTACATCCTGCATTTTTTTTTTTTTTTTTTCTGTTTGCCACTGGGCCCTTCCTAATGTTAATTTGCTCTTCCAGGCTGACCTTTGCTCCTTAGTCTATCTCTGCCTATTACTTCTCATACTCCAGGAAACTTGTCCTGACTAGCCTACTCTAATAGTATATTCATTCATTCAACCCACATCTACTAGCACTTAATATATGCCAGACCCTCCCCTCTACTTTTCCTATGAATTTCTCTATGCAGCTGTTAATTAAACAAAAAGGACATTAGACTGAAGTGGTTCTAATTCTGTGGCAGCCTAAGTAAGCAATTGGAGATCTAAGCCTGTACATGCCTCAAGGTTATGAAATTGAAACCAAAGGACAACCAATCACAAACAGCCAACCAAGCTTTAAGCTATAACCAACCAATAAATTCCTTACTTTGCTTGCCTGTCTTCTCTAAAAAAGTCTGTCCCCAGATTCTGTGGATGGAGCACTCCTGACCACTTCCAGTTTGGCACTGCCTAATGGGACCCGATTTTTGTTCAAATAAACTCTTAAAATTTTTAATATGCTTCACTTTATCTTTTAAGACAACTTTAAATCATATTGCTCACATCTGCTTTGTATTTGTTAGTTCATGTATGTGTATTTTTTTCTCAACTTGATTTTTTTTTTTAATTTATTTATTTCTGGCTGTGTTGGGTCTTCATTTCTGTGCTAGGGCTTTCTCTAGTTGTGGCAAGCGGGGGCCACTCCTCATCACGGTGCGTGGGCCTCTCACTATCGCAGCCTCTCTTGTTGCGGAGCACAGGCTCCATATGCACAGGCTCAGTAATTGTGGCTCACGGGCCCAGTTGCTCCATGGCATGTGGGATCTTCCCAGACCAGGGCTCGAACCCGTGTCTCCGGCATTGGCAGGCAGATTCTCAACCACTGTGCCACCAGGGAAGCCCTCAACTTGATTTTAAGTGCCTTGAGTTAATTTTTTTGGCTTCCTTGCACACTGCTGTGGGTTCATTAAGATTATTAAATGAATGGGTGGATGGATGAATTAAATAATGTGAAACTGGTTTAACTCAGAGGATTTGAGGGGAATACTTAACTAGAATTTAAGTCTTAACTAGATAAAAGTCATTCAAAGGACTTCCCTGGTGGTGCAGTGGTTAAGAATCTGTCTGCCAATGCAGGGGACACAGGTTGGAGCCCTGGTCCGGGAAGATCCCATATGCCACGGAGCAACTAAGCCTGTGCGCCACAAGTACTGAGCCTGTGCTCTAGAGCCCGTGAGCCACAACTGCTGAGCCCGCATGCCACAACTACTGAAGCCCACGCATCTAGAGCCCGTGTTCTGTGACAAGGGAAGCCACCACAATGAGAAGCCCACACACCACATCGAAGGGTAGCCCCCTCTCGCCACAACTAGAGAAAGCCCGCATGCAGCAACGAAGACCCAATGCAGCCATAAATAAATAAATAAATTTATTTTTTAAAGAAAGTCATTCTAAGTCCAAACAGCTTTGAGGGTTATGTTGTAGATGATTCAGCTGAGTGACCTATCTCTATATACTGTGCAGTCCTCCATAAGCATTTTTTACTGGAATCACTCAATTTTTACCCTTATTCATTCACTGTTTACATTATTTCTTCTCTACAGAAGACTTGACTCAGTGACTGACACATGTTAAGTGTTCAGAAAACACTTATTAATTATTAAAAGGAATTAATGTTGCCTTTGCAATAATGGTACAAGTTCTTTCATTGCAGGGGCCCAATACTTGAAGTAATTTCACACACAAATTTTTAGAATTAATATAATTCTGAATTTACAGTGGATACTTAATAAATGTTTCTGGAGTGGATGAATAAATTGCAAAGAAAAATGTTTTACCCTTAGAAGAAAGAGTCTTCCTTCCCTAAGTCTGTGTTTCTCAGTGTGATACTGGACCCCCTATATTAGAATCACTTGTTAAAAATAGAGATTCTTCAGCCACAGACCTACCAGAATCAGAATCTTCTGGGGGTGAGGTTGGGTGGGTAGGTGGGTGTAAAGACCAGAAATATGCACTTTTAACAAATGCCTCAGGTGATTCTGATGCTCCCATAAGTCTGAGCACCATTGCCCTAAGTACAAGGTATTGTAGGATTAATAAACAAGGCCCATGAATGCTCAGCAGTTAAGAGCACAGACCTTGAAGCCAGATTGCCTTAGCTTATCACTAAATGTATGTTCTGGGCATGCTATTTAACCTCTGTGCCTCAGTTTCCTCATCTACAAAATGGGAAGAACAGTCTATCTCAGAAAGCTGTTGTGAGGGTTATATGAGTCAATATACATAAGGTGCCTGGAACAGAGCCTGGCTGTGTAAATACTATATTTATACTTCCCATTATCAGAAAAGTATGTACTTTACAACAAAAAGATACATTTCTATATATAGCCTGTCTTATTGTAAGAAGACCTAACCCGCAGAGTTTGTTCTTTATTTCCTTTCTCCTTTTCTGTTTTAAAGGAGTAGACACTTCAGGATAGGGTATTACCTTATTGCAGAGCAAACCTGCACAAAGAAATCTTAGATCTTTTGCCAAATACTGTTGAGCCGGAGATCAGTATTCAGTCTTTTGTACAGCTTACCCATAATTAAAATCAAATAAAAAGGGCAGGGATTCAAATGAGTCTAACATGTTTTCTCACTTACCAGAAAGTGTTTGGATAGCTACAAAGAGTAACAAAACAAGCCTATTGTAGCCACAGTCCTACAGCCAAGTCATCTCTTGTCCCAAGTCTCTGTGGAGATCACCTTGACTGTGGGGCCTCTTCTTCCTTCCTACTCTTGTCTCCAGGACACTTGTTAGCCTCTGGTGGATGGAAAACATTCCCAAGACCAAACCAGAGAGTTTATAACTCTCCCTCATAGAGTGAGATGAGCTTTGGCAAGTGATGACTTGAGGATGAGTCCTTGACAGCAGGTGTGCCTGGGAAGTTTAGGAAGGTTTTTTGACAATGGGTTTCACGTTGGTGTATGACTCCAGACTGGATATGATTAATAGGCTCTTTTAAAATTAGACTTTTATCATGTGACTTCTAGAAAGTTACTTAGAATTTTCTATTTCCCTATTTGTAAAAAGGAACTTAGAATGTTAGTGCTAGAAGGAACATCTAAGAATTTAATACAACTCAGTAAATTTTTATAAAGAAGCTAGGTCCACAGAGGTTGAGGGACTTACTTAAGGTAAAAGAGCATATAAGTGGTTGGGTCAGGAATAAAACATGTGGAATTTGGGGCTTCCCTGGTGGCGCAGTGGTTGAGAGTCTGCCTGCCGATGCAGGGGACACGGGTTCGTGCCCCGGTCCGGGAGGATCCCACATGCTGCGGAGCGGCTGGGCCCGTGAGCCACGGCCACTGGGCCTGTGCATCTGGAGCCTGTGCTCCGCAGCGGGAGAGGCCACAACAGTGAGAGGCCCACGTACAGCCAAAAAAAAAAAAAAAAAATGTGGAATTTAGTTAATTTTGCTATTAACAAAGGGATAAAATTGGGGAAATGATGAAATTTTTGCTTGAAGGCCAAAAATTTTAATGCATTGGTATTTTACTTTTTTGGTATTATTTCTGACAATCTAGCTAATGAATAAAAACATAAAGAATTATTTTCTAGTATTTCATCTAATGAGAATATAATGAAGCTTTGCTTCTGTGAATACATATTTTTCATAATATTTTGGGATCATAATTTTAATTGTGATTAAAATTTTAATTTTAAAATTTTAATTTTATTACTTTTCATAATAATCTGGGATCATAATTTTAATTGATGTTTTAATTTAAAAATTCTTTTTTAAAATTATTTCATTATGGTATATGATTATATCTCAATTAAAAATGATTCTAATTTTCCATCATTCATCAAAAGTATATTTTAATTCCATGAACTTTAATTATACTTAAAGATTTTTAAATATAATTTCAGATATACAGAAAAGTTGCAAGAATAGTATAAAGAATCTCCTGGCTAGTCTTCACCTTAAAACATTACATACATATAGTATATTTCTTTAGTTCTATTCACGTATCCACTTTTTTTTTTTTTTTCTGAGACATTTAAGAGTGAGTTGCAGGCATGATGCCCTTCTAACCTTAATTCTTAACTGGAAAAAGTGTACCACACCCAGTAACTCTAGAGTAATCCAGTATCGGTCTTTTCAGCAACACCCACTCAGGCAGATAATAATCATTGTTGATAGCATCATTTTCAAATTGTAGCATCTTCTGACTTGAACAATGGTAGATAAAAATCTAGCTGTAAGAATTATTAATACAGTCTTTTCGCTCAATAGGTATTTACTAAAGAGTATTTTGGTGCCCTAAATGAATGAAAGAATAAAACATGTTCATAGTTTGCTCATTTGAGAGTTGCTGAGCTCAACAAAGATTTCTCTGTATTTCCCCCTATTTTCCCCTAATACACTGAAACATTTTCTTTCAGAGTGAGAAGAGAATTTAAAATAAAATTGCATTTGCTTATGGATGAACGATCAAAGTATCAAATCAGAGATATAAAACGACCAGTTCTGAACTCTCTAAGGATTCAGTTTTGCTTTCTGCAGTTTCATTATTGTGTTAAGCTGTTTCTTTTTTGCTGAAGTTGCACTGAAATGGGTTGGTGTCAAACAGATCTTTAAGAAGTTTCTCTTACTTGCTTCTATTGCATTGTCTTCCAAATAATGTTAACATTCACTGGATGCTTGCAGTACTTAAGGAAACCCTTTACCTTGTCAGCCTTGAATACACATTCAGTCCAGATCTCCACATGAATCCTGATTACCTTGGCATCAATAGCAATAGAGTTTCTGAGATCATATAAAGGTATAGTGGACAATTAACACTGGAGCCCTTAGATTAAAATTGCCACAGGAGCTCTGAGGGGCAAAAGAGGACAGAGGGTCAGTAATAATACTTGGCATTTATTTAAGCATTTAAATTTCCAGTGCTGTCTTTTCCAAACAAAGCACCCTTGGGTAGAAAGTTAGTTATCATCACTATATAGATCAGCGTAAATAATCAGAGCACAAAATGACCTGTTGTAAGCCAAGCTCATGTCTATGAGCAAGAAGGTTCTATAGCAACAAATTGTTGGCAACAATTAGACCCTTATTCCTGGTTTTAAGCAAAGCCTTTAGAACACAATTGTTTCTCATATTTAAGAGGACACATTTGTGAAAGATGTCTAAACCTTAGTTATAACCTCATCATTCTGTGCTCCCTGATGTGAAACTGGCCTCTTACCAGATGAATAGAACATGACCTACTGTCTTAGTAGCATCAGATATTGCGAGGGTATTGCCATCTTTCTGGTGGCAATGTGTCTTTGGTTATTTAAGGTCTGAAGAAAAATACTTTATAATATGAACACAAGTAAAATACACCTTATTTTTGTTGTGTTGATAGTCCAAAGGCTACTGGTAAAAAAAATTCCCAGCTATCCTTATTGCCTTTTGTAGAAATGTAGTGTCAGTGAATATTTATCAAGCTCCCTTGCTACATGAGATACTCTTTTACATATTCGTGAAATGTGGAAATAAATTTAAAAGTTGATGATGCAATTTGATTAGTCTGCACTATGATTTATGAGGCTGTGATTTTTCCACGAAGATAATGTTTCTTTTCATGCTTTGAGTGATACAAGATAGCAACTAGTTAAGGATAAGAGCTTCCAACATTCAACAGAAAATTTCCAGTGTTTTAAAAAAAGAACCTGATTAAGAAGCTGTCATTGGATCTTCCTCTTATTTTGTTTCACCTCATTCTTTGTTTAAAATGACATCTTGACTGTAAGCAATGAGCACTACTAAGTATCATCTTGACTGGATTCCCTCATGTTCTGTTTTTTGTTTATATGTATTTTCTCAGGTGTTAATTCATATACCTGCTTTTTGTGTGGGGGGAGGGTTGGGGTTGTTTTTCCCTTGGAGGGAGGTGCTCGCTTCAGTGTCACAGAATTCCTATAATGATTCATCACATAATTTTCTATATGGAAGTCACTCTGGTAGGTTCGGAACACAAATGGGTATCACCCGTGGCTTTTCATAAGCCTCTGATAACTTTAGATATATTTTAGGAAAAAGAAGAAATATCTTACTTACATTATGCTAAATTAACAGCAGCTATTTATCTCTCATGAACTTGTGTTCCATGAAACACTGCCCAGTATCTGATAAGCAACTGGATAGTAGAGGACTATGTGTTACTTATTACTGTGTCCTTCAGTGTCAAGCATAAAACAATACACATTGTAGGAAATTGATACATATTTGATGAATTGGAACAATTCATTGCAAAAGTCCAGTTTGCAGATAAAAATTCAGTACATAAGGGCAAAAAAGGATTGACTTGGGGGAATAAAGCAACCTCAGTTCTTCTAATGTTCTTAACATTAAAACCACATATATTTCTATTCAGAAGTATATTACCAAATCCAATTGGGTGTCATTTAAAGCTTGGGGGAAAAATATGTACTAATAAAAAGTAATTTTAAATTTCTTATGTATTATTGTGTTTGATAGTTTTCTTTGGAGAGGTACCAAAGGTTCTTTTTTAACTGTCACGGAAAGAAAGTGTTGCATCACTAGTGGGGAGATGGGGATGGGCAGCAGAAGCTTCTCAGAGCACTTAATTATATCAGTCTAACTTACTGTCACCAGTGTCACATCCTGGATTAGTCATGAGATAAGTTTAAAAAATGTCTAAAAATGGCAAATTATAACATAAAACTTAAATGTAAGTGCCGTTATCATTAAAGAAATGAATTAAAGAAAAAGCCTCATGACCTTTAAGCAAGTTCTGTAACAGACATCAGCTGTTTCATTTATAAAATGAGAAGAATGGATTGGATAATACTAAGGTCCCTTCCACACAGCTTGCTTAATGCTTTTTCAGGAACAAAAAAGTCTCGTGGCTGAGACAAGGAATTGACAAAAAACAGTTCCTATGAGAACAGTGAAAAGGATGATGATAGAAAAATACATAGTATCACCATTCTGTAGCCCTGTACTAGACCCTCTTGTTATTTACCTGATGTCATCCACAATTAGAGCATTTTGCCAGAGTTTGCCCTTAAAGGGGTTTACTGTGTTCTGGAAATGGACTACACAACAGTGTGGCAGTCAGGAGACTTTTGCTTCAGTCCTGGACCAACTTTCTGAGCTTCCTTTACTCTGCAAGCTGTTAGTCCGGGATTTAAATGTTGCTGTTCTCCACTGTATTGTAATCTCTTACAGGGCAGGGATCACACCCCATTCAGGTCTGTATCCCATTCTACCTTGCATAGTGCTTTGCAGATAGTCGGTACTCAATAAATGTCATTGGAATGATCTCTTTGTTAATGAAATAATAATGGAACCGAACTCTTTTTTTTTTTTCCCCTCTTTTATTTTCCTTTTTGGCCACTGTGTGTGGCTGGTGGAACTTCCTTGACCAGGGGTCAAACCCGCGCCCCCTGCAGTGGAAGCGCAGAATCTTAACCACTGTACCACCAGGGAAGCCCTTGTTTTTTTTTTGAAACTGAACTCTTAAATAGAGGTTCACATAAAGGAATATAATATTCAAATAGTACCTACCACCTAAAATGTATGCTTTTCCTTATGTTCATTAAACATTTGACCCTTTCTTCAGAATCAGATCAGGTTCAGCCTTCTCCATGAAGCACTAATTGGTTGTCACAGCCTTTGATGTTGGCTTATTTTTTTGTACCACTCAGGTGGCTGAGCATATTGGGTCTCTATCACATTAGATTTTCAGTTTGTCATCGGGAAGAGGAGTTCAATGTCTCCTTGTATCCTGTAAACATGGCGTCTTCACAATATAGGTGCTAAATAATTTCTGGATGATGATCTCAGTGATCGTAATGATCAATAATAAGTGATTTACTGTTGAGGGTTCAGATCAGCTGCTTATAGCAAACCCCAAATACTTCACTTACATGTTTTCTAGGAGGCAAGTGCTTTGGGAGTGATAGCTTTGCTCCTGTGTTCCTCAGTACAGGCCTCCCTTCCAAATCCCTGCACCTTGGCTCAGCTTGTACCCAGCCATAGCCTCCTCTATATTTTATTATCATAGTTTTTCTGGAAGCCAGGGGATTTGGAGAAAGATCAAATGTTAAAAAAAAAAGTCAAAATGTTTTTCCAAGGGTTAATCATGAACATACTATACAAAGGGTAACAAAAGAATAGACATTATAGACACTGCAGTTCAGTATAATCTAATGGGATACTCTGGATACACACAATTGAAAATATGTAAGAATGTATAACATAGAGATACAAATGTATATATGATATATGAACAATTCTATCTCTATATCAGAGCCAGAAGTAGTCAAAGAAGGCCTGATGGAAGGAGAGAGGCAAGAAGAGGGGAGAAGGAAGGAAGGAAAGATGGAAGGAAGGAAGGAAGGAAGGAAGGAAGGAAGGAAGGAAGGAAGGGGAGGTGAGATGAGATGAGATGAGAATGGGTCCTAGGAAGGAGGGATGGTGCTGTGTGAAGCTTTGGGGTGAGTGGGGATGACGTCTGTGTGGTATATTTAAACGACTGGGTTACTGGAGTGGCACTCACGTGCCACAGCAGGTTAAGAGACTGGTAGAGTAAGGAGGAAGAGGTAAACTGAAAAGGAAGCAGAAGGCTCAGTGTAAATTATGGACAGTGTCTATGAGGAGCTGCTTACAGATGTGCGATGTATTCAAAACAGCACTTGAAAAAAAAAAACAGCACTTGAGGAAGATGAATTGCACTATAACAATAATAGCTAACATTTATTGAGCACTTACCATGTGCCAGATGCATATATGTAAGTGATTTATGTATTCGCCCATTTCATCTTATAACAGCCCTATGAGGAAGACACTGACCTCTCTATTGTACAGGCAAGGAAAGTGAGGCAAAGATCTGTTAAAGTGCTTCTGATATAGCAGACCTATAATGTGAACTTGGGCTGTCTGACTCTAAACCTGGTGTTCCTACCCCTTATGTGACGTGGCCTCTCTTTCCATAAAGCTCTTTTTTTAAAAAAATTTATTCATTTTATTTATTTTTGGCTGCATTGGGTCTTTGTTGCTGTGCGTGGCTTTCTCTAGTTGCTGAGAGTGGGGGCTACTCTTTGTTGCAGTGCATGGGCTTATCATTGCAGTGGCTTCTCCTGTTGCGGAGCACGGGCTCTAGGCACACGGGCTTCAGTAGTTGTGGCACGCGGGCTCAGTAGTTGTGGCCTATGGGCTTAGTTGCTCCGCAGCATGTGGGATCTTCCCGGACCAGGGCTCGAACCCATGTCCCCTGCATTGGCAGGTGGATTCTTAACCACTGCGCCACCCTCCATAGAGCTCTTTACCTACGTGATAGAGACCTAGGAGATTCCTGAGGAGGTTGTGGTAGTCTGAGGCATATAGTGATTAGACCCTGAGCATGGACTGTGATCACAGAAAAAAGTGAGGAAGGGATAAAATTCTCCCATTGGAGAATCAATCAGACTTGCTAGATATATTTGAAAATGCAGAAGAGAGAGATTAGGAAGGTAAGGATGTTTGTGTCTATATGATTTAATTCCAAAAATATTTATTGAGCACTTACTATATGCCAGGAACTGTGTTCCATGCTGGGGCAGGAAGAGTGACCCAAGTAGGCCACGTCCCTGCATTTATGGAGCAAGATTGTGTTATTAGTTTAAAAAAAAAAAAACCACAGGAAAACAGTTATATGCATAGACTAAGTCTAGAAGGAATCCAGCAAACTGGTAACACTGGTTGTTTAGGAGGGGAAGAAGATGGAAACAGGCATGGGTAGAAGGGGAACCAGTGTTATGCCTACTGGATTTTAATACATCATGTGTAATCTATTCAAAAGTCATAATTGTTTTTTAAAAACTGAGATAATAAGACTGTGTACTAAGACATATATGTGTATGTGTTTGTGTATATTTGCCTCTGTATGCATAGACTTTCTGGCATTTCATAAGAAGAACTAGCAAAACTGGATGCTCTTGGAGAGGGGAATTGGGCAGGTGGGGAATAGAGGTAGGAGGGTGACCTTTCACTCTACACTCTTTTGTATCATTTGCACTTTTATGAATTCAGTTACTGAATATATTATATAAGTATTAATTTAAAAATTGAGGTTTGAAAATAGTAAGCAGAAACCTAGGAATAGAGGTTTTATATACAAAGAAAGTCGCTCAAATTTTTGACACGCTTTATAGACTAGCGTGCTTTCTCCAAGTTGTAACATTCAAAGAATGTTACAAACTTAACATTCAAAGAAATAGTATGTGTGTGTGCACATTTGGTGTAGGGAAACAAGCAAAAATGTTGGTGTTTGTGAAAATAAGGGAACTGAAGTATTCTGGCCTTTGGCTAATGTAGGAAAAACTTCTCAGCTATCAAAATTCTCTAGATAAGGTTTCAAAAGACGCCTGAGGCAGTTTCACTTCATACAATAGACACACTGTTGAAATAGGTTCAGCTGGTGGCCAACCTCCACCCAAGGCTTCAGGGGTTTTGTGCTTTCTTGTACAACTAACCCCAGCAGGACAGCTTGTACTGAGCTTTTAATCTGAATTGATCCACTCAGTCCCAAAGAAAGTTTGGATTATGAAACCCCTTATTCTTTCACAGAACTAGGAGGGCCATATTTGGTGAAATCATGATTACAAAATTTAGTTTTGTTGCAGATATTTTAACTTTCAGAGTTTTAAACAGCTTTACTGAAGTATAATTGATGTACAAAAATTGCGCATGTTTTGGTATGGGTATAGCTATCACCACGGTCAAGATAACAGACATTTCCATCGCCTGTAAAAATTGTGCCTTTTTGTAATCCCTCCCTCCTGTCACTCCAGGCCCTCTCCGCTCCCTAGGCAACCACTGACCGGCTTTCTATCACTATAGAATAGTTTGCATTTTCTAGAATTTTATATAAATGGAATCATTCAGTATGTACTCTTTTGTCTTCTTACACTCAGCATAATTATTTAGAGGTTTATCTATGTTGTAAGTACCAAGAATTTTTTTTCATTAAAATATTTGAGATTATAGGTCCACATACAGTTGTAAGAAATAATACAGGGGCTTCCCTGGTGGCGCAGTGGTTGAGAATCTGCCTGCTAATGCAGGGGACACGGGTTCGGGCCCTGGTTTGGGAGGATCCCACGTGCCGCGGAGCAACTAGACCCGTGAGCCACAACTACTGAGCCTGCGCGTCTGGAGCCTGCGCTCCGCAACAAGAGAGGCCCGCGCACGGCGATGAAGAGTGGCCCCTGCTTGCCACAACTAGAGAAAGCCCTCGCAAAGAAACGAAGACCCAACACAGCAAAAATAAATAAATAAACTAATAAACTCCTACCCCCAACATCTAAAAAAAAAAAACACAGAAACCCCTTTGCTTGCGACTTCCCTGGTGGTCCAGTGGTTAAGACTCCTCGCTTCCACTGCAGGATGGGTTCAATCCCTGGTGGGGGAACTAAGATCTCACATGCTGCATGGCGCAGCCAAAAAAAATAAAAGAAATAATACAATGAGATCTTGTATACTCTTTACCCAGTTTCCCCCAATGGTAACATCTTATAAAACTACAGTACAATGTGACAACCAGGATATTGGCATTGATTCAATCTACTAATCTTATAGTCTTTTGTGTGGGTACATTTAGTTCTATAGTTTTTTTTTTTAATTTAAGAGTAATTTATTTGTTATTGATTCTTTTTTAATTTAATTTTTATTTTATATTGGAGTATAGTTGATTTACAATGTTGTGTTAGTTTTAGCAAAGTGATTCAATTATACATATATCCATTCTTTTTCAGATTCTTTTTGCATATAGGTTGTTACAGAATATTGAGTTTCCTGTGCTATGCAGTAGGTCCTTGTTGATTATCTGTTTTATATAAAGTAGTGTGTATATGTTAATCTCAAACTCCTAATTTGTCCTCCCCCCATACCAGTTCTATACAGTTTATCACAAGTAGGTTCATGTATCCACCACCCCCTTCAAGATACAGAAGAGTTTTATCACTGCAAAGTTCTCATTTTGCCCCCCTATAACCTCACCAACCTCCCAACCATACCCCTCACATCAGTTTATTCCTTTTCATTGCTGAGTAGTATTCCATTGTGTGAATATACCATAATTTGTTTTTTCATTTACCTATTGCTGGACATTTGGGTTGTTTCCAGATTTTGACTATTACAAATAAGGCTACTATAAACATTGCATTACATGTACAAGTCTTTGAATGAACATATGCTTTCACTTCTCTTGTGTAAATATATAAGAATGGAATGGCTGATTCATGTGGTAGTTGTATTCTTAACTTTTTAAGTAACTGACAAACTTTTTCAAAGTGATTGTACCCACTAGCAGTACATGGGAGTTCTAGTGGCTACACATTCTCTCCAACACTCCAACCTTTTTTAAAAATCAGCTTTGAGGGACTTCCCTGGTGGCATAGTGGTTAAGAATCTGCCTGCCAATGCAGGGGACACGGGTTCGAACCCTGGTCCAGGAAGATCCCACATGCCACGGAGCAACTAAACCCGTGCACCACAACTACTGAGCCTGCGCTCTAGAGCCCACGAGCCACAACTACTGAGCCTGCGCTCTAGAGCCTGTGAGCCACAACTACTGAGCCTGCGTGCCACAACTACTGAAGCCCACGTGCCTAGAGCCAGATCTCTGCAACAAGAGAAACCACTGCGATCAGAAGCCCGCGCACAGCAACAAAGAGTAGCCCCCTCTCATTGCAACTAGAGAAAGCCGTGTGCAGCAACGAAGACCCAACACAGCCAAAAATAAATAAATAAATAAACAAATGTATTTATAAAAAGAAATCAGCTTTGAGATATGATTCACATACCATACAATTCACCCATTTATTTAAAGTATACAATTACATTGTCTTTAGTGTATTTACAGAGCTGTGCATCTGTCACCACAGTCAATTTTAGAACATTTTCATCAGCCCCAAAAGAAACCCCACATCACAGCGAGGTCACTGCTCCTCATTCGCTCCCCAGCCCTCAACACCAGTCGTACGCAATCACTAATCTATGTTCTGTCTGTGTGGATTTGCCTGTTCTGGACATTTTACGTAAATGGAATCGTACAATATGTGGACTTCTGTGACTGGCATCTTACACACATTAGTGTTTTCAAGGTTCATTCATGTTGCAGCATGTATCCGTACTTCATTCCCGTTTATTCCATTGTATGGTTATACCCGAGACCCACCCACTAGTGTATGGACATTTGTGTTAATTCTACACTGCAGCCTTTTATTTTAAATTTTTAAAATTATTATTATTATTTTTGCTTTTTAAAAATTTATTTTATTTATTTATTTTTGGCTGAGTTGGGTCTTCGTTGCTGCACGCATGCTTTCTCTAGTTGCGGCGAGTGGGGGCTACTCTTTGTTGCGGTGCGCGGGCTTCTCATTGCGGAGCACAGGCTCTAGACATGCAGGCTTCAGTAGTTGTGGCATGTGGGTTCAGTAGTCGTGGCTTGCGGGCTCTAGAGTGCAGGCTTCAGTAGTTGTGGCGCACAGGCTTAGTTGCTCCACGGCATGTGGGATCTTCCCGGATCAGGGATCAGACCCATGTACCCTGCATTGGCAGGTGGATTCAACCACTGCGCCACCAGGGAAGCCCTACACTGCAGCCTTTTAAATTGAAGCCATTTTTATAGGTATGTAGTGACACCTTATTGTGATTTTTAGTTTGCGTTTTCCTAATGATTAATAATACTGTATGTCTGAAAAAGTATTTATTTCATTTGGTTTTTGAAAGGTATTTTCAAAATACTGTGTAGAGAATTCTAGATTTAGAAGTTTTTCTTTCATGCCTTTGAAAACGTTCCGGCTTGCTTGCACTGACAAGATATTTGTTCCCATCTTTAGCTTTGTTCCTCTGTAGGTAATGTATCTCTTTTTTCCCTTGGCTGTTTTTAAGATCTTTCTTAATCACTGATTTTAAGCAATTTGATGTTTCTTCATGTTTCCTGTGTTTGGGGTTATTAAAATTCTTGGAACTGTGAGATTTTAGTTTTTATGACACTTGGGAAACTTCTAGCCAGTCTTCCTTCAAATATCTTTGCCCTTCATGAACTCCAATTACATGTACATTTGGCCTCTTGGAGTTGTCCTATGGCTCACTGATGCCATCTCTTTTTTCTAGTCTTTTTTGTTCCATTTTGGATCTTTTCTATTGCTATGTCTTCAAAATTTGATCATCTGAATTACTTCTAGGTCCATTTTGATTGATTTTTTCTCCTCAGTATGGTTGTATTTTCCTGCTTCTTTGCATGCCTGGTAATGTATTGGATGATAGCATTTCTTGAGCTTTGTTCTGGGACCCAGTTATCAATACTTAGAAGCAATTAGATCCCTTTGGGTCTTGCTTTGCAGGAAGCACTTGGTCAAGGGCTCACTATTGAAGCAAAAGCCTTCAGCCTATCCAATGTCCTGTGAAGTACATAGTTTTTTACTTGTTTCAGGTGAGAGGGTAAATCCTTTCCTTGTTAGTCCATCTTGGCCAGAAGCATAAGTTTATCTCCAGCTTTTACAGAAATAATATTATGTGTTTATAATGCCATATTTAATTTGTAATTTACATAGGCAAAATGGCAGAGATGGTACCCTAGGCAACTTTATTCATGCTCAAAAATTAATGAACTCAAAAAAAAAATTAATGAACTCTTAGGTGTAAGACATGATTGGCAATAAAAGATGGGAGGGAATTCTGGGGAAGAATAACATTCCTTTCTACTTCATGTTACATCTCAAACTCAGCTTCTCTTCCTAAAATTTACCTACTGTATATCTGCTTACCTCAAAGCCTACATCACTTTCTGCTAAGTGACAATAATCCTGGCTATTATTGATGAAAGTTGGGTTATTTCTGGCAGTTTTGTTCCTTCCTTCCTCTGTTATTTCTTAAATGCCTACCATGTGCCAGGGAAATAGTTCTAGGTGCTTGGTACATTAGCTCTTACTACGTTAAATAGCCCCAAATTTAGCAGCTTAAAACAATAAACTTTCAATAAGTCTGAAATCTGGGAGCAGCTTAATTGGTTCTGGGTCAGGGTTTCCTGAGGTTGTAGAAAAGACCAGGACTGCAGTTATCTAACGGCTTGACTGGGTCTAGCGGATTTATTTCCAAGATGCCTTTTATGACCTTTCTTTGGAAGTCATACTCTATAATTTCTGCATTATCATACTGGCTACTTAAATCAGCCCTATCAATGTGAGAATAACTGGGGGCCATCTTGGAAGGTGGCCTCCACACTTGAGAAATAGAGAAACAAAACAGACAGAACTCCCTGCCCTCAAAGTTTACATCCTAGTAGAAGCAGCTGGACAATAAATAATAACATGATAAATTACTCAGCAACTAATGGAAAAAAACTATTTAATAAAGATTAAGTAGTATTAGGATTGCTTTGGGGTCAGTTTGCAATTTTAAAATAAGATGTTCACAGTAGGTCTTACTGATATATTTAAACAAAGACTTTGGGTGGGGAGAGAGTGAGCTATGTAGGTATCTAAAGGAAGAGCATTCTAGGGCACAGTGCAAAGGTCCTGAGACAGAATCAAGCCTGATGTGTTCTAGGAGCAGCAAGGAGCCAGCATACCTGGAGTGGAGTGTGCAAGTAAAGTAGATGAGGTTAGAGATGAGGGAATAAAATTGAGTGAAATGGGGAACTATTGGAAGATTCTGAGCAGAGGGTTTTATACTTTTTTCATTCCCTCTTACTGTGTCTTGCACTTCTGTTCAGTAAGTATTTGTGGACTGATTCCAATGGGAGCCATATGTGAAAATGCTGACTTAAGAGTTACATACTGGGGCTTCCCTGGTGGCGCAGTGGTTGAGAGTCTGCCTGCCGATGCAGGGGACGCGGGTTCGTGCCCCGGTCTGGGAAGATCCCACATGCCGTAGAGCGGCTGGGCCCGTGAGCCATGGCTGCTGAGCCTGCGCCTCTGGAGCCTGTGCTCCGCAATGGGAGAGGCCACGACAGTGAGAGGCCCCCGTACCAAAAAAAAAAAAAAAAGGGTTACATACTAATAGTGACGACTGCCCGATAGTCCTAGGGCAGCCAGAAGGGGAGTTTTCTTTTTGTTTGGTTTGTTTGTTTTGTCTGTTTTGTTTTTAACATCTTTATTGGGGCATAATTGCTTTACAATGGTGTATTAGTTTCTGCTTTATAACAAAGTGAATCAGGGGATTTTTTTTTTTTTTTTTTTTTTTAGGGGAGTTGTTTTGAGGCAGATAAAACATAGTGGAACCTTCAGGCTACACCACGTAGCTAAAAATAATTTAGAAATACCATTAAGATAATTTACATACTTAAAAAAAGGTCTTCACTCCCATTGTCTCATTCTTTTGAATGGAAATAAAGGCGGCTTCCCTTTGTCTACTCTGACAACACATGATAGCTTTTTATACTATGACCACAAGCAGTGCATCACAAATACAGTGTCACTGAGTCACAATGTAGTGTTTTTAAAAGGAGAGTACAATGTTAAGATCTGATAATAAGAAAGAATCTGATCAAATTTCCTTCCAGGGCATAGAACAGTTAGTTACTAGATTAGTGACTTATTGGTCATAATTGTCAGGTGCAAGAAAGGTTAGACTGTGAAGCAACCACTTTAATTAGGTTCTACAATGATAATTATTTTAAATGTGATGACCTGCTTTTCAGCTGTAAGAACTTTGTGTTCTATAGGAAGTGAGTGTTGTTACACTTGTTTATGTGTATTTTAATAACATGTTTTATAAATGCCTAATAAATAAAATCTTCAAAAAATTACTCAGAACTATTCTGCCTTAGCATAGAGTTCATCTCCTCAGGACAGGCGGTACCAGAACTTCAGTGTTTTTTGAACAACATCATGAATGAGTGAGCTGTGTGGTGGGTTAGCATCTGCCCCCAAATGCATTTGGATCCCTGTTTTCTTTATCAGGGTGGCACGGCTTCCAGAAAGATGGGAAAATGATACTCGTGTCATGTCTCCCCTCCCCTGTTCCCCAGTTTCTACATTCTAAAGTACAGAGCTTTATCAGCGCTACAAAACGTCTGCTGACTCCTGTCAGTCCCAAACTGTTACCAGCTTGCAACCAGATAAGTAAAGAAACTGAGGGCAAGCGTTTAAGAGCTTTTGTAATACTTGGCAGAGTAATTTTGTCGGTTGAACTTTTAAAAATCAGGCTATATCTTTTTAAAAATTCATTTTCATAGTTATTGACTTATAGCAGTTTACACAGTCATCCGTCCATGACAGATTGGAAACAAAAACTGGTCCTTCATGTCAAAAATTTTAACACTGTTCTAGGTGACCCTTTGGCCCAAATACCAACAGAAAAAAGGCCTAGTGATTCCTGCATCAATCCAGCCTTGTCTTTTTGAATGTGTGAATTCCATTGGCCTGTCTCTGAACCCACCTGGCCTTACTGCAACCGTGGCCTCCATCCTATATTTGCATCTGGGCTGAAACACAATATACTCAGCCCAGCATGTCTTCACAGGGCTGTGCCTGCCCAGAGGGAGCTGTCTTCTAAATTCATACTACTGTCCCTGCATGGTATAGAGTATGGTAGGTGGCTCAAGGGGAGCTGTGAGCAACAGCAGGAGCTTTTCTGTTAGATACTCTTATTTACTATAGCTCCGTAACTTACTTTTCTCACTTAACATGTTACAAAATTGTTATCATGCCAACATGGACTTATAAGTTTTGATAGCTTCAACACATTTCAATGGACGATTATTTAACCAGTTCCCTACAGGCCCACAGGCCTATGTTAAACAATTCTTTCAAATTATAAGTAAATAAATTGAAGAAGTTTGCATAAAAGTTTATTCTTTATGAAAGTGCCCATAATCTCACAATCTCAGCAGAGCAAATCTGGGCTCCTTTATCCACCTTTTGGCTCATTAAACTCAACATGTCCAAAAACAGACCTGTTATCTCCTACCCCAGTCCTCTTCGCTTTCCCGAACTGTCAGTAGAGCCAAGCTAGAGAACACTAGGTCTTCTACTTACCTCTTTAGTGTCTCATGTTTATCATTTTCTGTTGCAGTGACTTCACTGCATTAGTGGTAACATTTCTTACCTCTCCTCTTGAAGGAGTCTAACTGGTCTCCTGACATCCAGTTTTTTTTCTCCCCCCTTGGCCGCACTGTGCGGCTTGCAGGATCTCAGTTCCTTGACCAGGATTGAACCTGGGTCACGGCAGTGAAAGCCCGGAATCCTAACCACTAGGCCACCAGGGAACTCCCCAGCCTAACTTTCTACAATCCATTTTGAAGCTCCCTCCAGGATTTTTTGCCCCCAAGTTAAGTTTCTTCAAAAAATTTTCCTTATGATACAGAACTCTTTAGCTGAGAACAATTTCTAGAGTCAGCTATGAGCCGCCAGTAGCTAGTACTGGGGTGGGGGTGGGGGGCAAGCCAAGGGGGAAATGAAATCCAAATTTAGCACCAAAGTACCCACTGGCAATCTTTCCACCATCTTAATCACTTTCCCTCCTCCCTCCACACTCAGTCCCTCCACCTAAATGGAGATTCTTGCTATTTCTATAGCAAGCAATTCACCTGGAACTCTTTCAAAAAAGATCTGCTTAGAAGGCTACATCCTTGCTTGTTACTTAGTATATTCCCACAGCTCTTAGCTCAAAGATGACCTTCCATTAAATCTTTCCTAACCTCCCTGGGTAAGAGGCTCTTGCAGCACGTCACTATCAGATCACTGTTTTGTTTTTAAATACAGCAGGTTCTTATTAGTTATCTATTTTATACATATCAGTGTATACGTGTCAATCCCAATCTCCCAGTTCATCCCACCCCCCCCCATCCCGCTTTCCCCCCTTGGTGTCCATACGTTTGTTCTCTACATCAGATCACCTTTTATAATCTACTTCCTCTACTAGAATGAGATCCTAGGAGGGACAGTGATTACGTCTTACTCACTTCTATATTCTCAGCATCTAGCACCATGTCCTGCATTTAATTCACACCCAGTATTTTTAACCGACTATTCATGTAGTTTTACCTAGTTAGTATAGTGAGCACAGTTCCTTTAAAATTTTAATATACTTGCATAGACATTATGACCAGATTAACTGGGACCCTAATTTTTTTCCATCTAGGTTGTTTCTACAAGTGACTTCGTATATGGCTATCTACCTACATATTCCCTCAAGTTAAAAACGCACTGCCAGATCATCCTTCCTAGGAACTATTTTCCAGGGTACCATCATTGAATTGGTATGTATTTCCATAAAAGCTTCACCAGCATTAGATTTCATTATTTTTCCTTATTTTGCAGGCTTTTAATCCTTGCAAAATATTGAGGGCTGGTTGGGGAAAATGTTGACTGGGAGATACCATGAGCCTGTGTGGAGCATCAGGGTAAAGGATATCACAGGGTTAATGAAGGCGGCCAACTTCCAGGGTTCAACTCAACCTTACTACTAAAATGCTAAAACTGAAGTCAGAAGAAGCAAATGTACTATCAAGGATGGGGAACGAATTCTTCAATTGTAAATAAAGTAGGTGAAATAACTGAATCCCCAAGTTTTAGGTAACTATAAAAGGGAGACTTATTTGGAAAAGGTTTAGCTGAGAGACTGCATAGTGATTAAGAAAATGAGCCAGTTTTGAATCTAGACATTTCTACTTGTGCAACCTTGGGCAAGTTACTTTAAACAGGACAGTTTGGGGGATGTTTCAGTCTTAAGTTTCCATTAACTAAATCCTCCTCCCCAAGGACAGGAATAGTATGTTATCAGAATAAAGGAGACAAACCATATGGTCATTTCAGTGGATGCAAAAAGTGGGCGAGGGGGGATGAGGGGGGAAGGAGTCTGCCAAAATTCAGTACCCATTCATGAGAAAAACAGAGCAAACTAAACAGAAGTAGACTATGTAAAAGGTATCCATCTAGGCATCTACATAAAACCAATAGCATTTTTTCTTATTTAATAAATATTTATTTAATACAAATACATTTTAAAAAATTTAATTGGAGTAAAATTGCTTTACAATGTTGTGTTAGTTTCTGCTGTACAATGAAGTGAATCAGCTATATGTATACCTATATCCCCTCACTCTTGGGCCTCCCTCCCACCTCCCCCCATCCCACCCATCTAAGGTTGTCACACAGCGCCACATGGAGCCGAGCTCCCTGTGCTATACAGCAGGTTCCCACTAGCTACCAATAGCATTCTTGATGGACTGCTCTTTTCTTCCTAAAGTTCGGATGAGCATGCCTTAACAGAAGACCAGGAAAAGGCTGAGGCGAGGAGAGCCCCTAGGGAGCAAAATGCAAGGATGCACTCACTCCCAGATGCCCACTTGCATCACCCTGACACTACCTCCTTGAATTCTGCTCCCTAGGTTGTCTTCCCAACCTCATCTTAGTAGGCCTGCTCTTACCACTTATACTCAACATGTATTAGAGGTCCTAACAGGGCAATAGAGAAGAAAATAAAAAAATTTTAAAACCAGTGAGCTTAAGCAAGGTCTCATGATACAAGAAAAAAAAAATTTTTTTAATTGTGTAAGTTAGCAATTGGAAAAAAAACAATCCCATCGATAGGTTTTTAGCGTCAAGAAACCTAAAATAGTTATGACATAATCAAAATCACACATTACACAAAATACTGCTGAGAAAAATTAAAGATGACAGATGGATTCAACTCAATGCTAATTAATCATAATGCCCATCAGGCTTTTAAAAAATAGAAATCAACAGGCTTACTTTAATATTTACATAGAAATACAAAGTACACGAAATAGTCAAAGCAATAAGTAGACCTACACTAACATGGTCAACCTAATTTATTAAAAGGCACCAAAGTAATTAAATGGAAAAAGCACAAATGGTGCTGGATTAACTGATCATATGGATAAAAATGAACCTCGATCCCTACCTTGTATCACTTAGAAAAATTTCAGATGGATCATAGATGTAAAAGCCAAAAATTATAAAGCTTTTACAAGAAAACATCACCATCACAATGTGGAGGAAGGCAGATTTATCCACAGAAAAGATCCATTAGAAAAGCTGATAAATTAAGACTTGAAATTAAGAACTTCTACTCATCAAAACTTAGAAAAATGAAGACAGACTAGAAGATATCTGCAAAATACTAGACCAAAAAATTGTATCCAAAATATATAAAAGTCCTGTATCTCATTAATAAAAAGCCAACCTAATTTTAAAATATACAAAACTTATTTTCATTCAAAGAATATAGTAAATGGCTAATTGACACAGAGCATGTTCATTAGAGAAATGTAGATTAATACAAGATACTATTACATACTCAGAAGCCACAATGCTTATATGCAAATGTTCATAGCAGCTTTATTCATATTTTCCCAAAATTGGAAACAAAATGTTCATTAACAGGAGAATAGCTAAACAAATTGTGGTACATTCATACAATGGAATACTACTCAGCAATAAAAAGAAATACATGGTTCAACCTCTCAAAACTTTATACTAATGAAAGCATTAAGTGATTCAATTTAGTTTCAGAGCTGGGGGGGGAGGGAAACCCTAGTCTATGGTGAAAAAACATGGATAGTAGTTAAACTACCAACTAAAGTAGGGGTAGTGCTTTGTTGCTTAGGTCGGGGTATAAGGGAAACTTCCCTTGTCCTGATATGGCTGTGGGCTAAAAGTATCCATTTTCAAAATTGTAGTTAAGATTTGTGTATTTCAATTTTTAAATAAATCTTACCTAATAAGAGGTGTGCATAGCGGACAGATGAATGTACCAAAGCAGAACTGAGAACTATCGAAGCTAGGGTGTGAAGGTTCAATTTTTTAAAATATACACCCAATTAAGATGTTTAATTACAAATCTCAACCTATTTTTATGGGCTCCTAGCTCACATATCCAACAGCATATTGGACACCTCTTGACACTGCCAATGGTTTTCTTCCAAACTTAGTCACGTAACAGATCTCTCTGACCCTGCCTCAATTTCATCCTAGGTTTCTGGTTTCAACAACTCAGGAAAATGCTAGATTCCAAGTAGTCTGCAGAGGGTTCAGTTTGGGGTAAGAATTGACACTTATCATCTTGTAAAGGACTAATAAAGTAGACCCTAAGGAGCAAACATAAGTGGGAAGAAACCAGAAAAGTAAAACAAACTGATGGTGATCAACAGTGGACATGCTTGCAGTGAACTCAGTTATAAAGTCTCTGAAAATAGGAATGGGTGGATAGAATCCAAAGGACCAATACTTCTTCCATTATGACAAAAAGGGTAGATGAGAATGTCAAGTTTGAAGGTGGGTAGCCAGGAAATGGTGAGTTATCTGACTAGGACAATAAAAGCCTTTTATCTTTCATAGTGTGATATCACATTTACCATATTTTTCAGATTATGTCCCTGAATCTGATCAACACCAAGTGTCTGCCAAACTCAGTTACCTGTTCATGTAAAAGAATCTGGTGCTGTAAGTATTGCACACATATGTAACAACCTGCTTTTCTACGATCAACCCTTTTTAACTCAGATGATGAGATATGTACCCGCATGGCACAATGATCAAAAGCTTATAACTCTGTTCTAGTTAATAGAAATAACCATGAGTTAAACTCTGCCCCCACCCCACCATCAAGAGAGCCTATTTCATAATAAATGTTAGATTATTCCACCTTCAAACGTTTCACTTTTCTAGCTCCAAACTCTAGCATTCTTATTCTGACTACTTACACCCTTTCTACTCTTTGATATCCTGGTATATAGCCTGGATGATTTCCTTTGAGCTTCAGGTATGAAGCCACTAACAAAAAAATGTTTAAATCTGTTCTCCCAGGAGCTTAGAGATCTTATCTTTATGACAACTCCCATAAATCTTAAAAAATGATCATTAAATATTGATTTACTCAATTAATTATAAAAACTTTAGATGTCTAGTATTTGGTCATGTATACTATTTAAAAAAATACATCAACAGAAAACTTTCTGAATATCACTAGACAATGAATTAAGCAAACCTTTATTGAAGCTTAAATTGTGGTACAGAAATACATTTCAACTGATTTAAGTCCAACACCACGAAGAGAGAAATTATGGCACCAAAATTTTCCCTCCTCTATCATACACACTAGGATTAATTTAGATTACTATTCAATCTACAGTTTTTATTTTTCTAGGCTTTGTTCCATACAAATTTGTGCAGTTTCTCAACATTAAATAGAAATCTTAAATCTATTGGGCTGGGGCAGGGATCAGACCTCAAGCCAATAAGTGTTCATCAAATCTACTGGGACACTGTTCAAGAACAAAATCCACTTTGAGCATTGGTCCTCATAATAGCACCAAAACATTAGGTACTGTGCGCTAATTACAGAACCGGACTGATCCATTGATTGAAAGCTTCTTCAATGAAGCTCTGAATCAACATGTTTAAAAGTCAAAAGTGTTCCAACCACTTGATTTCAAACCAAGTAGAATTTATGTTTAGAAACACTAAAAAAAAAGTGTTTCATTTATAAGTACAGAAGGAACAAAAACATCACTGCATCAATCCAGAATGAATCAAAAATTGTTTGAGGACAAGAAGAAATACAAAATTGAGTCAACTTTGCTCTTTTCTCAGCTGCTTACATAAATGTCCGTATTAGCAAATACAGCTAAAAGATGCCAACTCTTTTAAGCCTGTATTTCTAGTCATTTCCAATTGACCATTTTGGAATTTTGTATGTTATGTTTTATGGATAGCACTCTGCTTCACTGTGTAGTATGTCTGAATAACCTGAACAGTTCTCATTCATCACTTGATGTTACTCCATGGAGAAAGAAATACCAGTAAGAGGAAGCGTCAGAACACTATCACATGCATCACAAAGTCACAGAACTTTTTAAGTCACAAAGATGGCAAAGACATCGATTCTGCTTTGAACGAAAGTTTATGGCATATCATTAATAGAAATTAGTGGAAATGGCTATGAAAATAAAAGTTGAGGTGAATCATCTGAGCTGACTCAACTTGTTGAATCCAACACAACCTTTATCTTAAATCTCCTTGCTAACAAATTTAGTGATAATTATTCTATACTACTACTTAGCAAGTTAATAAAGACATGGTACCCATGAGAAGCTAATCTCATTTAATGGGGGGCACAGAATGGCATACAGTTCTGCCAATATTCCCTAGTATCAATCTACACCTTCTTCACTAATCAACACCAGCTTATTCCAAAAGAGCTCATGGTAACGAAAAATGCCAAACTCCCTTGACCTTAAAAGAAAATTAAGCCCAGGGTCCACCCCCAACCCCGTTCCCCCTCTGGGGTATAAGGTTAGTGTAAACCCACAGTGTAACAGTGTATTGCTTTATGGAGGGGGTGTGGTTGGGAGGGAGACACCATGGTGAGGAATGAATCAAAGTCACACAAGTATAGGAAGCAGTGAGATAGTAACACACAAAATGGATAACTGCAGTCATTTTCGTAGAGGACTCGACTCGTGGAAGAAGAACTTTGATTGGTGCTGCAAAAACATCTGTATGAAGTAGAAATTCATTTCAATAACATTAGTAGAGAATATGTTCTAGAAAGTGGAGGTAACTGGATGCAAAATCCTGGAAGCAATTTAATAGAACGGTCCCAGATGGCTAGGCTGAGGCCAACACCTAATGAGGACGAAAGCCTTGTCTGTGGGGAATTTTGGATGATACCTGGAGAAATATTACACTGTGCATAAACCAAATTGAGTTGTTTTCACAAGTGTTGTAAAGTTTCATATAGTAAAAGGTTTTTTCTACATGCACTTCAATTTCACAGCAAGAGTGGCATAGGATACCTAAACACAGAAGAGAGCATTCATGCAAGATATCTAACTCCTTGATATAATAATGCATACAATTCAAAATGATTACACTATCATTACATCTAGGGCTTTCTGCAACTACAAGGTGGTGGTTATGGAAAGCATGGCCCTTGGTATCAATATCTAAAAAGCAGCCACCACCTTCTTCTATGTGTGTTCTCTTTTTGCGTTTCTTCTTCATTTTTCTTAATCAACTCTGCTGTTGTTGCTGCTTCTTAGCAAAACTGGTAAAAACAAAATTGTAATCATTGAACATAGCGCTCTGGCAATCAAGACGTTTAAAACCTTCAATCTTCTGGGGTGAAGAAAGCACTGTGCGACATTTAGAACTCTGGGGAAAAAAATTAAATTAACCATGAGTGCTTCCAATCTGCAGAAGTATTTTCAAACAAAGCAGTCATGCAATAAATATTTAAGGCTACTATTTTAGTCAAACTGTGGCACTGAAATATTTTAGCTGACTTCTTAGGGGTGGGATGAAGTGGGGCACCTTATGTCCCCTGGCACCCCCCACCCCAAGGTCTATCAACAGTGAAAATAGGACAAGAGGAGCCCATGAACTGGGTTAGATATAAAAACAAGGACCAACATAAGTCTAATGAAACACATAAAGCTTCTCATCTACCAAACACCTCAATTAGTAGTACCTCTGAATATCTGAATGATTAATGTGCCATCTCAGAATACATTTTATGACATGCTTCACTATCTTTATTTTCTGTAAGATTTTATTGTCGATAATAAAATACTTTACCTGATTTACAAACAGGGTGGTCACAAATTTTCCTGGCTTGAAGACTTCCACAACTTTCCTGATCAGGTCATCATAGGAGGTCTGACTTAAGTTTGTTTCAAAGCTAACATAAGAAAATTCTGGTTCTGGAGTGATGTGAATAGTCCAATAAGTTCCCTTTGAGAAATAGTTTTGTGTTAATAATGGAAAGGGCACACTTAAATATTTCAATTATTAAGCAAGATATTCTTACTTACATCCGATTTCATTCCATTCATTGAATACCCACAAGGATTGAACAGTGTGGCATCAATGACAGAACCTGGTATCAGGTCACGAATTCCACTCTCCTGGAAAAAAGCCCAAAAACTGAGTTAAAAACAAATCTGAAAAATAAATGGAGAATGAGTTAAAATATTTAGTCACCAAGCAGAATACAGAATTATTATTGAAAATGCTTACACGAGTGACATCCTTTGCAGTAACACCATCTTTCATGTAGAACTGGTCCATAACTGCTGGGTCAAGCTCACTCATCAGAATTTCCAGGGTTTGATCTGGCTGATTGATTACCCGACTCTCTGGGAAATCCAAAGTATACAAGTACCTACGTAAAAGTACAAAATAGTTTCTAACAATGACAACTCCAAGTTTAAAGTAAATCTTATGTAGAACAAAACTTCCATCAAATTAGGTCCAACATACCAACAATCAGAATTCATGCGTCCCATACAATATGCTGCTCCATCTGTTGAAGGAGAACATAAAATAAATTTAACAGATCCATTCGATAGCAAGTAGGCAGGATCCCCCTCACCTTTTAAGAAAAAACTTTACTGGCTGTCATTTAGAGATGCACTTCAGCTAGTGAGTCAGTCTAAATGGTGCTGAGAAAACTATGGTTTACTCTCCCCTAAAACTCCATCAGGAAATGGAATTTGGTCACCCATTTATCTATTCTCTCAAGTAAAAAGTTATTTTATGTAATATGTCCTCCTGTCCATAGTGTTTCAAAGCCTCATTAAACACAGTAAATTAATAGTTGGTAGATATTTAAACTAAATTATACTCAGCACTCTTATTTATATAAGTAGTACAATTTCATATTAGTAGATGAGGTAAGAACAGTAGGATAGAAATCTGATTTTCTTTTTAAATCATCCCTGTGGACAACTTTGTGCCATGTGACTAAAATCATCCAGGTTTTCAGCCTCCTTTAGGATATGAGGGTGTTAGATTAGATAAACTTTACTTCCCTGTCCTTGAAGCTCAAAAAGGAAGGTCTATAAATAAAGCTTAGCAAATGGATGGAAAAAATCTTGCCAATTTACTTGAAGTGACACTATGCTCTCACTAAGTTGACCATTTTTAAGCTAGGACAATTCCTATATAGAATGCTCGACAGAGTTTCTTAACATGGACCAGTGCCTTAGCCTGGGTTTATGAGGTGACTGGGCATTTTTCTGGATGAAGGGATTACAGCCTTCATAACCACTAAGTTAGATATAAATGAGGGCAACTGGCTAGATGAAGATGAGCTCTCCCTCTGGCAGGCGATCAATTCCTTGATTTTCCCCCCATCATTTCAACAATACTTACACAACATACTCCAAAAATTGTAATCAGCTACGTTGATATATTTATCTTAACTATATAATGTGCTGCATTTGACACATAGGCGCGCGCACACACACACACATTTGAGAGGATATATCTTCTAACTTTAAGAAAGCAGGATTCAATTCTATTAAAACTTACTTGGGAAAATTGCATTCAGAAACTCTATTTCTTCCTGGAAATTCCGGTGTGGGTACCCTTGGTGAGAAGGCTTCATGAAATTCTTACGAGAATAAAAGAAGCTCTATAAAAAGACAGACAGATAACTTCATACACTGAATTCTATCACCTTTCCGAAACCAATCAACTATTTTCTACATATACATATCAAAATCAAAACTATATCCATAAATATTTTCCCCAATGACAACTAACATAGTGTTTTTCCTGTAATATGCTTAATAGATGTATAAGTACTTTGCTGGCCGACAAACAAAAGCAAAGGCCACTATGTCAAAGAGCAAGGTTTCAGACCAATACCCATGGGTTAGTGTTATACAGAGCAACTTTGTTTTTCAGCTGTGAATAGAGTCTAAATAGAACATTAACCATGTAGATTGTGTCACTGAATTTCTAGAAACTAAAAAATGCCCAACTACTAATGATGGGTCATAACAACTGTAGAGACAAGGTACAATATTTATTTCTAGAGCAGAAGTTTCTTTCTTTGTTTTTTTCTGTGCCATATCACGTGGCATGTGGGATCTTAGTTCCCCGACCAGGGAATTGAACCTGGAACCTTGACAGTATGAGCACGGAGTCCTATCTACTTGATGGCCAGGGAATTCCCTAGAGCAGGAGTTTTCTTTCTTTTTTTTAAAAAATTAATTTATTTTGTTTTATTTAGTTTTTTGGCTGTGTTGGGTCTTCGTTGCTGTGCGTGGGCTTTCTCTAGCTGTGGCGAGCGGGGGCTACTCTTCATTGCGGTGCGCAGGCTTCTCATTGTGGTGACTTCTCTTGTTGCAGAGCATGGGCTCTAGAGCGCAGGCTCAGTAGTTGTGGTGCACGGGCTTAGGTGTTCCACGGCATGTGGGATCCTCCTGGACCAGGGGTCGAACCTGTGTCCCCTGCATTGGCAGGCGGATTCTTAACCACTGTGCGACCAGGGGAGCCCTAGAGCAGGAGTTTCTAATACGAGTTTTTTTTTGTTTTTTTTTTTTAAATTTAATTTTGGCTGCGTGCGGGCTTTCTCTAGTTGCAGCAAGTGGGGGCTACTCTTCATTGCGGTGCACGGGCTTCTCATTGCGGTGGCTTTTCTTATTGCGGAGCACAGGCTCTAGGCACTCGGGCTTCAGTAGTTGCAGCACATGGGCTCACTAGTTGTGGCTCACAGGCTCTAGAGTGCAGGCCCAGTAGTTGTGGCACATGGGCTTAGTTGCTCCGTGGCATGTGGGATCCTCCTGGACCAGGGCTTGAACCTGTGTCCCCTGCATTGGCAGGTGGATTCTTAACCACTGCGCCACCAGAGAGTCCCTAATCTGAGCTTTATAACAGGCATGTAAGCAAAAATTTTGTGGCAGAACATGTGTATATTTAGTTTCAAAAGAGTCACTGATCCAAAAATTAAGAACATATTGCTAAATTTAGATTTTCTTAAAAGGGTCAATAATTAACAAAAACTGTTTTAGGTCCTAACGACAGCTATCCTTGCCATAGTTAATTATTAAAATCCAACATTTGCTTATCAGAACAATTATACCCTAAGTATAAATTCTGATAGCATTCAAGAATTAACCGACTATTGCTCTTTAACATAATCAATTCTTTATTATGAAGACTGGATGATTTTTCTTGCTTTTCTTTTTCTTAGTTTCTCTACCATTCATAGTAATAATATTAAGGAATTAACTACTGAAAGTGTCTGGTTTTCTTTTCTCCCATTTGAGTTTTATCCCAACTCATTCTCTGGTTCCTCCATATTTTTTGCTATTAATGAGCAACAGGCACTCTTTCTCCCCATGTTGTGAACGTCCTTACCCATTAAAACTGAACAAATATATTTACCAGGCACATCACCGAACCCTAACATTTACGCCCCACACCACAAAAGGATAAATGATTTTTGATTACTTACTTGAATTGAGTCAAACCCACTGTAATCCCTAGCAAGTTTCAACAGGGGAACCAGTGCTTTCAGCAAGAGGGTGGTACCACATGTCTTCAAAATGAAACGTCTCTTGGAGACAAACATGCTACTCTCACTGCAGTTTAAAAAAAAGTCACAATATTATAACAATGTTTATGTACTACTGAGATGCTTAATCTAGTATTGCACTGTCATTTACAATGTAAATTTTTGGCTAATAATTTTAAATGTTAAGATCTCAAGGAGGCAAATAATGTACTATAGTATTCTTCCTCTTCTATTATATAAAAATCAGTGTAATGTTATAGGACCCCACAGAAACAGAACTTAAATTAGGTATAAAGCATATTAGCTCATTACACAAACTCTCTTTTAGTAGTCAACTTTCCTCCTCACCTAACCTAACCTAACCTAGGACACTAAATTCATACTTTACCTCATTTTGAACTGCCCACTCTCGTGTATTTCTGTAACCATCTCATTACTTTTCATTAGATAATAAGCTCTATGAGGAAAGGAATGTTTGTTTTTACTCACCATTATATCCCTAGGGCCTGGCACATAATAATCATTTGATAAACATCTGTACATGCCAAGCACAAGCTTCGTAAAAAGCAGGCACCATGTTCAATACAATAGCCCCAAGGCCCATTATAGTATTATTATAAGAATTCAATATAGTATCTTTGTACCTATAAAAAGGTTGCATGGCTTTCTTCTCTTACATACAGCAATCCTATTTGTATGATGAAGCTAATTTTCACTTTGCCTGAAGTTCTGAGAGAGAGGCATATACTAAAAAGGAAGACCTGTATCAGGGACTGTGGGCAAAGGAACAGTGCCATTCTACCCTCCCCTCCTTCACAGACATTTCCTGCTAACCTCAAGGAGGTAGTAAAGATGGCAACCATCTTGAAGAGCTATTAGGTAAGACTTCAAAAACCTACTGCCTAGGGACATCGGAAGTAAACATTTTATTTTACATCATATTTTAAAAAATAAGATGAAAACAATTATAGAACTAAGATCCAGAAAAATGATTTGCTATTCCATGTAAAGTATGATTCAGACTGAAATTGGTTAGCCAACACTTGTTTTACAGGACTTACCTGAGTACATAAGCTTCCTGCTTGTCAGTTTTTGTCACACTTATGATTGAACATTGCACATCCTTCAAAAGTATGTCCCACTCGGATCTATTATTTAACCAAAAAGAGGATGATTAATTCATAACAGTACTCTCATAAAAATTACAAAGGTCTCAAAGGTTTCCAATGATTTAAGACCACATTTTATATTTGTTGTCACATTCTTGTTCCAGCTTCTCTTATGAATACCAACATTTAGTTTTGTTTCAAAATAATTTATATTGGGGCTTCCCTGGTGGCGCAGTGGCTGAGAGTCTGCCTGCCGATGCAGGGGACACAGGTTCGTGCCCCGGTCCGGGAAGATCCCACATGCCGCGGAGCGGCTACGCCCGTGAGCCATGGCTGCTGAGCCTGCGCGTCCGGAGCCTGTGCTCCGCAACGGGACAGGCCACAACAGTGAGAGGCCGGCGTACCGCAAAAAAAAAAAAAAAAAAAAAATGACATATCCACCAAATAAGATGGATACATTTTGCTATAGCATGTAAAAAACAAAAAAGCAAACCAAAACCCAGGAAATTATACTACGTATTTGCAATTTATTAAGAAAAAGACAAATGGACAAAATAATGTAAATAGGCCATGTACAGAGGAAATACCAAAGGCCAATAAACCAAGGGAAAACATTACCTTTCACTAAGTGATTAAAGAAATACAAGTTAAAATGAGATACTTTTTTCCCCTATCAAATTCTGATTGTTTTTTGTAGGGGGGATGCACCACACAGCATGTGGGATCTTAGTTCTCCGACCAGGGATCAAACCTGCGCCTCCTGCATTGGTAGTGCAGATTCTTAACCACTGGACTGCCAGGGAAGTCCCTCAAATTCTGATTTTTAACCTTACTATATGAATTACAATTTAAAAGCATATTTCCTTCACCAATTAGATTGGCAAAGAGATTTAAGTTTGACAGCAAAAGTAAGCTGGTACTCTCACACAGTTTTGATACTATTTTCTGCTATCAAATTGGCAGCTAATCACAATGCCCAGTGCTGTTTAAAGGTCTAGAAGCATTGTCAAAAAAAACCAAAAAATGCCTTTGGCTGACAATTCAATAGTACAAGCATACCCATAAGATCTTGGGAATACTGTTACACTCTAATGGGATGACAAAACGCCCATTTCAACAAAGCTGAAATGCAGTAAGGCAGTAGACGGCAAAAAGGAGGTCATGCGCTAGTCTTAATCTACCCGATTGAGACCTAAGGTAGTGCTTCCTCTTCAGTGTGCCCACTATAAACAGAGAGTTAACATAAAATATTCCCACAGGACAGCTTAAAATAACCAGATTAAAGGCTAGAAATATGTTTTAAGCCTCTTAATATTTGGCAACTCATTCTTGTATACCCAAGAAAATGGCACATTAAAGTTTTCTTTTCCAGTTAAGACCTTGTGAGAGAAATCCTCAACAGCACAGCCAGCACAGAAATAGGTATGCTTATTCTTTTGTATTAAAGGCAAACATAATACCAATCAATCCTGCTAGAATTTTGTGCCTGTTTCATCATTTTTCTAAAAGAATGTTATTGGCCCAATGGGCTATTGGATGACCAGCCACAAGGCAGTAGTAATTCCTCCCACTGGTAGATTAAATTGAACATTACTCAGACCCATCTTAAAACTTAAATGATTTAGCCTTGCTAATGATTAATTATAAAGCCTATTTGCCCATAACTTTATCAAGCAACTTTTTTTTTTTACGAAGCAACTTTTAAAAAGAGCTAACAATTACTCTTTTTAAGAGGTGCTAATGATTGTTTATATAAAGAAGAAAATACGTATTAGACTTGGCCATGTTTTTGCAGTTTGTTTCAAATTTTAAAAATGGTTCAATTTGTTTAGGGAAGGAAAAACAGTTGCAATTAAGACCCAGTTCTGAGTTAACACAAATTTATAGATTGTCTTAGGTACTGAAGTAGTAGCTTTCAGTTTCATATTTCTAAGACTCAAAGGTCACTAAATGTGCAAACAACATTCCAGAACCCACAGTATTTCAATTCCACAAAGAATATGCCTTCATGCAAAAAGAAATAACCAGAACTAAAGGAAAACATGAGGCTCTTATTGAAGCTATTGCTTTTCTGCTTTGTGACATTTCTTACAATTACCCCTGGGCTTGGTTTAATAAAACCTACCTCACATGACTGATAATAAATTACATAATGCATACAAAATTTACCTACTAGATAGTAAGAATTCAAATACTGAATATGAAGGTAAATAATAAAAATACCCACTATAAACATTAGAAGCATTTAAGTAAAATTCTGGAGCACAGGGATCTCTTTAGAGATCTAATTCAGATCTTCCAATAATGCTGCTGGCTGATGTCATTACCTACTGACTTCCCACTAGAATTAAGCACTCCTGCAAATATTCTCTTCTATCCACGGGACATAACATAAATAGTAAATAGAACTGAAAAGCAGTGATTAAAGTTAACTACCCTCCCCCAGTTTTATTCAGATATAGTTGACATACAGCACTGTGTACGTTTCAGGTGCCCATCATCATAGTGATTTCACTTATGTATACTGCAAAATGACTACTGCAATAAGTTTAGTTAGCTTTCATCACCTCACATAAATACAATTTTTAAAAAAGGCATTAAAAGAAAAAATTTTTTTCGGTGTGATGAGAACTCAGGGTTTATTCTCTTAACATTTTCTTCACATATCATACAGCAGTGTTAACTATAGGATGTTAAGACTTTTAAACGTGTTCTGTGGCTGAGCTAGATATAGTATAACAAGAACTTTTCCTCGCTTGTATAGGTTTTTTTCCTGGACTTGCTTTACACTTATCCAAATTTATCCTCAGATGTTCCCCCAAATGTCTCCTCTTTCAACGTTTCTTTTAAGTGGTTCTTGGCCAAGAATAGGGTGCTAAGACTTAGCTAGTCAGAAGTTCTATGCTTGTTTAGTGGACCTCTCTCTATCTAGGCTGTTTCACTTGGGAACTCGTGTTTTTTTTGCTGTTGTTCTTTCCTGGGTAGGTCAGATTACCAAATATTCGGTTCTCTTGCCTGGAGCATATTAAGATTTCTGGTAGGTAAAAGAGCTGATAAAGGGCTAGGGATCTCACACTCAGTATAAACTTTTTATTCTGTTTTCAGTGTAGTGACTCTACCCCTCAACTGTACCTGCTTCCCTTACTTCAGAAAGATCCTGTTTTACTCTCTCCAAAGAGTAAACTATTATCTAATCTTCAGATCTCCTGGGATCCCCCCTTCTCATCTGACACATTATATGATAAAGACACAACGAGGGACTTCCCTGGTAGCGCAGTGGTTAAGAATCTGCCTGCCAACGCAGGGGACATGGGTTTGAGCCCTGACGGTAAGATCCCACATGCCGCAGAGCAACTAAGCCTGTGCGCCACAACTACTGAAGCCCTCGTGCCTAGAGCCTGTGCTCTGCAACAAGAGAAGCCACCGCAATGAGAAGCCCGCGCACTGCAATGAAGAGTAGCCCCGCAGCTCGTTGCAATTAGAGAAAGCCCGCGGGCAGCAACAAAGACCCAACGTAGCCACCCCCACACAAAAGACAATGAGAAGAATAATTAAAGCAAATAAAGTGTACATTGACAAACATATAGATAACTAATTCACCCAAATCAAGCCACCTGAGAGTGAACTAGAACCTTATAATTATGCTGAGACAACAGGTGCAAACTTTGACTGTTCTGGATACTGCTGAATGGATTTCACTCTACCTAGAACCTCTGTCCCCACCTCCCTTCCTCCAGCTCAAGCCACCCCACTACCCCCACCAGATCAAGTCTGCCATTAAAATGTTTTAAAACTCAGAAGGCTTACCTAAGTGCTTTAGTTGTGTGGCTATTTGGGTATTCATGTTAATCCCACCAGAATCATTCCAGGTAGTTAGGGATTGAATGTGTAATTTACTGTTTCCATCCTCAGTGCCTAGCCCAGTTCACAGCAGGTCCTAAAATATTTATTGCATCTGGCAATAATTTTGATTAGATCTTATAAACTTACTAAAAAATAAAAGAGCCTTAAATTAAAAAAATCTAAACTGCTACATGATCCCATTCAGTTTTTTAAATTTGTCACCATAATAATTCAGGTATTTAGAGGGTGAGTTCTTAAAAAGAAAAAATAAAAGATTCATTTAACAGAATTATTCTGTTAATGAGCTACACATATATCTTCCACTTGAAATGCTATCTTAACCTGCATAAATGAAGTTTAGTCATTTCACTGTCCAGTATCTTAGCTGTTATAGAACCCATTCATTATAATGAACCTAGACATGGACTATTTTCTCTGCATCACACTCCTCTTTCTGTGAATCTGACATAAAATGTTAAAACTTTTGGTTTGTCCCACCAGGATCTGTTCATTTTCAGTCTCAATATTTTCTCTGTTGTTCACACTGGGCAATTCCTACTGATCTGTTTTCAAGTTCACTCACTCTCTGTCATCTCCATTCTACTAAATAAAGCCCATTCAGTAAACTTTTTATTCTAGTAGTTATTTTTTAGTTCCATCTTCTATTTCTCTGCTAAGACTTCTAAGTGTTCTCCTTACTTCTTATAGAATGGTTATGATAGATGCTTTTAAATTTTGATCTGCATCACCTAGAGGCTGGAGTCTATGATTGTCTTCCTTTGAAAGAATTCCTGGTCATTTATTTGTATGTCGAGTAATTTATGATCGCATCCTGGACATCACACTGTATGATTTTACATCTCCTTTAAATCCTATGGAGCATGCTGATTTTAAAGAACTGTGTTAGGGGACTTCCCTGGTGATGCAGTGGTTAAGAATCCGCCTGCCAATGCCTGCCAATGCAGGGGACATAGGTTTGATCCCTGGTCCGGGAAGATCCCACATGCCATGGAGCAACTAAGCCCATGAACCACAACTACTGAGCCTGCACTCTAGAGCCCGCGAGCCACAACCACTTAAGCCCGTGCGCCTAGTCCATGCTCTGTAACAAGAGAAGCCACCAATGAGAAGCCCGTGCACCACATCGAGGACCCAACGCAGCCAAAAAAAAAAAAAATTGTGCTAGCAAACAGTTGAAATGGTTAAGTTCAGTCTTGTTCTCATCCAACTTCTATGGGTTATGTTACGATTTCAGAGTTATGAAAGCCATTGCCATGGAATTCTGAGCTGTCCTGCATATGTGCCACCCAGTGGCCAATCTGTCAGTTTTCAAAGCCTTTGATACACTGTTTAGGGTCAGATCCACACATGAGCAGCTAAGGAGTGTTCATATAAATCATTAAGGGATCACCTTCTTCACCTCTTTCTCTCCATAATCTCCACAACAACTTCTGGCTCAAGGGGGGGAGGTTTGGTGGGGGGACTGGGGTGGTAGTGAAGATGGCCTGCTTCTTGGTCCTCTGGCTAGAAAGCCAATTTAGTTTCCCCACTCTGCAGCAGTCTGCTACAGGACTGCCTGAGCGGTGGCAGGAAAGAACAGAAAAAAAGCAAAGCAATACGAAAATAAAAAAGGGATTTTCCCCACTCTCTCTAACCCAAAGGGGCCCCCCTTCCCTTCCTTCTTTGCATTCCAGAAAAAGACCTCTCTCAGAGCTCAGTTTGCGTGCAGTTCCAGGTTTCTGGCAGCTTTTGAGACCACCCCAGGAGATACCAGAGAAAAAAAGAAACAAACTCCCGACTATTTCAGTGATATTTTGAGTTTTGGCTTCCTTCTACAATTCACCTAACATTTACTTTTCAGAGTTCTCAGATAGCTGCTCCATGCATTCTGTCCAGGTTTTTTAGTTGCATTTAGTGAGAATAGAATGTGCTTATTCCATCTTGATGGAACAAGAATGCTCTTGCACTCATTCATCACTGTTAATTCTACAACCAAACTCTTCCTCACCTAATGGAAACCTTCAAGTAGGATTTTTCAAAGTCACAGTATGAAAGGAATTGCTTTAAACACCCTAAGCCAAACACAGTTGAACAGTCTATCAACCAAGTGATTATAAAAACACAATCTTAGGAGCACTGTTGGCTCAAAAAATAATAAATCAAAGGACAGGAAAGATGCAACAGAGATACAGAATTGAAGAAGTTAATACAATGCCATACATGAACACAAAGAGGAAGGAGAAAACCAAACAGCTGAGAATTTCAGCAAATTATTAATATCACATTTCTGAGGGAAAAATAAGCCTCCTTATGTAAATAAGCTTTTTTGGATCCTAGCCACACCCAGATCATGATAAATATCCCAAATAGTATGCTCTTTACAAATGACAGTACATGGATTGACTGATCTTAGTCACTATGCCAGAAAAGTAAAACATTAATGGCATGCCATATTTTATAAGTTTTCTTAAAGAGTCTGTGGTCTAATAAAAATAGAACAAACTGGGGTGTTAACACAGTAAGAGAGGCAATTAAAATGACAAGAGACTTCTATGTCATCTGATTCAATAACACTTGTAATGGCTAACTGACTTTTTTTTTTTTTGGCCATACCACATGGCTTGTGGGATCTTAGTTCCCCGACCAGGGATTGAACTGGGCAACCGCAGTGAAAGCTTCTAGTCCCAACCACTGGACCGCTAGGCAATTCCCCTGGCTACACTCTTTAATGTAAAAATTTAAGAAGTAAACACCTCAGGTCAAATGACCTTTAACAAAAGTACAAGACTAATTGGGCAAAGAGTCTCTTGAGCAAATGGTGTTGAGAAAACTGGATCTGCACACAAAAGAATGAAATTAGATACTTACCTTACACCATATAACTCAAAATGGACTTAAACACCTAAATTAACAGACTTCCCTGGTGGTCCAGTGGCTAAGACTCCTCACTCCCAATGCAGGGGGTTCGATCCCAGGTCAGGGAACTAGATCCCACACGCCACAACTAAGAGTTCGCATGCTGCTGCAACTAAAGATCCGACATACCGCAGTGAAGATCCCCCGTGCTGCAACTAAGACCCAGTGCAGCCAAATAAATAAATATTATATATATATATATTAATGTTAAACACCTAAATTAAGACACAAAACACCTATAAGAAAACATAGGGAAAAACTTTAGGACATTGGATTTGGCAAAGCTTTCTTGGATGTTACACAAAAAGCACAGGCAACAAAAGCAAAAATAGGCATATGGATCTACATAAAACTTAACTTTTATGTATCATAGGAAAACACTCAATAGAGTGAAAAAGCAGAATTGGAAAAATATCATACATCTTATAAGAGATTAATATCCAGAATAAACAAAGAACTCCAACAACAAAAACAAATAACCCAATTTAAAAGTAGGCAAAGACTTAAAAAGACAATTCTCCAAGATATACAAATGGCCCACAAGCATGTAAAAAGATGCTCAACACCACTATTCATAAGAGAAACGCCAATCACATTCTTGATACCACCTCACACCCATTAGGATGTCTGCTATTTAAAAGGAAAAACGAAAGAACAAGTGTTGGCAAGAATGTGGAGAAATTTTAACACTTATGCACTGTTGGTGAAAATGTAAAATGGTGCAGCCATTATGGAAAACAGTATGGACATTCCTCAAAAATTTAAAAATAGAATTTACCACATGATCCAGCAATTCTACTTCTGGGTATATACACAAATAATACAAAACAGGATCTGGAAGAAATATTTGCACATCCATGTTCACTGTTACTCACAATTGTCAAGAGAAGGAGGCAACCCAAATGTCCATCAAGGGATTAATGGATAAAGACAAAGTGGTATAATACATAAAATGGGTTATGTGGTCTTAAAGGAAATCCTATCACATGCTTCAACGTGGATGAATCTAAGAATTTTATGCTAAGTGAAATACACCAGTCACAAAAGGATGAATACTGTAGGTTTCCACTTGAATGAGGTAATCAATACATTCATATGAAGTATCTAAAGTAGTCAAAATCATAAAGAAAGGTGATTGCTAAGGGCTGGGGGAAGAGGGGAGGGGAAATTAGTGTTTAATGGGTAGTTTGTTTTGCAAAATGAAAAGTTCTACAGATCTGCTGCACAACAAAGTAAACACACACACCGAATACTGCTTAATTGTACACTTTGTTAGACTTCTAAAACATCAATTAAAAGAAGTAAATGATGGAGGGAACAAAATGCTGCAAGCAGGTGGAAGAAACCTTTAGAGCAGAGTTTCATTTCACTCTTATCACTTAGATTCTACCCATAGATACTGTAGGTCAGATACTCTGCAGATGGTGCCTCGAAACCTACATTTACTTAAAAGGGCTCCATGTGATTAGATTCCTCTAATGGTTTTCTTCCTTTAAGCAAAAATCACTGGTTTCAGGACTATCAAGTAATTTACCCAAAAAGCCACCCAACTGAACTATTTGAAGCTTCCCTGAACTGTGACCTTAGCTATTAACTTGACCTATCTGTTTCAGAGACTCTCCTTATCACATTACATTCAGGCCTCAACACCATACCCAAAGTAGTAGTACTAGTAATAGTAGTCTGACTCAAACCTATCCTAGAACATGAGATTATTCTTTAGCAACGTCTAGACTGACCAGAATTTAATTCAGATTATCCAGAGAAATAAGCTTTTATCTTTTGTTCAAAGAAATCAACCCAGAATGCACTGTTAATTATAATCAGAGTACTAAATCCGCCATCTCAAACTTTACCTAAAAGTTAAATGAGTATAATTACTGCTACTTTCATTTTATTATTACTTTCAATGTGTACCTCTCAAAGAAAGGTGGTTTAACTTTTTTTTTTTTTTTTTGCCGTACGCGGGCCTCTCACTGCTGTGGCCTCTCCCGTTGCGGAGCACGCTCTGGACGCGCAGGCTCAGCGGCCATGGCTCATGGGCCCAGCCGCTCCGTGGCATGTGGGATCCTCTCGGACCCGGGCACGAACCCGTGTCCCCTGCATCGGCAGGTGGACTCTCAACCACTGCGCCACCAGGGAAGCCCAGAAAGGTGGTTTAAAGATAACAGTTCAAACTTTTCTGAAACTGCTGTGAGGAGTTAATGAGAAGCTTAACTCAATAAGAAGCTTTTCACTCCACAACATTTACGCTAAAAGGTTTCTTGGCAATGGGTTGTAAATTCCTTAAATGTAAATTATTGATATTGAAATATGGTGCAGTCATTTAGTCAAGTAAGGCATGAGTTCTGGGAAAGTTAATGCTGAGGTGTAATTTACTATTTTTGCAACTGCCCCCAGTCCTTTACTGAAGATTTTATTTTAGCTTACAAATTTGAGTGAAGGAAAGAAAGAAGAGCAGAACATGCCACTAGTCCTAAATGTCTTTTCCAATATTAAAATTATAGATGGTAGTTTTCATCTAACCTTCCCACGATTAGTAACACGTCTAACACCTCTAACCTTCCCACAATTAGTAAAATATTCTCTTCACCTCCATCCACTACAATTTCCCATGTGAACCTACCTCATTACTAAGAATATGTATAGCTCAGGTCTGAGATGAATTCTAAAGCAAAAAGGAAAGCCAATTTTAGAGTCCTGAAAGATCAGATTAAACTATCTTTCCTCACCAAAATTTCTTCTTTTCTAACATACTTCCTCCCCATAGCTGCCATTTCTTATAAAAAGGCTTTTGCTTGGTCCAGGATTTTAGTCCGGCAATTCTAAGACATTATGGAAATAGACATAAATGGTCTATTTCTATTCAACATCATTTGAAATCTGAAAAATTCAGTAGAGAAAACTGCAGGTTAAACCTAATATACTACTCCCTCTTTTTATATTTCAACTTTAATTACTGTGTGAAATAAGTCAGTTTTAGAACACATCATCTGTTCCTTATTCATTTGGATGTCTGGACTACTGCTTTTCTCCAACATATTGTTAACCAGTATTATTTAACCCAAGCATACCAGAAAAGATTCTTTCTTAAAAAAATAAAACAAAATCTATATAATGTGCCCCTTTTGTCTCCCTTGAGAAATCAGTAAAAAAAAAAAAAAGATTTTCAGTATTATGTCATTTGTTCAGATTACACTGAAGGTAAATGCTACAATTCTACTAAATGGCCTACAGGAGAGTGGGAAATGTTTAACAGAAAGTGGGTTCCAGGGAATTAACTCCCTGGCAGTCCAGTGGTTAGGACTACACTCTCTCACTGCCAATGGCACGGGTTCCATCCCTGGTTGGGGAACTAAGAACCCACAAGCTGCGCAGTGCTGCCACCCCACCCCCCACGCCACACAAAAAGAAAGAGAGTGGGTTGCAGCTTGACTTGGAGTTAAAGCTTGGAAAGATGGGCCAACTTTGCTTCATGTGCTTTCTATTCCCTCATACCATATTAAAAAATCAATTCCAGATGGATTGCAGATCTAAATATGAAAAGTAAAACAAAGTTTAGAGGGAAAAAATAACATCTTCGTTACCTCAGGATGAGCAAAGGTATCTTAAATAGGATACAAAACCACTAACCATTAAAGGTGAAAACACTGATAAATGGGACTACATTAAAATTATGAACTTTTGTTTCTAAAGCTATCATTAATAAAATGAAAAAGGAAACCAGAGTGTATAAAATATCTGTAATACACATACTGGACAGATAATTCATCCATAATATATAAAGAACTCCTGCAAACTGAAAAATCATCCCAAAAGAAAAACAGGCTGACTTGAACAAGCATTTCACAAAAGATAGCCAAATGGTGAATAAAGATATGAAAGGATGCTCAACTCCATTAGTCTGAAGGGAAATACATAGACCACTATATACCCACAATAATAACTAAAATTAAAAAAACAATACAAGTGTTGGATGAAGATATGGAGCAACCAGCACCCTTATGCTGACTATATGCACACCCTATGACTTAGCAATTCCATTCCTAGGTATGTGTATATTTAACAGGAAAGCATACATATTGCTCACTAAAAGACACACTAGTGTTCAGAGCCATATATTTGTATTAGCAAACTGGAAATCACTCAAATACCCATGTTAACAATAGATTTGATAAACTGTGGCATATAGACACAAAATACAACATTGAGAATGAACTAAAAAACCTCAAACATAATGCTGACCAAAAGGAGGCATAATGCATACTAAATGACTATGTTATATATAAAATGGGGAAAACTAATCTATGGTGTGTTAGAAATCAGGATAGTGGTTCCCTTAGATGGAGAGGGGAATAGGTTATAATTGGAAGGAGGTACGGGGGATTTCTGGCTAGTTACATTCCTCAGATTTGAGCGCTGGTTACATGAATGTGATCAATTTGTGAAAATCAGAGATGTACTTATGAGTATTTATTTATTTAGGCTGTGCCGGGTCTCAGTTGCGGCACTTGGCATCTTCATGCGGGGTCTTTTCGCTGCAGTTCCCCAACCAGGGACTGAACTTGGGCCTTCTACATTGGGAGCATGGACTCTTACCCACTGGACCACCAGAGAAGCCCATGATTCTCTTAACTTTTGTGTTATGCTTCAACAAAAAGCTCAAAAAACCCAAAATATCTGTATTCAGAAGATATGCTGTTTTACTATTAGTCAGATTTTTCAAATCATATTGTTTTATTTTGGCAGATTACCACTTTCTCCAGCTCTGCTGGAATATTTCCTTCAAAATGGCCCTACGGTTTTTTTTTCTCTTGGTTGATGTCTGTGGAATAATTTTCATGTCACAAATTCTTCAAACCCCACACTGCTTCCAACTAAGTATTTTTTTGGATCCTTATACCTGATGATAGCAGAATCTTTTCTATAAAACTATTTCAGCAGCTTTTCAAATTCTCCAAATTCATATTCATCGTTGTTACTGTACAAAGAATTTGGGGACATATAGTACTCTAAACTTCAAATTCATTTGAATCTTTTCATTTACATTAAATCTACAAGATTCTTGACATACATGTATACCTGGGAAACTATTACAAAACACTGACCGCATGCATCACCCCTAAAAGGTCCCTCATGCCTCTCCGTAATCCACCCTTCCCCCATAACTCCATCCTCAGGCAACCACTGATCTGCCTGTCAGATTCTTGGAATTTTCTGGTTTTATAGACATGAAATCTTACAGTATAGTACTTCTTGTGAGGCTTATTATTTTTTCTCCAGCACAATTATTTGTTGCATGTATCAATAACAGTTCATCTCTTTTTTTTATTACTGAGTAGTATTCTATCGTATGAATAATCATAATTTGTTTATTTATTTGCTTGTTAATAGAGACGTGTTTCCAGTTTGGGGGCTATTGAAAAATAAAGCTGTTATGAATACATTCATGTAAAAGTCTTTGTATGGACACATTTCCTGTTCACTTGGACAGATGCATGAGTGGACTAGACTGGCTGGATCATATGACAGATGCATTAACTTATTAAGAAACTGCCAAACCATTTTCCAAAGTGGATATACTGTTTTCCATTCCCATCTGCAGTGCGTGAAAATTCTGATTCCTTCACAGCTTGTCAGGGGTCTGATATCAAAATTATACAAACCCCAAAAGGAACTGTGATGTGTATTCCCTTTCTGTTAACTATTAGAATGTATGAAGAAGGTTGGAATTATTTCTTCCTTGAATGTTAGAACACTCCAGTATAACCATCTGGGCCTAGATTTATATTCAAGGGATGATTAATGATTAATTCAATTCAGGCAATGGTAATAGGACTATTAAGATTTTCTGTTTCTTCTTGCATCAGTGTGGAAAAGTATTTTTCTAGGAATTTCCCCATAATATCCTTGTTATCTTTTAATCCATAGTGATGCCCTCTTAGGACATCTTAACCCTTTCCATAACCTTAAGTTTTTATGTTTTATAAACAGTGTAGTTAAGTTGTTAACTTTATTCCAGTCTGTTAGTTAATGTCTTTTGACTATGACTTTTGTCTATTTGCATTTTGGCAGTATTACTGAGGTTGGAGATGTGAGGTTAAGGACAAGGAAGGATTTTCTGGCTTCCAAACTTTTATATCATTAAAAAAAGAACAAAGCTACTAAAGACTGATTATTCTGTGGAAGAATTAAGGTTTAACTGCATTAAGCAATCCAAAACTCACCATCTCCTCTACTTGAATAAAAATATGTCAACTTGGTAGAGCACCCTTTAATGTTAAGTATCTGATATACTTTCTCCTCCAGCCTGGTTTGCTTAAAGAAAGGAAAAGAAAAAAAGATTCTGTCCTTAAGGGCAAAGAATCAAATGTAAAGATATTAACACTTATGGTTACAATTTGTCAGTCAGTTTTTAAGTACTATATATGTATTAACCCACTTAATCCTCACAATTACCCTATGAGGTAGGTACCATTATTTTCTCCATTTTAGAGACATGGAAATATCAAACAGCTAGCTATTAGATGATATTTGAATTCAAATCTAGACATGCCATAGGTCATGCACGAACCATCTCATTATGCATTACTCTTCTGGATGACTGATAACTCCTCTGTGGTCTCTGGGGCCTGCACCCCACCTCCTCGGAGACCAGAAGCCAGTGATTTTCTCTGGCCAGGCCATTGGTTTTAGGTGATGTATCAAGCATGTATTGTTTTTCAGGTACTTTTTTTTAAACCTCTGAATAAATAACCTAACCAGTTGATCTCTGCCTGAGAGGTCACTGAAAAATGTTCCTCGAAGGTTACCAACGGACATCTCTGTTAAATCCAATAGATGTTTCAACAGCTGAAATGTGCTAAACTCTCACAACAGTGATGTAACAAATTTTACGTGTCTACAAAACGTATGGTACTAAATCACGAATTCAACAAAACTGAACATCCTGTCCTTGAAGGTATAACTTTTGCCATCATTTTAAGATCCACACTGAAGCAGTAAAACAATTTCAGCTGATTAAAGTACAAAAGCGGTTCTCAAACATTTAAAGAAAGCAAGTTGCCCATTTATAAGCCTTTCTCCTCCTTGATTCAGGGAACTCTTAACCAAAAAAGCGCAAGCTTAAATTCTGGCATTTTTGCCCAAGAACTCGGGGAGGAAACACTCCCTTCCCTTTATTAAGAACGCGTGCTTACAAATAAAGCTTCAACCCATTTAAAGAGCCAGAGCAGAAAATTTTGTTATTCATTTTATATAAGACTGTTCTTACTCATTAGTTCTTCCTCACAACATTTTCTAGATAATCCCATCACAATCGTTTTACCAAAGGCGTATTACCAACACCAGGGAGCTTTCCCATCTGTGAAATGGAGGAAATACTAAGCTTCCCCATATTTTGTAAGTAACTGCTTCCTATAAACATAAAGGGCTAGAGTAAAGGGATATATTAAGACATTTTTAAGTGTCGCACAAAGCTTGAAAAATGAAACCGGTCACACTTTAGCTAACGCGATGCTCTTCTACAGGAGATTCCTTCAACATAGATCGCCTTAAAGTCCCGGCAGCACGTGTCCGCCTGGATTCCCTTCTCCAGTTGCTTTTTGTCAGAGAAGGCGGCGAGCGCAGCCAACATTCCTGAAACGCCCATTGGCCCACACCCCGGGGCCAGGCTCCCGGTCGGGCCAACGAGCTCATTGGTCGTCGCCTCTCAATGAAGCGGCCGCGCCGGCTCCGCCGCCGCCGCACGGCCACTCTAGCTAGCTGCACTTGTGCGCGGAGAAGCCTAGAAAGCCAAGGGGTGCTTAGCGAGCCCAGCCGGGGGGAGCCGGCCCAGCCACCCCAGGGGTCGCCTGCGCCCTCGTCTGCGATTGGATCAAGGCCACTACAAGACCTCTCCTTTTCTGCGCGATCGCCCAGCTCTCTCGCGTGACTGCCCGGGGTGGGAGGCTGGGGCCCCAGATTCCTTTGCTGGATTAGGCATTAAAGGTATTATGTCCGAGCTCGGACGGGCCTCTAGCCCGTGAATATAGGCAAGCGTCACTCTACCCCGCACCTCGCCCGGACCCCGCCGACTCGGTAACAGGTTACACAACCCAAGGTCAAGAGAGTCGGGAGCAAGCCTCGGTGGGCTCCCTGGGCCGCCCCGAAAAGGCTTTGGTGCAGAGCACGTTAGGGCGGCGGTGGGGCCCAGCCACTGCGACACAGCTGCTCCCGCCCAATCCCCGCCGCCCGGGCGCCACATGCTGCCAGCGCCGACCGCGGGCGGGAGGCCTGCTCGTCAGCCCCTCGGCCCGGCCCCGGGTGGGCCCCCTCCTCCCGCAGCACGCGGAGAGAACGAGTCGGACTCCTGTCCCGCTCCCTCCCTCCTCCATTCCCGAGGCAGACACGCCCGAATTAGCGCCTGACTAAGCCCGCCGAGCCACACCTGCTGGGAGGGAGCCCGCGCGGCCCCCACCCCCGGGCACCTCACCCGGGGCCCCGAACCGCCAACTCCCGCGGAGGGGGAGGTAAGTTTGGGAGGCGAGGGCCGCCAAACCACCCCAAGCGTCGCCGCCCGCTGCCCCGCACGGGGGACGTTACCTGAGCACGCGGCGGCGCCGGCCTTTTCCCCTCCCCCCGGGCAGCGCCCGGCCCTGCAACGGTGGCGGGAGAAGCCGGCTCGGGCCGCGCGTGGACCTGGCCGCTCCCGATAGCGCCGGGGCCGCCCTCCACGGCCGCCCAAACGACCCCCGCCCGCGAACCTGCCCTCACCTGAAGGCTGCGGGAAGCCAGCCCCCGCCCCCCAGCCTGGGGCTGGTGCCTCCCAGGCGGCGACAGCCCCCAGACCCGACTGTGGGCGAGAGCCCCGAGCACCCACCTTGGGATGGTGCGAAGATCCCCAGATCCTTGGTTTGCGTCGGGTTGCTGCCTGGAGAACCAAACCTCCAGCAGCTTCTCGGTCCCTTCGAAAAAATGTGCAGCTTCCATCACCGTGAGACTAGCGAACAACCAACAACCACAGAAAATCAACTAAATTAAATCTCTTCTCCCGCCGCTGCCGCCGCCGCTGCGGATTGTTCCAGCTGTGTTACTAAAGTTCAGGTTCCTTTTTTGCTATAATTTTATATTAACTTTTTTTAAAAAAGGGTTAATAAAATTTTCCCGGCTTTTTTTTTGTGTGTGTGTGAGCGAAAGTTGAACGTGAGTCTGTTGGAAATAGAGGCAGATACAGCTCAGTCTCTTGTAGTCCGCTGTTTCCCCGTTAGAGAGAGTAGAGCGAGCGCTAGCTAATGTCGCCGGCCATACTGTGGGAGCGAGGCCGCTGCGTGAGCACCGAAATTATATACCCCGTCTACCCGAAAAGCCAGGAAGTGACGCAGCGTCCCGCCCCTGCGGCTCATTGCTCCAGCCTCCTGTCAATCACCAACCACCCAGTTGCGGCTGGCTGGCCGCCCGCCTGCGAGGAGCGCGGGGAGCTGGCTCCCTCGCTGCGGTGCGGGTTCGGGCTGGCAGCTGGGCGGGAGACGGCGATCTGTTGTTCGGCTGGGGACTACAAACCTGGGGTCGAATGCGGAGTGGGTGGGAGAGCGGGGACGGAGTGAGGAAAGGCTGTGTAGCGCTGCGTAAAACAACTGGTTATCGGGGAACATGGGTGGATCCTCTGGAGGGTTGGCGGGGTTCGGCGGGGGCGGTGGCCACTGCTGGGCTGGCGTGGGGGTTTTGATCCTGTGCACTTCGTCGCGATTGTCGAGGTACTCGGCCATTCTCTCAAGTAAGCTTCCCCAAGGCGAACGAAGCCAGGCATTAAAACTCAACATTGGTCCGTGACGCACATGTTGCCAGGGGTCGGATTAGAAGGCGCTTTAATGCTGCTCTCGCTTTAGCTGATGTGCGAATGAACGCAGTTCTCGACCGGTTTACACAATAGCCAGAAGCGTTGTCTCCCTATTCAAAAAGGGAGAAGCAACGTGGCGCCCAGCCTCGAAGGGCTCCGGCTCTACCTACCTCCCAGCATGTGGCTCGCCAAGCCTCCGAGTTGGCCCAGCGCAGTAGCTGCCGTGAAGCACTGGCAACTCCGCGCTCAATTAGGTCAACTGGTGGGACTTTATTCTGCAAAACTGTTTCTAGAACCTGATTTATTAAGTATAATTTGAAAGTGGGACATAAAGGGGTAGGAGGGAAAGGGGGGGTTATTTTGGGATTGTATGAAATCATCTGTGTGAGACTTGAAAATTGTGAAGCACTATAGAGTTTAAAGACTCCTTCATTCAATAAAAATGAACCAAAAATAAATATAATCTGAAATTGTTTGCAGGGAAATGAACGTAACAGGGATTCAGAGCTATCACTAGTCGTGATTTAGAGTCATGAATCTGTAATTTCAGTAATCAAGTAAACTGTAAAAGTTGTCGAGTCGTAGTCAAGCAGTTTAACCTGAGGTGGCAAAATTGTGGTAACAAAGTTGTGACTTTTACTCAGAAATATGGGAGAAAAAAACCAACCTGACGTAAAAATTAGCAGTCACAAGACAAAAGACTTTTCCTTATCATCCTTAGAGAAAGACTTACCTCAACTACAAGTGAAATAAGACAATGTTGTAAGCGTCAAGTGCTTTGAGTTTGTACTCTAGATTCCCTGCAGGATAGTAGTTGTCTTTACAGGAGCATGAATTTGTTCGAATTTCTATGTCAAACCTGTTGAAAGAAGCTATGTTGTGCACTAGGTACATATGCTACTCTTGCCTTGTTTTTAAAAGCACCCAACTCAAACTGGGGATTGGGACAAAAAATAATGAATGTTGCTTATTTTATTATAATAATAATTCAAAGAGAATGCGGTGGTTACACTTGGAATAAAGATAAAAGAAGTATTTATGTGTTTTACAAGCTATTCAATTATTTGATAGTTGCTTATTGAAATGAAGAATCAGTCTACTAAACCACCTCAAACACTAATTTTGATATAAACATAATTTGGCTTGTAATTGCTTATAATTAGTTGCTTTTCAATTACTGAGATGCTTTTTCCCAATGCAATTTAAATGAATATAAAAGTGCCGAGAATCTTGGCAAGGTAAGTCCTTGTTAATTTTATATAGGATAATTTTTTTTTTTTTTTGGCCATGCCTTGCAGCACGTGGGATCTTAGTTCCACTGGACCACCAGGGAAGTTCCTAGGATAATTTAAATGGTGTCTGCCAACTGGACTGATCCTTTGTAAAATATATTGTTTTTCTTAAGGATTATTACTATCTTGAAGCTCAAAGTCTCTTGTACTAAGTTGGTCAGTTAATCTTATTTAAATATTTCACTGAACTTAATATGTCCAAAACATATCTGTCACTCCTTTATCATCTGCCCTATTTTTATCACTGATGTTTTTCCCACTTTACGAGTTTAAAAAAAAAATTCTTATTGAACATTTTTTGCTTTGCACATAAAGGATTGCCTAAAGGACTTAAAGGATTCCCATCCCCTAGACCTTCTTAAGACACCTCTAACTGTACCCCTCACCCCTCATTCTCTTTAGTAATCTTTCCTATTGAAATCTTACCCAAATTTTAAAAAATCCTTACTTGACCGCACTTCTGCCTTCAGCTAGCACCCAATTTTTCTGCTCTCCTTCAACAGCAAAACTCCCTAAAAGACATGTCTATACTTCTGGTCTTCACCTCCTCATCTCTTCTTCACCCTTGAAATGGATATTTCTCAAGGCCCACATCTTGTCAAAGCCAGTGGTTCAAAGAATGATGTCAGTCCTCATTTAACTGTCTTTCAATAACTGTTGACACAATTAACTACACCTTCCTTCTTAAAACAATTCTCCAGGCTTTTGTGACACCTCTCTTTTTTGGTTTTCCTTTGACATCTATACTATCCAACACTGCAGTGCCCTTGGCTTCTCCTCCGCCCTCTTCTCCGTGTGCACTTTCTCCCTGAGTGACCTACTTCATCCAGTCCATGGCTTTATAACACATCCATATACTAGTGACTTTCAAATCTATATCTCCAACCCAGACATCTTTGAATTCCAGACCTTTGGGACACTTGCCTACCTGGCATTTCAGATTGAATGTCTAATAAGCATATTGAAGCTAAAGTGGCTAAGAGAGCTATTCTTTTTCACAGCAAAACTTGCCCCCTCCCCACAAAAACAAAAACAAAAAATCCAGCTGTCCTCAATTCAAGCTCCCTGGCTGACCTTTCTGCTCTGCTCTTGCATCCTTATGGTCCATCCTTCATGTAGCAACTATCTCATTAAATAGCAGTTGCTTGGGCTTTCCTGGTGGTGCAGTGGTTGAGAGTCTGCCTGCCGATGCAGGGGACACGGGTTCGTGCCCTGGCCGGGAAGATCCCACATGCTGCGGAGTGGCTGGGCCTGTGAGCCATGGCCCCTGAGCCTGCGTGTCCGGAGCCTGTGCTCCGCAACTGGAGAAGCCACAACAGTGAGAGACCCGCGTACCGCAAAAAAATAATAATAATAGCAGTTGCTTAAGCCCAAAGTCATCCTTCATTTCACTCTTTCCTGCACTCCTCCTACCAATCCAATCTATCATTAGCTTTCTTGTTGGTACTTCTAAAACATTTCAAGGATTTATCCTCTATCTTCATTGCTACCTTAGTTTAGAGCACTAAAATTTGTTCCCCTGGACTACTGCAGTAGCTTTCTAAACAATTTGTCTGGAACTTCCCTGGCGGTCCGGTGGTTAAGAATCCGCCTTCTAATGCAGAGGACGAGGGTTCGATCCCTGGTTGGGGAACTAACATCCCTTCCACGTGCTGCGGGGCAACCGCACCTGTGTGCTCTGGAGCCCACGCGCTGCAACTAGAGAGAAGCCCGCGCAACACAATGAAAGATCCCACGTGCCACAACTAAGACCCAACACAGCCAAATAAATATTTAAAAAAAAATCTCTGTGCCTTCACTTTGCCCCCTCAGATGACTTACCACTGAGCAGGCAGAGAGATTTTTTTTAAATCCATTTATGACACTTCTCTTATTTGAATATTTTAAAATTCTCGAATGGTTTTCCATAACATTTAAACTAAAAATTCCCTACCGTAGCCTTGAAACCCCTATGTGATCTGGTCCCAGGCTAATTCTCCAAGCTTATCTCTGCCATTCATTCCCTGTGCCCCAGCCATACTGACCTTTCTCCTTTTAGGTCCTTTACATTTGTCTGAAATGCTCTTTCTCCTCTTCTTTGTATGGTGTGTTCATTCTTGTCACTTAGGTCTTAGCTTAATGTTGCCTCTTCTGAGAGGTCACCTGTAGTAGCAGGGCATAGGCTCAGTACTATAACGAAGAGGTCCTGAAATATAGTAACTCAAAAATATTAAAGTTGGGCTTCCCTGGTGGCGCAGTGGTTGAGAGTCCGCCTGCCGATGCAGGGGACACGGGTTCGTGCCCCGGTCTGGGAGGATCCCACATGCCGTGGAGCGGCTGCGCCCGTGAGCCATGGCCGCTGAGCCTGCGTGTCTGGAGCCTGTGCTCTGCAGCGGGAGAGGCCACAACAGTGAGAGGCCCGCGTACCGCAAAAAAAAAAATATATTAAAGTTTATTTCTCTGACATAACAGTCCAGAGGTAGGCAGTTGGTAAAGCGTGAGTGGGCAGCTCTGCTCCATGAAATCATTCAGGGACCCAGGTTCCTTCTAGCCTGTTCTAGATTGTTCAGAAGGTTCAATCTTTGTTCACATGATTGAAGCTGGTCCATACCTGTCTACATTTCAAGTTGCCTGGTGAAAACTTGGGGGATTCTGTTACTAGAAGGAAAGAGGGAGAAAATGGATGCAGGGGACAATTTACAGGCCTGCCACACCTTTTCTTACCACCTAATCTACAGTAGCCAGCTAGTCACTCCCTAACATGCCATTCTGCTTTAATTCTCTGCATAATCCTTATTGTTCTCTTGTATTTACTTGTTTGTTGTTTGCCAGCTCCCTCTTACCTGCAATTAGATTTTAAGCTCCATAAATCTTGTTTGTTTTTTCTCAATACTGTATAGCATTGCCCTCCAAAAGTATTTGGCATAAGGTTGGTATTAAATCATTATTAGTTGAATAAATGAATTTTTATTTTATTTTTAAAAAATTATTTATATTTTTGTTTTCAGCTATGCTGCACAGCTTGAGGGCTCTTAGTTCCATGACCAGGGATTGAACCCAGGCTCCAGCAGTGAAAGCGCTGAGTCCTAACCACTGGACTGCCAGGGAATTCCCATAAATGAATTTTTAAGTGCCTTCTTTTTTCTTTTTTTTTTTTCTTTTTGCGGTACGCGGGCTTCTCACTGTTGTGGCCTCTCCCGTTGCGGAGCACAGGCTCCGGACGCGCAGGCTCAGCGGCCATGGCTCACGGGCCCAGCCGCTCCGCGGCATGTGGCATCTTCCCGGACCGGGTCACGGGAAGTGCCTTCTTAATAGACCCTACTCTTTCAAACTAAGCTTATCTTCCAACGTTCCCTCAAAGCCCCCTCCAATCCCTGTACTATCAAAACTCATTAAATTTTAAATTTCTAATACTACAATCCCATATAACATTCTCTAGGACAATACTCCAGTACACACTGACTATATTAGTTATCTATTGCTGCATAACAAATTACACAAGCTTAGTGGCTTAAAACAACACACATTTATTATCTCGTTATTTGTGGGGTCAGGAGTTTGCACATGGCTTAGCTGGTCTTCTGCTTCATGGTATCTCACAAAGCTGCAATCAAGGTATTGGTCCATGCTGCAGTCTCATCTCAAGTTCTAATAGGAAAGACTCTGCTTCCAAGCTCACACAGTTGTTGGCAGAATTCAGTTCCTTACAAGCTGTTGGACTGAGGACCTCAGTTCCTTGCCATGTGGGCCTCTCCATAGATCAGCTCACAACATAACAGCTTGCTTCATCAAAGCCAGAAACAGAGTCTGCTAGTAAGACAAAAGTTACAGTCTAACATAACATAATCACACAAATGGCATCCCATCACCTTTGCCATATTCTGTTGGTTAAGGAGGTTAGAAGAAAGTAACAAGTTCTGCCCACACTGAAGGGAGTGGATTCCACAAGGGCATGAGTACCATGAGTTGGACGTCATTGAAGGCCAGTTTAGAAACTGTCCATCAACTCACTACCCTCTGAGAACTCCAAAAGCATTTGTAACTGAGACCACATATATTGATAATTTACCACTTAATAGCTTCATTGTTGGTTTAATCCACCAACTACATTGGCATATCCAATTTTTTTTTATTTTGATAATCCTAATCTCAAAACAAGGCACATATGCATGTATATGTTTCATATACTTTGGATTCAATTTAAAGTGACTGTTGGTGTGCTGGAGCTCACTTCCTCTTGTTTGCAAGAGCCCTTTGTTAACTTTTCAGAACTTTTAGGAGCCAGTTGACATCACATAGGTAGCTTGACATTGGCCATGCTGGGAGTAGTCACTTCAAGGAAATTGGTAAACTCTACAAGCAGGGCTCTCCATATCCTCCAAGAGACAGTTGTTAAACATTTACCAGTATACCACTGGTTGTCACAAATCTGTCACTTTGATGGTGTTAAAAACATGGTTTTCTCTGATGTAAATGTGAGTTCTACCACCCATGGCTGTTGTGGGGCTTCACTGGCATTACGAGTAATAAAAGTGATTTGGAAACTGTAGATAAGGTATGGTATTATTACTACAAAATACAGAAGCAAAAGTACCGAAGAAAGGAACAATATTGCAATGCCTGAGATGTTTTACATTAAATCGTGAAACAAAAGTGCCCAGATATAATCTGTCCCAGAAGCTATTTGACTTCTTGGCTGTGACTAACATGGATAAGAGGAGATATGCCAAAAGTCAAAAAGCAGTTTTGTTTGGAATGACTCCCCTTCATCTTCTGTATTGTATTCAACTTATCAGACACAGGGGAAAGACAGGTAACAGAAGAAAGTGAAACTACTAAGCGAGAATAAGAAACTCAGAATATAACAAATTTAGTGATGACGATGTTTCCTAAGCCGAATTAAATATTTAACAGTAGATGTAAAGTTGAAAATAAGAAAAGATATACAATGACCTTAATGTAAAAGGACAAAGTCATTTATAAACAGTGTAGTTGACCAGTGTCCTGGCAAAATATGTTAACATAAGTTTCTTAGTCACTTTCGTCAGTAATTATTCAGTAAGCAAAAAATTTGTAATGTGCTGTTTGCAAATTTCATGTGGTTCATGAACACTTTCATTGTTTCAGTTTTTAAATATTTGAGCAGGTGGCCTCTTTGAAGGTTTTTAAATTTATTTTTCCTTTTGAGATTTTTTTTTTTTTACTGTTTTTGAGCTCCACTCTTCTATCTTCTTTTTCTGTCATGATCTCAACTTGTACTCATTCTGTCATCCAAAGGATTAAAAAAGTGATTATTTTGAATGTGTATAAAATATAAATTAAAGTAAATGTAAAAAAAATCACAAATTAAAATTATTTTCAGATAACTCAAAAAGCTATTTTCCTACCAAATGTATAATTACCCATTAAAATTAAAAACAATAAATATATCAATTTTATTTAATATTAACAACTCAAAGTCACAATTATAAAGTTTTAAAATTTAATTTTTGAAAATTTAATGAAACCTTATTACATATTTTTATGAAAATCAAACTATCTGCAATTCTAGTATAACACATCCATTTTGCTAATGTAGAGTTTGTATCACACTTCATGTATGCTATGTCTACACCTACATACACACAATTTGAAAAATAATATAAAAGTGTTCAGTATTGTAAAATGTTCCTCAGCTACTATGTTCAACTGTTTGAAATTTTACTTTAATTTGTGAGTATCTCTGGTGTCCTGAGAGAAGCAAGAAAATGGATACTTGGCACGAGGGAAGATACTTCATTAGGCCAAAAGCTATTGCATTCACAATGAGAGGAAGAATTTGACAAGTTAATTATTTTGTCTTTTCTCTTATCTGTCTCTGCTACTCAAATCCTCCCCACATTCCAAAGCAAGTTCTTTCTCCTATGTCAACCGCACCATAAACCGTATTCCACGGTATTTGTGTTCAGTTGCCTTTTGTATTGTGGACGTAGGGCAAAAGATGTGGAGAATTATTTCCTTGGGGACTAAATGGTGTTATTTCCAGGAATGGATGTTTATGAGTCACAACTGTGCCAGCAGTATGCACTGGATTCCAAGTATCAGAGGTGCCTGTGTGTTATTTAATAAGTTCGTTTTAGGTATGTTTGTGACATGTGGGGTCCAGGGCAGGGCTCTTCCACCTGGGTCTCAGGTACTGGTTCCAGAAAGTTCACAGAATTGTTATTTCTAGATTGCTGCTTCTAAAAGCCTTTTATAACTGTGGCTTAAAGCCCCAAACCCCCAGTTCTCTTCTAGTCTTCCAATGCCACTGGTAAACATAAAGTTTTCTTAGAGTAGAGGTCTTTAATCTTTTGGGTCCCACTGTCCACTCCATCTTAAAAAACCTGTCAGATTGAAATTTAAAAGTCCGCATTTTCTAAGGACAAATATTTAGAGAAATTTAGTTATTGTGTCTATTGCTTATGGTAAATATTTAAGTCAAGTACTACAGGAAGTAAGTTCTTTTGAGTATTTAATTTATAAGTCTTAGAGAAAATTAGCCCTATTCTCCCCCTCCCCCCAGTGCTAATGTTTAATATCAGAAAGCAGAATCAAGTTTATATCCCAGAGTTTGGAGGCTTCTACTCAGTAGACACTGAGTAGCTCCAAATGAAAGAGCTCTATCTACATACTGACATTTGAGGCTCATTTCAGTTAAAGAAAATGCAACCTGGTCTTCTTATGGTGAGGTCCAGAATCCAACAGCTTACAATCTGTTCTGTTGTGCTTCACGCTTAAATACTAATAGCCAAGTATCAGATTGAAGGAAGCCTTCAGTGTTTGAAGGGAAATCAAAGAAAATAGGAAAAAAAGGAAGCCAGAAAAAACAAATAATAATAGGAAGTAGAAGTAAACTTCTAAGAAAAAAGGACCATAATTATACTCCATAGGGATAAGAGAAGAGAGTCTATCCATAAAAGCTAAACAAAACAAACAAAAATAGAATACTACATAAAATATATAAACAAGAAACGTTCAAAGAACAAGAAAGAGTACTTGGAAATTAAAAATAGGATAGCTGAGAGTGATTAAAAAAAAAAAAGGTGGGGGCTTCCCTGGTGGCGCAGTGGTTGGGGGTCCGCCTGCCGATGCAGGGGATGCGCGTTCGTGTCCCGGTCTGGGAAGATCCCACATGCTGCGGAGCGGATGGGCCCGTGAGCCATGGCCGCTGGGCCTGTGTGTCCGGAGCCTGTGCTCCGCAACGGGAGAGGCCACAACAGTGAGGGCCCCGTGTACCGCAAAAAAAAAAAAAAAAAAAAGGTGGCAGATAAATTTAAAGAAATCTTTGAGAAAGCAGGGTAACCCGGAGATGAAAGATAGGAAAATTAGTTGATCAGTTCAAGAGTCCCCATACCCAAATAATAAGAGAAAGAAAGAAGAGAGAGGAGGTGATTATCAAAAAAAGAATATAATAAAAAATTTCAGAACAAAGGATATTGATTGAAAGGACTCACCCAGTACCCCACACGATGAAAGAAAGAAAGAAAGAAAAAAAGACCCAAAGCAAGGCATATAACTGTGAAATTTTAGAACACATTGGGTAAATATTTTGAAAGCTTCCAAGTGGGGGGGAAAAAAGTTCAAAGAATAAAGAATCAGAGAGCACTGGACTTTTCAGCAGCAACACTGGAAGCTTAAAGGCAAGGGAGCAATATCTTCAAAATTTTGAGAAAAAAGTATTTTTACCTGAGAACTCTATACCTAGGCTCTCTTTCTTTGTCAATTTATTTTTGTGTTGAGGTATAATTGACGTATAACATTATATTAGTTTCAGGTGAACAGTATAATGATTCGATATTTATATACATTGCAAAATGATCACCACAATAAGTCCAGTTACCATCTGCTACCATAAATAGTTACAAAAATTTTTTTTCTTTTTCTTGTGATCAGGACTTTTAAGATCTACTCTCTTAGCTACTTTCAAATATGGAATACAGTGTTATTAACTACAGTCACCATGCTGTACATTAGTACCTTGGTTTCTGGATAGGCACTGTGCTAAACTGAATGTATCATGTTTTATGCAAAGCACTAGCAAAAGCAAATTGTCACTACAACTTATTATAACCTATTAACAATTAATTAATAAAAGGAAGTGATCCCTCAAACTATTAAAAATCAGAAGTAAAATGTGATTTTTCTATTTTCATCACACATAGAATGGTATGACAATTAGGGCAATGGAACCAAAATATTAAAGAATTAAGTTCTGTTCGTGGCTTATTCTCTTGTAATCTTCCTGTTTGAGAAAGTTAATTAAAGGAATAATTGGATCAATAAACTATCAGTATCAATATGTTATCTCTCTTAGGATGTCTTTTTAAAAAATTAATTAATTAATTTGTTTATTCTTGGCTGTGTCGGGTCTTAATTGCGGCACATGGGATCTTTCCTTGCGGTGTGGGGGCTTCTCCCTAGTTGTGGCGGACAGGTTCCAGAGCGCATGGGCTCTGTAGTTTGTGGCATGTGGGCTCTCTAGTTGAGGCACACTGTCTCTCTAGTTGTGGTGTGTAGGCTCAGTAGTTGCGGCGCCCAGGCTTAGTTCCCCCTCAGTATGTGGGATCTTAGTTCCCCCACCAGGGATCAAACCGGCGTCCTCTGCATTGCAAGACGGATTCTTAACCACTGGACCACGAGGGAGATGCCAGTCTCTTAGGGTATCTTTATTTGGAGCTTTAGAACAAAAACTATTCTGGCAAATGGAAACAGGTTTTAGTTGGTTACTCAAAGCTTCCTCTCAACCTGGACACTAGAAAATTACTTGGGAAACCAGTAGCCTTAGTATACCCCTTTCCCTTTTTTTTTTGGCCGCGTACCGCTGGCATGTGGGATCTTAGTTCCCCAGCCAGGTATCAAACCCGTGACCCCTGGAGTGGAAGCGCAGAATCTTAACCACTGGACCGCCGGAGAAGTCCGTCCTCTCCCATTTTTAATAGAGTAAGGTATACCTACCACATACCAAAACCCTGCCTTTTTTTGAAATAAGGAGAATATGCTGATATTCTCTAAGGAGAATATGCTTCTGTCTTCCATAGCCTGAACTTCCAACGAAAAAGAAAGCAAGAAAAGAAAGAAAAAGGAAGGAAGGAAAGAAGGAAGAGGGAGGGAAGGAGGGAGGAAGAGGGGGAAGAAGGGGGGGAGGGAGGGAGAAGAAGGGGGGGAGGGAGAGAGAGAGGGAGAAACCAACTGAGAAAGTCCAACTTCAACATATCCTGTATCTGGGAACTTGAGATAGTAATTGTTTCATTCCCACCCGCATGCCCTTCTCAGAGAATCTGCCCCACCCACAGTTCCTGGTAGTGGCAGCCCTACTGGCATTAGACTTTGTCTCCAGACCCACAGCTGATGGGACCAGGGGAGAAACCTAGCCCAAACAGATTCTTCTGTTTGATTATTTAACCAGAGACCTAGATACTGAGTCAGTAACTCCATAGAGGCTGTAGAGCTGTAAGGTCAGGTAGACTCAGGACAGGCGCCATTTTTTGATGTGTGCGTACAAATAAACTGAGAAAACCGTTCTTCAGAAATAAGCCGTAACCTATATGTGCTAAAGGAAGCAGAAATCATACAGCCCTAGTGAAAGACTGAGAGAACAGTGGTATGATAGCTTTGATGATTCCTATACTTGTATTTGGGATCCATGAGATTTCCCTATGGATTTCTAACCTCATGCTTTTTACTTGAGTTAATTTGGATAGCTTCATTTTTTTTTTTTTTTTTTTTTTGCGGTACGCGGGCCCCTCACTGTTGTGGCCTCTCCCGTTGCGGAGCACAGGCTCCGGACGCCCAGGCTCAGCGGCCATGGCTCACGGGCCCAGCCACTCCGCGGCGTGTGGGATCCTCCCGGACCGGGGCATGAACCCGTGTTCCCTGCATCGGCAGGCGGACTCTCAACCACTGCGCCACCAGGGAAGCCCTGGATAGCTTCATTTTGCTTATAACCAAAGAATCCTTGACCCAACAGTTTTTTAAAGTGCATTTTTGGGGAATTCCCTGGTGGTGCAGTGGATAAGACTCTGCGCTCCCAAAACAATGGGCCCGGGTTCGGTCCCTCGTCAGAGAACTAGATCCCACATGCATGCCGCAACTAAGAGTTCGAATGCCACAACTAAGAGTTTGAATGCCACAACTAAGGAGTCCTTGAGCCGCAACTAAGGAGTCTGCCTGCCACAACTAAGACCCTGTGCAACCAAATAAATAAATAAATGAAAAATAAAGTGCATGTTTGGAACCCCACACTTCTACATTTTCATACCTCTCTTGTAATATATTTTATGTTGGTTGGGAGCAGGGAAATATCGGAGAGGAGAAGACATTTCCTTTGCATTGTCCTACAGAAGAGATGCCTGGACCCTTCTAGTCACAGGGATTCATAAGTGCTTAAAGGATCACCTTCTTCAAGACTCAGCCTGCTCTTCAGTAGTTCTGGTAGATGCTAGAAGAAGCCAGATGATCAGCCACTGGATTAATAATCCATATAATTTGATGCCATTTATTAATTTATAATTATGTCAAACTGTAATTTATAAGTAAATGTAATAAAGTTATTAAATTTATTATGGTTTGTAAAATAAAGCTATTAAATCTTAGTTGCAGGTTCCTTCCATCAGTTTTTCTGTAGATTTAATACATATAGTTACAGTATTTTAAGTATACATGAACATTTTTAGAAATTTTTCATTTATTTCCTTGACCTCGGGATTCTTAAAAATCTGAAAAAGAAAAAGGAATTTTACAAAAACCAAAATGAAATTGATTAAACTATCATCCAAGATAGATTTTATCTGCTAGAGAGAGCAGATTCTAAAACAATAGAGAAAGTTATTGTTTAAAATTATAACCTTAAGACACTCAGTAAATTAAAGTCTAAAAACTCTCCTTTATACACTGACATAATTAATGGAACTGACAATGCTTTGCTGGACAAAAATACTCCGAGCTCCTCACCACCAGACGTTGAAAACACCGCTCCACATCAGGCAAGATAGTTACTTTCTTTTTAATATATTTATTTATTTATTTGGCTGTGCTGGGTCTTAGTTGTGCCATGTGGGATCTTTTAGTTGCAGCATGCCAACTCTTAGTTGCAGCATGTGGGATCTAGTTCCCTGACCAGGGATCAAACCTGGGCCCCCTGCATTGGGAGTGCAGAATCTTAGCCACGGGACCACCAGGGAAGTCCCTTTTTTGTTGTTTTAAAAAATGTAAAATTACATTTTGTGTAGGGGAATTCCCTGGCAGTCCAGTGGTTAGGACTTGGCTCTTTCACTGCCAAGGGCATGGGTTTGACTCCTGGTCAGGGAACTAAGATCCTGCAAGCCGCACAGTGTGGCCAAAAAATTAAAAAAATAAAATCACATTTTTTTTCCGGTGGGGATGCAGTTTCCTTTTTGGTTCCTTGTTGAAACTTTATTTTAACAAACTATGTGGTATTGATATCTCTATTTGAGAAAGCCTCTGCTGAGAAATTATCAATTTTCAGTCATGTATTCAGAGCATGTGGAGAGAACATTCTCTGATATTCATGAACAAACCTAACCTTCATAATTTTTACAGAACCAGTTTGGTATTACTCATTAAAAATCCACAACCATAGTTCTCAACTTAGCAAAACTTTGTTTTGTCTCCTGTGTGCTTTGTACTATGTGAAAGCAAAGATCAGGACCCTTCAAAGGACTATACATAAAATGCATGAAACTAGGAATTTATACATTTCAGTATAAACTCAACTAATGAATTTTATTCCACAGAGTGTAAGAATTACAAAAATTTGAAGTAGGGGAGATGCCACTGTTATGAGTAGTAAAGTGTGTAAAGTATGTATGGGTAAACATCAGATAATTATGTAGACTTTTGTATGAGGTCATATCACAAAGTATGCACTTTTAAAGCAGCTTCCTCTTTAAATGACTTTCAAATTCTGAGATAATAAAAACCATACGTTTATAAGTTGGTCACACTATTTACAATCATTAAATTCTTACGACAGTCGGGAAGACCAAAAATGAAAATCATCATAATTTTGGATGAAAGGAAATAAGTTATTTTTATCCTTAGGTAATTAAAAATTAGAATATTTTATATGTTTATATATGACAATTCTTATCTGCTCTGAATAGTGAAGTCACAATACTGTTTATTTAGTTTCATACCTAAAGGAAACGTGAAACTTTCCCATTCACCTTGATATTTCTACAACCTACTTTATATCTAGCACTATTTTCACTTAACCTTAAAAAGAGTATAAGTGGGACTTCCCTGGTGGTGCAGTGGTTAAGAATCCACCCGCCAATGCAGGGGACACGGGTTCGAGCCCTGGTCCGGGAAGATCCCACATGCCGTGGAGCAGCTAAACCCACGCGCCACAACTACTGAGCCTGCGCTCTTGAGCCCGTGAGCCACAACTACTGAAGACCACGCACCTAGAGCCTGTGCTCCATGATGAGAGAAGCCACGACAATGAGAAGCCTGCGCAGTACAACAAAGAGTAGCCCCCACTCACCACAACTAGAGGAAGCCCACACACAGCAAAGAAGACCAACGCAGCCAAAAATAAATAAAGGGTATAAGCTTTTCCTAAGAAAAACAATATTTAAGGAGGTAATCACTTCAATTCATCTAATTTTTAATTTTTATTTTATTTTTTAATTTTTTGCCCATGCCATGTGGCATGTGGGATCTTAGTTCCCCGAATGGGGATGGAACCCTCATCCCTTGCATTGGAAGGGCAGTCTTAACCACTGGACTGCCAGCGGAGTCCCGAATTTATCTAATTTTAAAAATTTAAATATAGTTGATTGACAATATTATATTATTTTCAGGTGTACAACATAGTGATTCAATATTCAATTTACCTAATTATTACTTTAATTTTCCATTCGATATTTTAAAGCTTAATTTTTTAAAAGAACAATTATGTGAACAAAGTGTTGCAGTTATTCTATTCTTTCCATTCTATTCTATTCTATTCTATTCTATTCTTCGGAGCAGAGGAAGTTTTATTGCAGGGCCAAGCATGGAGAATGGGTGGTTCATGCTCAAAACCCCCAAACTCTCTTGCAGTAAATTTAGCCTAGCTTTGTCCAAATAGGCGGGTGTTGATGTACGGTTGACCCTTGAGCAGTCGGCCCTCCATATCTGCAGTTCTGCATCCACAGATTCAGTCAACTGCAGCTCACATAGTACTAAAGTGTGTACTTAGTGAAAAAAGTCTGTGTATAAGTGGACCCGTGCAGTTCAAACCTGTGTTGTTCAAGGGTCAACTGTATATAGTTTATCCACTCAGAATTCTAATTACACTCAAGGAATATTTACTTTATCCACTCAGATTTATACTTCTGTCTAAGGAGTTACATAAAAAGGAGTGATTCCTTTCTCCTTTGTACTCTTATTTTCCTATATAAAAGTTAGTTGTCACTCAGCTACATGTAAAAGGATGAAATTAGAACACTCCCTAACACCATACACAAAAATAAACTCAAAATGGATTCGAGACCTAAATGTAAGACCAGACAGTATAAAACTCTTAGAGGAAAACATAGGAAGAACACTCTTTGACATAAATCACAGCAAGATCTTTTTTGATCCACCTCCTAGAGTAATGGAAGTAAAAACAAAAATAAACAAATGGGACCTAATGAAACTTCAAAGCTTTTGCACAGCAAAGGAAACCATAAACAAGACGAAAAGACAAGCCTCAGAGTGGGAGAAAATATTTGCAAATGAATCAACGGACAAAGGATTAATCTCCAAAATATATAAACAGCTCATGCAGCTCAGTATTAAAGAAACAAACAACCCAATCCAAAAATGGGCAGAAGACCTAAATAGACATTTCTCCAAAGAAGACATACAGATGGCCAAGAAGCACATGAAAAGCTGCTCAACATCACTAATTATTAGAGAAATGCAAATCAAAAACCACAATGAGGTATCATCTCACACAGTTAGAATGGGCATCATCAGAAAATCTACCAACAACAAATGCTGGATAGGGTGTGGAGAAAAGGGAACCCTCTTGCACTGTTGGTGGGAATGTAAATTGATACAGCCACTATGGAGAACAGTATGGAGGTTCCTTAAAAAACTGAAAATAGAATTACCATATGATCCAGCAATCCCACTACTGGGCATATACCCAGAGAAAACCATAATTCAAAAAGACATATGCACCCCAATGTTCATTGCAGCACTATTTACAATAGCCAGGTCATGGAAGCAACCTAAATGCCCATCAACAGACAAATGGATAAAGAAGTAGTGGTACATATATACAATGGAATATTACTCAGCCATAAAAAGGAACGAAATTGGGTTATTTGTTGAGACGTGGATGGATCTAGAGACTGTCTTACAGAGTGAAGTAAGTCAGAAAGAGAAAAACAAATATCGTGTATTAATGCACGTATGTGAAACCTAGAAAAATGGTACAGATGAACTGGTTTGCAGGGCAGAAGTTGAGACACAGATGTAGAGAACAAACGTATGGACACCAAGGGGGGAAAGCCGCAGGAGTGTGGGGATAGTGGTGTGATGAATTGGGCGATTGGGATTGACATGTATACACTGATGTGTATAAAATTGATGACTAATAAGAACCTGCTGTATAAAAAAATAAATAAATAAAATTCAAAAATTAAGACAAACAACAAAAAAGTTAGTTGTCACTTATTTCAATTCAAGTCTCCAGTGTGAAGCAGGGTATTGCTTAACTCAACAGGGTTGTAACCCGAAGTGTGAGAAGGGGAGTATCAGCGTTTCCCAACAGCAACGTCTTTAGCAATTAAGGCGTGGCACCACCGGTACCAAATAACCCAATTCCAGTCAAACATGTTCCTGCTCCTCATCTTCCACTGTGCAGTAAACTCTCTGATACATATGTTCTAATCCTTAAATAAAGGGAAAAAGCTAGAAAGAAAAAAGAAAAAACACCATCCCAAAATCAAAAGTCATCTATATCAGTCATTGGATTTTCCTTCATCCCTGCCAAGCTCCACAGCCTCAGAGCAGGTTTCCCAGCAGGAGATGAGAGAGGAGGGGCAGGGAAATGTTGCTAAGTAACACACGGGGTACAGTTCTGTAGTGGGCCTATCAGATGACACAACCTTGAGCCTTCTGCTGGTTCACAATCTTTCCACAATATAATAAAAGAGCTGCAATATTATATAGATACAGAGAGGCAAAATAGAGAATTCCTAACCTCAATTGTTAGTTCTAAAAGATCAGGTAGTTTAAGAATGATATGGTTACTTATACCTTTGAATTTTTCTTGTTAGTCTTGTTTTTCCCCGGACACTTTTAGGGTCAGGTATCATCTTTTTGTATTCATGAACTCATAAATTAGTTCAATCATTTATTCATTCAACAACTATCCATCGAGTACCTATTACGGCATTGTTACATTTTAAGTACTAAAACTGAGACTCATATATTGATATCATGAGGTTTCCATCAGAAGTTTGTTATCAAAATGAAAAAGCATAAAGATCAAAATCAGCAATTCCTTGAAATATTTATTATCGTTGCAATAACATTTATTATTTACTTTTAAGATAAGCCTAGAATATATGCTTTTATTTGATATGGCTATGGGTTACAAAACAGATATTTCCCAATTATATGGAAGGTGGAGAGGAAATCCAAACATCAATAGCTACATAATACACATTAGAAAATATATTGTTACAGAAGAATTTACCAGAGTTCCCTTTTAAACAAAAAGCTCTTGGTTTGACTTTAATCCAGTTTACACACATTTTTATTTTTGTTTTTTAAAAATTTTATTTATTTATTTATTTATTTATGGCTGTGTTGGCTCTTCGTTTCCGTGCGAGGGCTTTCTCTAGTTGCGGCAAGTGGGGGCCACTCTTCATCACGGTGTGCGGGCCTCTCACCATCGCGGCCTCTCCTGTTGTGGAGCACAGGCTCCAGACGCGCAGGCTCAGCAATTGTGGCTCACGGGGCTAGTTGCTCCACGGCATGTGGGATCTTTCCAGACCAGGGCTCGAACCTGTGTCCCCTGCATTGGCAGACAGACTCTCAACCACTGCGCCACCAGGGAAGCCCTACACACATTTTTTTTTTTTTTTTTTTTTTAATTTTTTTTTTCCTACACACATTTTTAAATAAAAGCATATTATTGTCTAAAGTGACCTGTGCTTGTTATTTACTTTTGCATATTCATCCCCTATTCTATGTCTAGGATAACTTTCATTTTTTTTTCTGGCAAACTTAATATGCCTAAAATATATAAACACTGCTAATATTGAGCACTTAATTTGTACAAGTTGGAGAGATGTTAATTCTGCATGCTTCATCTCCTTTACATTCTAAGTAGATACTGTCATTATCGCCACTTTACAGATAGTAAAACTAAGGTTAAGTAAGCTGCCCAAAGTCATACAGCTTGAACTACAGAATCAAATCTGAGCAGTCTGTCTCCAGAACCCTCCCCATTAATCACTATGCTATACAACTCCCCATGAGCTTCATTGCATTTCCTGATCAAAATTTCATATGGTAGGGACTTCCCTGGTGGCGCAGTGGTTAAAAATCCACCTGCCAATGCAGGGGACATGGGTTTGATTCCTGGTCCGGGAAGTACCCACATGCTACGGAGCAACTAAGCCTGTGCTCCACAACTACTGAGCCTGCGCTCTAGAGCCTGTGAACCACAGCTACTGAAGCCCAAGTGCCCTAGAGCCCATGCGCGGCAACTACTGAAGCCCGCACGCTCTAGGGCCCGTGCTCTGCAATAAGAAAAGCCACCGCGTGAGAAGCCCTGCACCGTAACAAAGAGGGGGCTCACTGCAACTAGAGAAAGCCCGCGCGCAGCAACAAAGACCCAATGCAACTAAAAGCGAAAAAAGAAAATTTCATATGGTACATCAAGATGTTTCTAACACTTAAAAGTGTTGAACTAGGGGTCTTCCCTGGTGGTGCAGTGGCTGCGAGTCTGCCTGTCGATGCAGGGGACACGGGTTCGTGCCCTAGTCCGGGAGGATCCCACATGCCGCGGAGCGGCTGGGCCCGTGAGCCATGGCCGCTGAGCATGCGCGCCTGGAGCCTGTGCTCCGCAGCGGGAGAGGCCACAACAGTGAGAGGCCCGCGTACAGCAATTAAAAAAAAAAATTTGTTTTTAAATTTATTTTATTTATTTTTGGCTGTGTTGGGTCTTTTTTCCTGCACGTGGGCTTTCTCTGGTTGCGGTGGGTGGGCGGGGGCTACTCTTCGTTGCGGTGCGCGGGCTTCTCATTGTCATGGCTTCTCTTGTTGTGGAGCATGGGCTCTAGGCACGCGGGCTTTAGTAGTTGCGGCATGCAGCCTCAGTAGTTGCGGTGCGCGGGCACAGTAGCTGTGGCTTGCGGGCTCTAGAGTGCAGGCTCAGTAGTTGTGGCACACGGGCTTATTTGCTCCGCGGCATGTGGGATCTTCCCCCACCAGGGATCGAACCTGTGTCCCCTTTATTGGCAGGCAGATTCTTAATCACTGCACCACCGGGGAAGCCCACGCATTTTGTCTTAAAACCAAGAACATGGGGCTTCCCCGGTGGTGCAGTGGTTGAGAGTCCGCCTGCCGATGCAGGAGACATGGGTTCGTGCCCCGGTCCGGGAGGATCCCACATGCTGTGGAGTGGCTGGGCCCATGAGCTGTGGCCGCTGGGCCTGCGCGTCCATGGCCTGTGCTCCATGGCGGGAGGGGCCACAGCAGTGAGAGGCCCGCATACTGCAAACAACAACAACAACAAAAAAAACCAAGAACATGCCAAAGATTTTTAAAAATCAACAAACTATGCTTTTTTTTTAACACGATGAATTTAAAGTAAATTAAACAGCATATTTCTCTTGTGAAATGGGAAATGTTTCCTTTTCTGTGAAGAGGGATTCACTAGCCTAACAATCCAAGCTACTTTCCCCTATGCCTCTTAGCTAAGGTAAGTAATTTGATTAATGAATTTGGGGGAAGAAACCAGGTATGTGTATCCCACTCAGTTCCATTCTCCTGATAGCTGGCAGCCTCTAGGTGTATCCTGACTAATGTCATATGGGGAAAGGGGCTGGTCTCTTCAAGTGTAGCCTGTGGTTTTTCAGCATTACCTGTGACAAGACAGGCAAATATGCCTACATAGGAGTTCAGAGTTAGGAAGCTCTCATGCCCACAGATGTAAGCCATATTCTCTAATATCTGCTTTTAATATTAAAAAAGAGGATAAGTTGGTTCTTCACATACCTACCCTGTCTTATCTCTCAATTAGTTCAGATCGCAGGTAGGGAAGAGGGATAATGCTTACTGGGTTCCCTCAGACACAAACATGTGTGTGATCGATATTATTAAACAACATATTAAAATGAACTGACATTATTTTTAATAATAATTCTAAAGTATTTTATATTTAAAATCAGCTCTTCATCACAGACCATAATAAAATCGTGAAATAATTTTTTAAATTTCTAAGGAGTGATAAGATTACATATTTCTATGAAAGGGGTGGTCAAAAAATCTTAAGCAAAGCCAAGGGCTATTAGGATTCAGGAGCCCATTTCCTCTATACTTTAGTTTCCCAAACATCCCTAGAATCTGGGCCACTTATCAAATTTGTAGATTATCAGGTCTCTACCCTGGACATCCTGATTCATTGAGTCTTGACTGGGGCCCAGGAATCTGTTGCTAACAATGTCTTTGATATGCCTCACCATTTGGGGAACTGGAAAAACACTCTCTTTCACCAGAAATGAAGAAAACATGTTTTATTATAGCTGTGCATGAAAATTTAGGATGAAATTTAGCTTTGTATTATGACATCCAATAAATAAATTTGGGCTTGGGGAATTCCCTGGCTGTCCAGTGGTTAGGACTCTGCACTCTCATTACCACGGCTTGATCCCTGGTCAGGGAACTAAAATCCCCGCATGGCATGGCCAAAAAAAGGAAGAGAAATTTGGGCTTGTTTTCCTAATACTTCCAAATAGATTACTTAAGAGAAACATTACAAAATTAAGCACAATATAAAATAAAGAAAAAAATGATCAAGATTTCTGGCTCACATAATTTGCACACAAAATGATAGTTACAGTAACATTTGAATTCAAATCCCAGCACTGCCACTTTCCAGGTAAGTGACCTCATGCGAGTTACTTAAGCTCTGTATTCCTCAGCTTCCTCATCAGCAAAATGGAGATTGTGTTAGTAGTAACTTCCTACAGAGTCGTTTTGAAGATTAAATGAAATAATTAAAGTCTTCACAGTATATAAAATGAATAATTATTTGTTGTGCATCTTATTAAACCTTGTTTTAATTAATTGAAATAGTTAATACACGTAAAGCCCTTAGAAGGGTGCCTGCACATAGTAAGTTATTATTACATAAAGTAATATTGAGATAATAATGACCTTTATTTCTATGATGATTTATGTTTTAAATCCATCTTCATATAAATATCCTTTCATTTGCTCCTTCCATTAATCCTGTGAGGTAGGTGTTATTAGCCCTTTTTTTTTTTTTTTTTTTTTTTGCGGTACGCGGGCCTCTCACTGGTGTGACCTCTCCCGTTGCGGAGCACAGGCTCTGGACGCGCAGGATCAGCGGCCATGGCTCACTGGCCCAGCCGCTACGCGGCGTGTGGGATCTTCCCGGACCGGGGCACGAACCTGTGTCCCCTGCATTGGCAGGCGGACTCTCAACCACTGCGCCACCAGGGAAGCCCCAGCCCTTTTTTATTAAGGAGGAAATTGAGGCTTAGAGAGGTGAAAAATTTACTCAAAACTTCACAGTGGGGAAGTTTTTCCTGGTGGTCCAGTGGTTAAGACTCTGCTCTCCCAATGCAGGGGGCATTGGTTTGATCCCTGGTCGGAGAAATAAAATCCCATGGCCAAAAAAAAAAAAAAAAAGAAACTTCACAATGTATTATTTGAGCCCTAATTAGAAGGCTGAATTTGCAGGATTTCATGAGGTGGATCTGTTTGTCATATGAGGGCCAGGACACAGGGAATATTTCATAACTGTTTGCAGGATACATCCTTTGTCAGATGTGTAACAGTTCCAAATCCAAATCAAAAATAAATCAAGTACAGGGCTTTTGTATCTAGTTTCTGAGGTATCTAGTTTTTGATTTGATTGATAGTCCAATAAGGGGGTAGAATATTGAAATCTGTTTCAGCTTAGAAAATTTAGGTTGTAGAGTCCTTGTAGTGATGACACTGAAACAGGAGGGAAGGGGGCAGGGCACAACCTTTAAAAGAATGACATAGCCATAGGACATGACAAAAACTGGTTAGAACTAGGTCCAAGATGGCGGAATATTCGACTTCCAGTGCACCCTGAACCTCATCATATGCTTATTATAATACATTAGCATGCTCAATGACACACCCGCCAGCGCCATGACAGTTCCGAGGCTAACCATAAAAGGCCAAAAAGTGGGTGGTGGCCCAATTCCTGGAAATATCTGCCCCTTCCCACCAATAGTTGGAATAATCCTCCCACTCATTAGCCTATGAAATTACCCAGCCCATTAAAAACTAACCACGCCATATTTCGGGGCTTCTCTCCTTCTGAGATGGCCCAAACTCTGTGAAGTGTGTTTCTCTCTAAATAAATCCAACTTCTTACCTATCACTTTGTCTCTCACTGAATTCTCTCTGCGACAAGACATTGAGAACCTGAGCTTCTTTAATTCCTGAGACCAGGTGTGTGATCTCAATTAAAAGACCAGGTTCAAGTCCCTATCTGAGTTGCAGGGTTTCAACACTCCTTGCATTCTTTCCTGCGTTCCTGGTAGTAATGTGATTTATTCCTACTCTCAGTCCTTAAAAAGTATGTCTTTATATTCACATACAATATAAAAAAAGAATAAACATATTTATATACACATTAAAAGAAAAAGATTTGGAAGATACACACCAAACAGTTAACAGTGGTTACTTCTGGGGAATGAAATCTCCAGTCTGGGTACTAATTTTTTTATATTATATACCTTTTTACTAGATAAATGGTTTTACAATGATCATATGTTTCTTCTGCATTTCAAAAACTACTTTGAATATTTGAAAAATCAATCACAAATAGAACTTAAACCAGGATGTCTTCTTTTCAAATAATCACTGCTCAGTCTAGGTTTCAGTCAACTAATCAAGCAAGCGGTTAGTTGCTCATCAAGCAAACTAATCTCAGCTGCTCCAGTTTGAATGTTGATTTCAGACTCACAAGTCAGAACCTTTAGATTGATAAATTTTGCCCAACTTGGTGTTATGTTCCATCTTCCTTGCTCTAAAATTCTTAGAATCCATTCTCACAAGTTTCCCAGTTTCCTATTAACACACATTTGCATGTCTCTTCCGAACAGTGCGCTTTCCCCTTAGGGCATCCTGGGAGCTAACTGGCTTCTGGAGGCAGAAAGAAAGGTGGGGGTGGGTCTTCAGGAGATTAGGCATCCCCTAGAGCAGGGGGCCCCAACCCACGGGCCACAGACCCGTAGCAGTCTGTGGCCTGCTAGGAACTGGGCTGCACAGCAGGAGGTGAGTGGCGGGCAAGCTGTCGAAGCTTCATCTGTATTTACAGCTGCTCCCCATCGCTCTCATTACCTTCTGAGCTCTGCCTCCTGTCAGCATTATGGTGAGTTGTATAATTATTTCATTATATATTACAATGTAATAATAATAGAAATAAAGTGTTCAATAAATGTAATGCACTTGAATCATCCTGAAACCACCCCCACCCCCACCCCGTCCACGGAAAAACTGTCTTCCATGAAACCAGTCCCTGGTGCCAAAAAGGTTGGGGACTGCTGTCCTAGAGCAAGATTACTGCCTTAAGGCAAGGTTTGATAGATCCTTAGACTCAGGCAGGGAAGGAGGTTCTGTCTTCACCAGCAAGGCAGGTGCAGGGAAATTTGAAGGTACAAGATTCCCAGTTTTGTCTGAGTCCATCCAAATATCCCTAACTCAAGTCTCAAGAATTTCCCTCCTTCCCAACTAATATCCTAATCTTAACATAAAAGACTTGGTGAGGTTGTGTATTCTGTTGTAATTCTATCTGCAAAATTAAATTTGGGGCCTTGTCTGCCAGGCAGTTGCGAGATCAATTCTTTTAAGGTTATCATAGAATTTCTCTGGTTCTCTACCTATTCCTTCAGCTCAGAGCTCAACACCCTGACATTTTCATATTCTTACTGAATATTCTTTTTTATTTTTGGCTGCGTTGGGTCTTCGTTGCTGCGCGCGGGCTTTCTTTAGTTACGGCGAGCAGGGCCTACTCTTCGTTGCAGTGCTCGGGCTTCTTATTGTGGCGGCTTCTCTGGTTGCAAAACACAGGCTCTAGGCACATCGGCTTCAGTGGTTGCAGCACGAGGGCTCAGTAGTTGTGGCACAGGGCTTAGTTGCCCTGAGGCATGTGGGATCTTCCTGGACCAGGGATCGAACCCATGTCTCCTGCATTCTTAACCACTGCGCCACCAGGGAAGTCCTGAATATTCTTTTATTCTCCAGTACAACTAAAAGAAATCTCACCTTGTGGTCATCTTTATTACTATACTAGGCTAGCCCATACTTGAATTCTCAAAGTCTTGCTTTTTTTGGACACTTCCTCCCAAACAGATTACATTTTAAGGAATCATGTCGTTGTCCCATCCTGTAATGCTTAGTTTTATGTGTTAATTTGGCTAGGTTATAGCACCTAGTTATTCAATCAAACACTAACCCAGATGTTGCTATTAGGAATTTTGTAGGTGGGATGGGATTAATTTCTGTTGTCTTTGACTTTAAGGAGATTATCCTCTATTATTGTTATTAATTAGATGATTATTCTCATCCAGTCAGTTCAATGGCCTTAAGAAAACACCCAAGGAAGACATTGCATCTAATGGGCAGTAGCTTCAGTTTCTGCCTGAGTTCCTAGCTTGAGGGGCTGCCCTCAAGACTTCAGTCTTGCCTAGCCAGCCCCCAAGATTGCTTAAGGTAACGGTTCTTGCAATATACATATATATATATATATATATATATGTGTATGAGAGAAACAGTACATGTATGTATATGTTATATATATGATGGGTTCTGTTTGTATGGTAGAACCCTGACTGATACACATGTCATGGATTCAGGGCCAGCTACATAATTTGCTTGGCCCAGTACAAAATGAAAACATGAGAACCCTTGTTCAAAAAGCAGGAAACAAGTGCTATCAAAGGTACTAAAATATAAAACATTTTCCTTTAAAAATTTTTTATTATTTATAAAACATACAGAGGTGAGTCACAACATAAAATTACTGAAAACTGATTTTTGTGTCATAATGTTTAATAAATAATACTTTATTAATGTGATATCTTGATTGATCATAAGATTTTTCTGGCTTGCTTGTCTGCAAATTCATTATGGTAGGCCATCATGATACTTTTAGCAACTTCATTTTCAATCAGTGTAATTGAAAGCTACACCAGGTGGTCTTGGTAAATGCCAGATGGCAAATAATTTTTGATAATTTTAAAATTTGAAAAGGACTTTTCTTCTGATGCAACTGTTACTGGAGCTATTAAGAGTATTTTATAGAAAAAAAGGCATTATGCAGACTATGATAATATTGGGCTAAGTTTCTGATAAATTATTTTGAAATATATCTTTTAATTTGTATAGAGCTAATAATTCAGATGGAATAATTTTTCTAAAAAGACAACTCTGCATATACATCAGTTTCATTTAAGTCTGAATTTCATTGTAAATGAAAATTTATGCAATGGAATTTTAATGTTTCCTCTGACATTTTCTGTAATTGTAACAGTCATATAAGAAATTGAAAGTGGTTTTCTGATTTGTATAAATTCAAGATGGCTGTCTATGCATTCTTCAATTAAAAGGAAAAATTAATTTAAAATTGTCGTCATTCTTAATAATTTGTTCACCTGAAGCTTTGTATGAAAACAGTATTCTTTTCTGTTAAATGTGACAATGTTTAAATTCAGTTTTTATTTGTAAACTCTTGGAATTGTTAAAAAAAACAAAATTCAACTAAGTAAATTTAAAGGTCTAACTGACTTTATTCAATGATTCATGAATTGCACTGCATTCCATCTAGCAAATAGAAAGGAGCTCCCTCTGAAGAGCTGTACAAAATGAAAGGCTTTTATAGGCAGAAGGGGGTGCCACCTCTGTTTTCTGTACTGCTGCTACCACCATCACCAATACCAGTCTGGACCCAGACCCTGGCCCAGGTATAGGCAAGTGTGCTGGGCTTTCAGACCAATTGCTGAACACCCAGGCTTGTCTGCTATGCCCACAGGTCTGAACCTGTGTCTGCATGTGCTGCCTCCTTTCTCCCCAAGTGTATCTCCCCTACCCAAAGGACTACTTTATTGTCCTGTTGAACTTCACTTACAAAACACAAGTTCAAAGATAAAATTAAGTATGAGGCCTTTCTGAGAGTGAGGCCCAGAGGCCCATGAAGCAGCCCTGCATGTTTTACTAGTGTTCCAATTTCACTTCATTTATGCTATGCTAGGTAAGCAATCCAATCCCCAAATTCTCTTCTTGAGAGTCTGTTTACTGAAAAATGAATATATGGTCAGTGTTTATGAAGACTGGGTCTTGTAGGAACTAGATGTCAAGAAGGAATTAGGAGCACAATAGATTTATTGAGGGTAATGTCTGTGAAAGATAAAAGGAGGGGGAACAGGAGTAGACAGGGAAAACCTTCAGACCCAGCGATTCCTTTAGAAATAAAGTAGCCTTAATCTAGATATTATAAAAATATTAAACTAAAAAATTTTTTAAAACCCTTAATTAAAGAAAATTAAAATAAGGTTTTCTAATCTTTTAATTTCAAAAGAACTTTCAGGCATAAATAGTCATGTTTCAATGTAAATTTATAAAATTCATTTCAGAACTTCTCATAAAAGTTTAAAAAACATTTTAAGTTCAAATATAAAAGCAGATAGATAACTTATGAATTAAAAAAATACCTCTGCAAGAATATACAATGGAGAAAAGACAGTCTCTTCAGCAAGTAGTATTGGGAAAGCTGGACAGCTGATGTAAATCAAAGAAGTTAAAACACACCCTTACACCATACACAAAAATAAACTCAAAATGGCTTAAAGACTTAACTATAAGACATGACACCATAAATCTCCTAGAAGAGAATATAGGCAAAACATTCTCTGACATGAATTGTACCAATGTTTTCTTAGGTTAGTCTGCCAAGGCAACAGAAATGAAAGCAAAAATAAACAAAATGGGACCTAATCAAACTTATAGGCTTTTGCACAGCAAAGGAAACCATAAACAAAAATGAAAAGATAACCTTCAGACTGGGAGAAAATATTTGCAAATGATGCAACTGACAAGGGTTTAATTTCCAAAATATACAAACAGATCATACAACTCAATAACAACAACAACAAAAAAAACAACCCAATCAAAAAATGGGCAGAAGAACTAAAAAGACATTTGTCCAAAGAAGACATACAGATGGCCACAAGGCACATGAAAAGATGCTCAATATCACTAATAGAGAAATGCAAATCAGAACTACAATGAGGTACCACCTCACACTGGTCAGAATGGCCATCATTAAAAAGTCTACAAATAGGGCTTACCTGGTGGCGCAGTGGTTGAGAGTCTGCCTGCCGATGCAGGGGACACGGGTTCGTGCCCCGGTCTGGGAAGATCCCACATGCCGCGGAGCGGCTGGGCCCGTGAGCCATGGCCGCTGAGCCTGCGCGTCCGGAGCCTGTTGCTCCGCAACGGGAGAGGCCACAACAGTGAAAGGCCCGCGTACCGCCAAAAAAAAAAAAAAAAAAAAGAAAGAAAAGTAAAATATGCTGGACGGGGTGTGGAGAAAAGGGAACCCTCCTACACTGTTGGTGGGGATGTAAATTGGTGCAGCCACTATGGAAAATATTATGGAAGTTCCTTAAAAATCTAAAAACAGAGTTGCCATATGATCGTACAATCCTACCCCCGGGCACGTATCTGGAGAAAACTCTAACTTGAAAAGATACATGCACTCCAATGTTCATAGTAGCACTATTTGCAATAGCCAAGACATGGAAGCAATCTAAATGTCCATCAACAGATGAATGGTTAGAGAAGATGTGGTATAGCTTCTTCGCTGTAAAAACACCAAATGGTGGATGACGGCAGTGCTGCGGGAGGGCCCAGAGGCCCCGGGGCCCTGGAATGGGAGGCCCCAGTGTCTTCTGCAGAGGCTTTGGTAGCAGCGTCTGGGTCCGGGGTTTTGGCCCGGGTCTCGGAGGGGGCAGAGATGGCAGAGCTCACGGAGGCAAGGCTGAGGACAAGGAGCCACAAGGAGTGGCTCCCCAACACCAAGCTGGGCTGCCTGGTCAAGACATGAAGATCAAGTCCCTGAAGATCTATCTCTTCTCTCTGTCCATCAAGGAATCTGAGATCATTGACTTTTTCTTGGGGGCATCCCTCAAGGACGAGGTTTTGAAGATTATGCCTGTGTAAAATCACACCTGTGCTGGTTAGTGGACCAGGTTCAAGGCATTTGTCGCCATTGGGAATTACAATGGACATGTTGGTTTGGGTGTCGAGCGCTGTAAGGAGGTAGCCACTACCACCCATGAGGCCATCATTCTGGCCAAGCTCTCCATCGTCCATGTGTGGTGATGCTACTGAGGGAAAAAGATCAGCCAAGCCCCATACCGTCCCTTGCAGGGTGACTGACCACTGTGGCTCTGTGCTGGTGTGCCTCATCCCTGCTCCCAGGGGCACTGGCATCATCTCAGCCCCTGTGCCCAAGGAGCTATTGAAGATGGCCAGAATTAATGACTGCTACACCTCTCCCAGGAGCTGCACCACCACACTAGGCAACTTCACCAAGGCCACTTTGTTTTTTTAATTTTTTAAAAATTTATTTATTTAATTTATTTATTTTTGGCTGCATTGGGTCTTTGCTGCTGCGTGCGGGCCTTCTCTAGTTGCGGCGAGTGGGGGCCACCCTTCATTGTGGTGCACAGGCCTCTCATTGTGGTGGCTTCTCCTGCTGCGGAGCACAGGCCCCAGGTGCGAGGGCTCCAGCAGTTGTAGCATGTTGGCTCAGTAGTTGTGCCTCACGGGCTCTAGAGTGCAGGATCAGTAGTTGTGGCGCATGGGCCTAGTTGCTCCACAGCATGTGGGATCTTCCCAGACCAGGGCTCAAACCCGTTTCCCCTGCATTGGCAGGCGGATTCCCAACCACTGCACCACCAAGGAAGCCCCCAAGACCACTTTTGATGCCATTCCAAGACCTACAGTTATCTCACTTCTGATCTCTGGAAAGAGACAGTGTTCACCAAATCTCCATATCAGCAATTCACTGACCATCTTGTAGAGACCCACACCAGAGTTTCCCTGCAGAGGACCCAGGCTCCAGCTGTAGCCACCACATAGTTTTATATGAGAAAAATAAAGTGAATGAAGCTGGTTTAAAAAATAAATAAGATGTGATATATATATATATATATATATACACACACACACACACACACACACACACAATGGAATACTACTCAGCCATATAAAAGTATGAAATAATGCCATTTGCAGCAACATGAATGGACCTAGAGATTGTCGTACTAAGTGAAGTAAATCAGAAAGATAAAGACAAATGCCATATGATATCACTTACATGTGGGATCTAAAATATTACACAAATGAACTTATTTACAAAACAGAAACAGACTCAAAGATATAGAAAATAAACTTACGGTTACCAAAGGGGAAAGGGAATGGAAGAGGGATAAATTAGGAGTTTGGAATTAATAGATACAAACTGCTATATATAAAGCAGATACAGACCTACTGTATAGCACAGGGAACTATATTCAATATCCTGTAATAAGCCATAATGGAAAAGAATATGTATATATATGTATAACTGAATTACTTTGCTGTAATGCAGAAATTAACACAACATTGTAAATCAACTATACTTCAACTTAAAAATTGTCTCTGTATTTTGGAGACCTATCTTCAAAAGGCCATGTTAACAATAGAAAATTATTTTGTTATCAACAGGCCAAGTGAATTGAAAGGTTTAGTAGGTAACCACAGGTCACTTTAGATACATTTACTTTAAAAATCTATCAAATTTTCTCCTTTCTCTTTTCCTCCTTTCTTCCCTCCCTCTCTCCTTCCTTTTTTTTTTTTTTTTTTTAAATACTTACTTATATGGCTGCGCTGGGTCTCGGTTGCGGCACACGGGATCTTTTTTGCTGCAGTGCTTGGGATCTAGTTCCCTGACTAGGGATGGAACCCAGGCCCCCTGCATTGGGAGCGCAGAGTCTTAGCCACTGGAACACCAGGGAAGTGCCTCTCTCTTTCCTTTAAAGTGCTGAAATATATTATTGGACTAATTGGACTAAATATACTAAGTACTAACACTTGCTGGGCTCTTTGGTAATTATGAATGCAATCCATAACTGTAACATACTTACAATTCATAATGGCAATTATGGTTGATTTATGCATCTCTTTAGCAAAAACTTCTTGAATTCCCACTTGGTATTAGGCAAAGTACAAGCTACCAGGAATTCCATAGTGAATAAAGTATGCTCCTCGCCATTCCCCAAAGTACTTGCAATCTAGTGGGAGATACACACACTGGTCAACAATAGTTACTTCCCCTTCAGCCTTTGCACCCAGAGTGAGACAAGAAGAGCAAGCCTGAGCCCAACCTGCAGCCTGAAGCTTGATGCAGAGCTGAGGCAACCTAGATCAGCTAAACCATAGTGGGCCTGCAGACCAGTAAGCATGAGAATAAATGCTTATTGTTGGTAAATTTATGGTGTGGTTTATTATGCAGCACATTGTAGTAAAAGTCTGGCTAATGCATATTCTGCAGTTTCTTTTTTCATCATTCTTTTTTGCATCTCAGATCCACGTGTGCTTAATTTCAGCCTAGTGTGCCCTTTAGAAGATCTTGAGTGTCTTTGAGTGGAAAATTCTCTGAGTTTACACTTGGTTAGAAAATTGTTAATCACGTGGTTTTTTTTTTTAGATCTATTTAAGAGTTCCTTCTCTTTCCCCCATAAAACACACACAAAACACTTCTGAAAATCAGCAAACAATCAAAGTCACCCAAAGGGTTTTTGTTTTTTATTTATTTTTTATACAGCAGGTTCTTATTACTTTTCTATTTTATACATATTAGTGTATATATGTCAATCCCAATCTCTCAGTTTATCCCCTCCCCATCACTTGTTCTTAAAATATAATTTTTGTGTAAATAAGTGTAAGTTGACTATTATTTGTTCTTAAAAGAATAAAGATATTCTTTTGCCTTTGACTTGAGTTCTTGCGTTAGGTCAACTATTAGTATAATTTTTGTCCACTTGTAGGAAATCTTTCTTCTCCCTGGCTGTTTTCATATATTCTGTTTGTCTTTGGCATTCTGAAGTTTCCTTATGACATGACTATGGATTTTGACTAGGCATAGGTTCTTTTTATTCTACTTAAAATTTATTGGGATTCTTGGACATGTAGATTAATGTCTATGGTAGGCAGATTAATAAACCCTCAAAGATGTCCATGTCCTAATCTTCAGAAGCTATGAATATGTTAGGTTACCTGACAAAGATGGATTAAGGTTGCAGATGAAAATAAGATTGCTAATTAGATGACTTTTTTTTTTTTTTTTTTTTGTGGTACGCGGGCCTCTCACTCTTGTGGTCTCTCCCGTTGCGGAGCACAGGCTCCGGACGCGCAGGCTCAGCGCCCATGGCTCACGGACCCAGCCGCTCTGCGGCATGTGGGATCTTCCCGGACCAGGGCATGAACCCGTGTCCCCTGCATTGGCAGGCGGACTCTCAACCACTGCGCCACCAGGGAAGCCCTAGATGACTTTAAAATAGAGAGATGATCTTGGATTATCCAGGTGAGCCTAATATAATCACAAAGGTCCTTCATTATGGAAAAGGAAGGCAGAAAAAAAAAAGGGTCAGAAATGATGTGATATGAGAAAAACTTGACCTGCTGTTGCTGGTTTTGAAGATGGAGGAAGAGGGCCAGGAACCAAGGAATATAGGCAGCTTCTAGAAACTGCAAAGGTCAAGCAAATAGATGTTCTACTAGAGACTCCAAAAAGGAACACAGACCTGCCAACCTCTTGATTTTAGCCCAGTGAGACTTGAATTGGACTTTTCACCTACAGAATTGTAAGATAATAAACTTGTGTTGTCTTAAGCCATTAAATTATGGTAATTTGTTACATTGTGGTAGGAAACTAACAGTTTCTTTCACCAATTCTGGAAAAATTTCAGCCATTATCACTTTAATATTGCCTCTTCATTCTTTTCTTCTGGACTCTGATTCAACATATATCAACCTTTTTACTCTATCTTTCATGGCTTGTCATCTTGCTTTCATATTTGCTCTCTATTACATTCTGGGTAATTTCTTTAGATCTATTTTCCAGTGTACTAATTCTCTTTTCAGCTACATTTCTAATGATGTTTAACCCGTTCATTAAAATTTTCACTTCAACAATTATATATTCCATTTTTAGAGGTCTTATTTTGTTCCTTTGCAAATTGACTAGTCATTTTTTAACAACCTCTTGTTTCTTACTCAAATTTTCAACCTTATCTTTTATTTCTTTAAAGATGTTAAACACACTTATTTTATATTCTGTAGCAATTCTAATATCTGAAGCTTTTCTGAAATTGCTTCTAACCCATCATACCTTTTTTTCTTGTGTGTTTTATAAATTGACTGAAAGCTCATGGCTCCTTTACATTATCTGTGGGAAATGTTTGAGGCCTGAGTTGAAGGGTGTTCTCTAGAGAGGATTTTCTTTTGCTTATACTAGCTGTCTATGGGTACTACCAACCTAGGACCAATTTAAAATAAAATTTCAGCATAAAGTGTTTGGGGCCACCTAGACATTAAGAACTGTGAAAGGTCTGAGATTTTGCCTGCCACAGTTAGCCTGCCATAGTTGCATGGATTTTAGCAGAAGACATGCTACTCTTGTGACAGAGACTAAGGGCAGGTTATTACTCAAACCAATAACAGAGTGTCAGCATTTGTGTTGGCTCCCCAAGTCCCAATTCCCACAGGGCACACAAAGTGGACATCTATACATGCAGTAGGTCTCACTACAGGAAAGGAACACAGAACTTGCAGAACATGGATAGTTTATAATGGGCAGTAAGCATGACTGCCTTTTTTCCCAGAGGTAGACGTTATGGCTATCTTCCAAGGTTGTAAGCAAATCTGTCTCCAGAAGGAGGTGCCATCATTATCCTCCAAGACTGCTCACTATATAAACTGTTGAAAAGACAGTCAGTACCTCTGCTCACAAGATGTGCACAAACTTGACAGAGTCATGAAGAATTATCTCCTAACAAGAGGTAGTTTGAGGGCTTCCCTGGTGGTGCAGTGGTTGAGAGTCCACCTGCTGATGCAGGAGACACGGGTTCGTGTCCTGGTCCGGGAAGATCCCACATGCCGTGGAGCAGCTGGGCCCGTGAGCCATGGCCGCTGAGCCTGCGCGTCCGGAGCCTGTTGCTCCGCAACGGGAGAGGCCACAACAGCGAGAGGCCCACGTACCGCAAAAAAAAAAAAAGGTAGTTTGAATTGGGCCACGAATCTTTGCTTGTATTTGCAAATTATTTTGGTAGCTTTTCCTTCCCTTCTATCTAGAGCCAAGGTCAAGACAGGTAAGGTGTCCTAGTTTGTTTGTGAGGATCTCCTATTAGACTCCCTACCTTGGCTGGGGTCTTGGCCTTGTTTCCTGTTCCCATATCCTTCATGACCATTAGAACTCTAGTTCAAGGTCACCAGAATTTAGAAGATACCCTCCACCCCCTATAAAATCTTCCTTTTGTGTTTCTTTTCCTCTCCAAATTCCTGCTTTCACTTGGCTTTGGCCTCTGAGTGTTCCTTAACTTTTTGCTAGCTCAATAATGTATTTGAACAGATGTTTCTCATGTTCTAAGCAGATTTGTGTGTGTGTGTGTGTTTGTGTGTGTGTGTGTGTGTGTGTGTGTGAGAAAGAAAGAGAGAGAGAGAGAGAGAGAGAGAGAGGGTTATTCTGTGTCTCTAATCTCCCATACTGCTAGGGTGGCTGAAATGGAGGGAAGATAATAAAGATTGGAGCTTAGGGTATCATGAGTCATCTGTATGAATGCTGGATTCATCCAGAAATCTGGTAGGCTTGGAAAAGAATATACTTAACCAACATGACTAGGAAATGAGGTTTTTTCAGTTGACTAGATTTTTCCTCTAGTTATCTGAAGAATCGTCTGCTTTGGGAGTAATACCACCCCACATAAGGCTGTTATACACAGGAAACAAAGCCTCAGGATTCTCTAAGTTGTATATAGTCACTGCACACAGTTGTGAAACAGGAAGGAAGGGGGCAGGGCACTACCTTTAAAAGAATGACACAGCCATTGAGGATAAGACATCAACTGGTTAGAACTGATTCGGCCCAAGATGGCAGAAGATTCGACTTTCAGTAGACCTTGAGCCTCATTATATGCTCATTGTAATACATTAGCATGCTACAGGTGCCATGACAGTTACAAGGCCGACCATTAAAGACCAAAAAGTGGGCGGTGGACCAATACCTGGAAATCTCTGTGCCTTCTCCAAAATAGTTGGAATAATCCTCCCACTTGTTAGCCTATGAAATTACCCAGGCCATAAAAATGGCCCACACTCTGTCTATGGAGTGTGTATCTCCCTGAATAAACCTGCTTTCCCACTTAGTTCTCAGGGCAGAGTCCCCTTGGCTGCCTGCTTGTATCCCTCGCGAGAGTCCTATATTAATATATCTACTTGCCTGTCACTTTGCCTCTCACTGAATTCCTTCTGTGCCGAGACATAAGGAACCTGAGCTTCAGGACTTCCCTGGTGGTGCAGTGGTTAAGAATTCGCCTGCCAATGCAGGGGACATGGGTTCGATCCCACGTGCTGCGGAGCAACTAAGCCCGTGCGCCCCAACTACTGAGCCCATGTGCCACAACTACTGAAGCTCGCGTGCCTGGAGACCATGCTCTGCAACAAGAGAAGCCACCGCAAAGAGAACCACGTGCACTCCAACAAAGAGTAGCCCCTGCTCGCCACAACTAGAGAAAGCCTGCACACAGCAACGAAGACCCAACGCAGCCTATATATATATATATATATATATATAAAAGAATCTGAGCTTCAGTAAGTCCGGACACCACGTGAGTGATTTTAATTAAAAGACGTGGGTTTCAGTCCCAGCCCGTGGGCTCAAGTCCCAGTCTGACTTTCGGCTACGTTCGAATCCCATGTGAGGTGTGATTGGGTTTGAGTCCCATTGTGAGACTAGGTGTGAGGTTTCAGCTGCATTCGTTGATATTTTGTTGGCAATTTTATTTATTTATTTTGCAGTATGCGGGCCTCTCACTGTTGTGGCCTCTCCCGTTGCGGAGCACAGGCTCCGGACGCGCAGGCTCAGCGGCCATGGCTCACGGGCCCAGCCGCTCCGCGGCATGTGGGGTCTTCCCGGACCGGGGCACGAACCCGCGTCCCCTGCATCGGCAGGCAGACTCTCAACCACTGCGCCACCAGGGAAGCCCTGTTGGCAATTTTAGAAATGCTGCATCTGTTCAATTTCATACCTTTGACATAGTAACTACTTAGATAACCGTGGTGTTAACACACTCTGAAAATTTGCTACTCAGTGTGGCCCGGGATCAGCAGAATCAGCATCAGCACCAACTGCGTGCAGTTAGAAGTGCAGACGCTCAGGCCCTTCCCCAGCCCTACCGAATCAGAATCTGCATTTTAACCCGATCCTCAGGTGGTTCATCTGTGCATTAATGTTTGGGAGGTACTGCCCTAGAAAAATGCTTTAAAGGTGCAGCTGCTGATGACTCTAGCAGTAATAAAATCTGGAGGTGGTTATAATACAATGGAGAAAGCATGATTTAAAGAATCAGAATTTGAGGTCCACTCCTAAATAACAGTGTGACAGCAAATCACTTAACATATCTAAATGTAGGATCTTATTTCACAAGATTGTTAAAGGGATAAAAAGATAATGTATGCTAAAAACTGCCTATGACAGTGCCTATCACATGGTAGGTATGCAGTAATGCTAGTTTATTTACTTTCCTTTTTCATGTCTTGCCTGGAGAGAATAAAATAACTTTTCCCTGTATCACTCAAGTGTGTAGGAGACACCATTTTTATAAATCCATAAGAAATGATAGGTATTAAAATAATGACCAGTTGTTCATGAACAGGTAAGATATAAATTATGAAAGTTTCCATAAAGAATGAAATAGTTTATGAGACACATACAGAAAAGTTTAAATTAAAACAAATTAGAATCAGTGAAAGTAGAATAGGAAAACACCTACCACATAGCCTAACACAGTTGCTATAGGCGAGTTTGAAATATTAACACTGAGCTTCCTAATCACCAAATCAAAAAGGAAAACTCAGTAAATTACATAAGGAAATTATTCCAGAGACAATTTCCTTGGTATTAAGGTCCAAAAGGAATGTATCACATAACACAGGTCCTTTTTCAAGGAGCATCAAACAATTTAATGGGGTATATTTCAAGGGTGCAATTAGAAAGTAGTTGTTAAGAAAATGAAAATGTGACTTTTAAGGGGTCTATGGTTCTTCATACTTGCAGACTAAATACAGATGGAATATAGACTGAATTTTTTCTTCTTCCTTAATTACTAAAACCCAGCAGAGGCTGAAAAAAATTCTTAATAAGCTTTTTAGAAATGGATTATCTCTAATTCTTGGAAGACTTAATTTACACAATCAGAGGAATATTTTATGTATCAGTTACAGACGGGGATGCTAAAACTTCAGCCAGAATTCTTCTAATCTCTATAGAAGGCATGTAGACAACTGGAAGAAAATATTCTTTTGTACCTACAAATAGGGACCAACCCTTCATCAGCTTATAAATATTATTAACTTGCTCTTCCCATGAGGTTCACGCTCAGTAAAATAAATGAAGGTGTATATAGATATTTAAAACTTCCCAGCTTAAGCCATTTGATATCTTATGTTTTATTACGATTTAAAAATGAAAATATTAGCATAGAATTCCTATGAATTTCCTAACAGTTTAAAACAAAAATGCATGATCAGAAATGTTTGGGAGATACCCTATATGAAAAATATTATGGCAAATTATCCATAGTTTATAAACTATTGTGAGGTTTTTTGTTTGTTTGTTTGTTGTTTACTCCACACTATAAATGGATATTCCTTTTTATTAATACAAATTAGATCTATACCATTCTTTTGTTTTTTAATTTTATTAATTTATTTATTTTTGGCTGTGTTGGGTCTTCATTTCTGTGCAAGGGCTTTCTCTAGTTGTGGTGAGCGGGGGCCACTCTTCATCACGGTGCGCAGGCCTCTCACTGTCGCAGCCTCTCGTTGCGGAGCACAGGCTCCAGACACGCAGGCTCAGCAGTTGTGGCTCACGGGCCCAGTTGCTCTGCGGCATGTGGTATCTTCCCAGACCAGGGCTCAAACCCGTGTCCCCTGCATTAGCAGGCAGATTCTCAACCACTGCACCACTAGGGAAGCCTATACCATTCTTTTAAATGGCTGCAGTGTAATCCATTGAAGGGATATGCTATTATTTATTTAACCATTATTTAAACTGTTTCTAACTTTTATCATAAAAACCATAGTCACGTTCATCTTTGTACATATAACTGCACACTTGCCTGATTCTTTTCTTTTTTTTCCAGTTAAGTTAGTGCTTTATTTCTTCATTCTCTGTAGAATACTGATTCTGTAACACTGAATACAGTCTGATATGTATCATTACAACAAAACTTTCACTTTATGAAAGATTAGCAAAAATACACCAGCAAGGATATAACTAGTGCATTTACTAAAACATATCATAATCATAAAACCAAATGATCACACACAATAATCTTCATATATGACATACCATTGATATTGTTCCTGTTCAACAAATTTTGGATTTCATCCTTATTATGTTTCAATACTCTTATTGATTTATTTTAGGTTCAGCTAATAAAGAATTAACATTTCAGAAGTGTTAAGACTGATTAGTATCATTGCTTACATATATTAATCACCTGCCAAAGACACTAGCTCGCCTGATTTTTTTAAAATTGAAGTTGATTTAAATATTGTCTTAGTTTCAGGTGTACAGCACAGTGATTCAGTTTGCAGCCAAAGGGTGCAAAAAGGGGTAGTGACGTGACAGCATTGGAGAAGAGGAAGGAAAATACCAGAGGAAATGACAGAGCAAAATAAATGAAAAATACCCACAACCAGACACATCCCTGTGAAATATTATATCTTCAAGATTACAGAACAGATGCTAAACATTTCTATGGAAAAAATAGGACACTTAAAAAGGGGTAAAACAGTCTTATAACACATCTGAACCACTGAATGTTAGAAAGTAGTGGGGGTAATGCCTTCATGGTTCTGAGAAAAATTCATTTTTAACTTGGAATTGTATACCCAGACAAAAAAAATAATCAAATATAAGAATGTGGAAAGCAACCAATCTAATCCTTGCTCATTGAGGAGGTCATAGACTATCTGGGAAGAAAGACAGATAAACATGGTATGCATAAGATAAGCAAAGTGCAGAGAGGTCTCACAGGATGTTACCAGTACGGATGAGGGGCACCCAACCTAGTCTGGGGGAGGGAAGAGAAGACTTCCTGAAAGAGATGATCCTGAGTTGAGCCTTAAACCATGAGGAAACAACTTAGTAAATCTCTTCAATAAATTTCCTTGACTTAGATACGACCGTTAAGAGAAATTTTATCCATGTTCAATTTTATCCACATAGCTTATAAACTGGTCATGACTAAGGGCATAAGCATTAAAAAATTCATGACTTTGCTTACTAATCCCGTCACATATGCAGTGAACCTGATATGCAAGATTTGCAGCTCAGTTCTCCTCACGACTAACCCATTGGAAGCTGGGCACACCGATCTTTCCAATTTTAAAAAATAAATTTATTTATTTATTTATTTTTGGCTGCATTGGGTCTTCGTTGTTGCGCGCGGGTTTTCTCTGGTTGCGTCGAGTGGGGGCTACTCTTTATTGTGGTGCGGGGGCTTCTCATTGCAGTGGCTTCTCTTGTGGAGCACAGGCTCTAGGTGCGAGGGCTTCAGTAGTTGCAGCATGTGGGCTCAGCAGTTGTGGCTCGTGGTCTCTAGAACACAGGCTCAGTCGTTGTGGTGCATGGGTTTAGTTGTTCCGCAGCACGTGGGATCTTCCCGGACCAGAGCTTGAGGCCGTGTCCCCTGCATTGGCAGGCAGATTCTTAACCACTGCACCACCAGGGAAATCCAACCTTTCCTTTTGACTTGAACAAACTGTTGAAACCATCACTTTATTCTTTCATTCTCTACCTATGTCAAATAAACTCATTTTTTAAATGTTTAGATCAAACTTTTCAAATTCCTTACTGGCATGTGATTAGGCCCTATTAATTTCTGGGTGGTTATCATTTATTTGTTTTTTTGTTTAACACCTAGGGCAGGCTGCATTCTGGTGTCAGGGAACAATTCATGCTATAGTGGGGCTAAGAAATTTAAAGAATGAAGGGATAGGGACTTCCCTGGTGGCACAGTGGTTAAGAATCCGCCTGATAGTGCAGGGGACACGGGTTCGAGCCCTGGTCTGCGAAGATCCTACATGTTGCAGAGCAACTAAGCCCGTGTGCCACAAGTACTGAGCCTGAGCTCTAGAGCCCACGAGCCACAGCTGCTGAAGCCCGCGCGCCTAGAGCCCGTGCTCCGCAACAAGAGAAGCCACCGCAGTGAGAAGTATGCGCACTGCAACAGAGTAGCCCCCCCTCTCGCCGCAACTAGAGAAAGCCCGCGTGCAACAATGAAGACCCTACGCAGCCAAAATAACTAAATAAATAAATTTAAAAAACCAAATTCTTTAAAAGAAAATACACGTAGCATAAAATTTATTAAAAAACCAAAAAAACCACAAAATAAAGCCCAGTCTGCGGATCCCAAAGATCCCCTCTCACTCCCACTGAATGTGGTGTGAGTTAAGTCAAGGACAATTTTCTTCCCTTTTTCAGGATGGCCCCTCATTCAGAGACAGAGTCAAAGCTCAGGCACTATCCTGGGTTGAATAGCGTCCCCCCCAAATTCATGTCCACCTGGAATCTGAGTGTGATCTTATTTGGAAATAAGGTCTTTGTAGATGCATACAAGTTACAACAAGGACATACTGGATTAGGTTGGGGCCTAAATCCAATATGACTGATGTCCTTTTAGGAAGAGGGGGATTTGGACACAGACACAGATGAAAGAAGGCCATGTGAAGATAGAGCCAGATATTGGAGTTATGCTGCCACAAGCCAAGGAATGTCAAGGCTTACCAGCAACCACCAGAATCTAATGGAGAGGCATGGAACACATTTTCCCTTTGGGCCCGTAGAAGGAACCAACCCTCTGTACATCTTGATTTCAGACTTCTGGCCTCCAGAACTGTGAGAGAATAAATTTCTTTTGTTTTAAGACACTCAGTTTATGGTAATTTGTTACAACAGTGCTAGGAAACTGACACAGGCATCAACCTCTTCCTACACCCTATCAGCAGCAGGTGGGTATCCCTCCCTTAGTCTGGCCTGCATCCTCATCCAGTAGGGAGAGAGGTCTGATTCTTAGTCCCATTGCCTCCCATTCCTCTTTTTCAGCTTCCCTGACATTGACTCTGTACTGAAGAGACCAGAATCTGTTTCTCCAACAGCCTTTAAGCTTAGACCATCCTTATTAAAAGGAGCTTTGTTCTCAGACTTTAAACCAATGTTTAAGTAAAATGAATACGCCTCCCAGAAGCATAACAGGTATTTACATGTAAAATCTGATTGGCCAGAGAACTGTTGCTGGTTGAGTGGAAAGAACAAAGGCAAGGAAGGCCTCTTATACATACTGAGACAATGAACATCTCTGTGGCAGTGGCAACTATAAATTTTCTATATTTCATAAGCTCTATGACTCTTCCATGCACCGAGAAAGGGGAACTAGTGACTGATATCAACCAAATATGAAGAAAAAAAAGCAGAGGCGGTAATTTTAACATATAAAATAGAGTGCGACAAAAGGATAAATGTCTCATTGGGATACTTTGATCTTAATAAATGACACTGATACTTGGCAGTGCAGTCTTTGTTCTCTATTGTCTTAGAGACTGGGGATTAAATCCTATCATTGACTGACTACACAAACTATCATCCTGGAGCCTCAGTATTTTTATCTGTAAAATGGAGATAATGCATACCTTCCTCCCATGGTGGTTGTAAGGATTACATATTTAGCTAGCTTATATAAAATGCCTAGGATTCAGTAAATGTTAGCTCTCATTCTCACTCCACTTACTTGCCAAAATCATCATTCCTTCTTCAAGCCCCCTGCCCTTACTGCCACTGCTTTTTTTCTCTGCATTTGATCATGCTTCCCATGTCATATAGAAATGAAAAGTTATTACGGATCTTCCTTGATTTACGATGGGGTTATGTCCCGTTAAGCCCATCGTTAAATAGAAAATATTGTTAAGCTGAAAATGTGTTTAATACACCTATCCTACTGAACATCATAGCTTAGCCTGGCCTACCTTAAATATGCTCAGAACACTTACGTTTGCCTAGAGTTGGGCAAAATCATCTAACGCAAAGCCTATTTTAACAAAGTGTTCAATATCTCATGTAATTTATTGAACACTGTACTGAAGAGTATTGGTTTCACCTTTTCTTTTTCCACCAGCTCTTTTCCTTCAATATATGAAAAGTTCCTATAATGAGTATCACCTCACACTGGTCAGAATGGCCATCATCAAAAAATCTACAAACAATAAATGCTGGAGAGGGTGTGGAGAAAAGGGAACCCTCTTGCACTGTTGGTGGGAATGTAAATTGATAGAGCCACTATGGAGAACAGTATGGAGATTCCTTAAAAAACTAAAAAGAGAACTACCATATGATCCAGCAATCCCACTCCTGGGCATATACCTGGAGAAAACCATAATTCAAAAAGATACATGCACCACAATGTTCATTGCAGCTATTTACAATAGCCAGGACATGGAAGCAACCTTAATGTCCATCAACAGAGGAATGGATAAAGAAGATGTGGTAAATATATACAATGGAATATTACTCAGCCATAAAAAAGAATGAAATTGTGCCATTTGCAGAGATGTGGATGGACCTAGAGACTGTTATACAGAGTGAAGTAAGTCAGAAAGAGAAAAACAAATATCGTATATTAACGCTTATATGTGGAATCTAGAAACATGGTATAGATGAACTTATTTACAAAGTGGAAATAGAGACACAGATGTAGAGAACAAATGTATGGATACCAAGGGGGGAAGGGAGGGTGGTATGGATTGGGAGATTGGGATTGATATATATACACTACTATGTATAAAACAGATAACTAATGAGAACTGACTGTATAGCACAGGGAACTCTCCTCAATGCTCTGTTGTGACCTATATGGGAAGGAAATCCATAAAAGAGGGGATATATGTATACATATAGCTGATTCACTTTGCTGTACAGCAGAAACTAACACAACACTGTAAAGCAAATATATTCCAATAAAAAATATATATATGAAAAGTTCCTTCCCCTTATTAAACACAAACTAATAACAAAACTCTGAACCTCCCTTGACCATGGTAGCTACAATCCTATCTATCTTTCTCCTTCCTTTTTAGCCAAGTTTCTATTTTTTTTTCATTTAAATTTTATTTACTTACCTTTTGAAAAGGCAGTATTTCATGGATCAGAATTCAGAAAGGTATACAGTACAAATTCTCCCTCCTACCTCTGATTCTCAAGCACAGTTTCCTTCCCCGAGCAAACAGTTTCTTGTGGTCCTTTTACAGATAAGTCATGCATACACAAGAAAGTATGTATTTTTTCTTTTGTATAAAAATGTTAGCATATTATGGACACTCTCCTGATTCTTGCTTTTTTTTTCACTTAAAAATACATTGAGGGCTTCCCTGGTGGCGCAGTGGTTGAGAGTCCGCCTGCCGGTGCGGGGGACACGGGTTCGTGCCCCGGTCCGGGAAGATCCCACATGCTGCGGAGCGGCTGTGCCCGTGAGCCATGGCCGCTGAGCCTGCGCGTCCAGAGCCTGTTGCTCCGCAACGGGAGAGGCCACAACTGTGAGAGGCCCGCGTACCGCACAAAAAAAAAAAAAAAAAAAAAAAAAAAAAAATACATTGATATCTTGGAGGTCTTTCCATTTCAATACCTAAACAATTTCCTCATTGATCAGGTCTTCTGAAAAGTAGATGCCAAGATGGGATTAGACCTGGAAGACACTTATTGGAGGAAATGCCTGTGAGGAAGAGAACGGGGAGGTGGGGGGAGGGAGGGCGGAGCTGAAGGAGCTGTCAGATCATGAGGCTAATCTGCCCCTGTGAAGGAGAGAGGGAAGGAAGGAGGGTTGGGTAGGCAGTGACTCAGACTGCAACAGAGTTCGAAGGAAGTGTCAGACAGGCTTATGCCTGGGGAGTCCTTAAGCTCAACTCACCTGTCAGAGGAACTCTGTATCTTGCAGGAATGGACCTGCCTATGCAGCACTCCCAGCATAGTATCCTGCTATGGTCAGTCATAGGCTAGGAGCAACCGTTGGGGACTGTGGCCTCATTACAAATGCAGTGGTAGATCCAGAGCTTAGCAACTGGGGCTTCCTTGCAAGGAGGACAGTTGAGAGGCATATTTCATAGCTTTTGAATTATTTTTAGGGCTGCATAATAATCCATTGGTGCATATGCCATAATTTATTTATCCAATCCTTTTCTAATGAACACTTTTGTTGTTTCCCATTCCTTTCCTAGTAGAAACAATGCTCAATGAATAACCTTAAGTTGTATCATATTGCACACATGGGGAATTCCACAAACTGGGCTCCTGGGGAAGCAGACCTTGATATGGAGATTAACATGTAATCAGTTTATTACAGAATGTTGATGGGATCAATCTTGTGGAAGGAAAAGGAAGAAAGCAGGATGGGGGAGATTGAGAAGTTGGTCTGCAATGCATTCTCAGTGACGGCCTGAGTCAGCCCAACAGGGAGTTCTGAAGATAGGATCAGAGTTGTCCTGAAGTGGGGTGAGAGGTCTGGGGCCTTGATATCCCTGAATTAATCAGTCATTGGATGCAGGGTGTTCCAGGAAAATGGTGAGGTGAGGTGAGATGAGGTGGCTCTTTAGACAAGGCAATTCCTGAAGAGGGCTGAGAGGTGAAGGCTGCGGCAGCACTCCCAGCAGCTTGGGGGAATAGTACATCCTTTAGTCCTGAAGGGGTGTGTGTCTAGGAAGGCTTATCAGAGCATCCGCCACAAGGAGTATAATTGTAGGATACTGTTATGTAATTTTGATAGATATTGCCAAACCAAAATCTAATGTATGTATTGGTACATATTTTGTGAATATATACTTCCACTGGCAATGCAGGAGAATGTCTGTTTCCCCCATCCTTGGTAACAACGGTGTGGTCAAACTCTTTTTTTTTTTTTTTTTAAGATTTAATTCTATTTATTTTTGGCTGCATCGCTCTTCGTTGGGGTGCGCGGGCTTTCTCTAGTTGCGGCGAGCGGGGACTACTCTTCCTTGCGGTGCGCAGGCTTCTCACTGCGGTGGCTTCTCTTGTTGCAGAGCACGGGCTCTAGGTGCGCAGGCTTCATAGTTGTGGCATGCATGCTCAGTAGTCGTGGCACACATGCTTAGTTGCTCCGCGGCATGTGGTATCTTTCTGGACCAGGGATTGAACCCGCGTCCCCTGCATTGACGGGCGGATTCTTAACCACTGTGCCACCAGGGAAGTCCAGAAGTCTTTTTTTTTTTGAATATACAATACTGATTACTTCTTGGCTCAAAAGTCTTCAATGGCTTTTTATTGCCTATAGAATGAGGAAATCTAAAGCTTCTGCTTGATATATATAGGTCTTCATATTCTGACCTCTGCTTATCTCTCCGGTCTCTTCTTAGCCATCATCTTTTCCTGTCTTAATCTGTAATGTTCAAGCTATTTGTATTTGTCAGAATATATCAGGTTCTGTCAATGATATATACACATGCCATTCTGCCAGAAATAATTCTTTGCTACTTCCCCACTTGTCCTTCAAATAAGATTATTTAAATTTTGGCTAAAAACTACCCCCTTAATGATGCCTACCCTGACTCTTCTGGAAGTCCTCCTATTCTACTATTGCTCTTTGTACCCACATAGTTTTTAATTTGTTTGCATGTTTATTTTTTCAATACATTTTAGTCCCTGATGGAAAAGACCAATTTTCATCTGGTATCTCCAGCACTTATCATAGTGCTTGGAAATAACAGAAACTCAGATACTTCATGATTTACTTCAAGATCTGAGGAAGTTTCCCAGGAAACATTGTTGTAGTAAGTAAACAATTCCCCCCACCCCACCCCCACGCCTCTCTCTAGTTTTCCAGGTTTCTTCCAAAACCTAGCAGGCAGGTCACTACTATTAACTTTCCTTACCACTTCAGGTAGAATTGACTATTTCCTGCTCTATGCTCCCACTGAATGTGGTGTGTAAGTCCCATCCTAGCACCAACCATGTTTAAGATTGCATCCCAAACATTTGCTACGTTTTATGCATGCAATAATGAATCAACGTTCACCTTGATAAAGGAGACTTTCTTAAACATTCTAGGACAACGACACCATTATGCATAAACCGTAAAAATCCCTTTACAATCCAACCCAAATGATTGTTTTCAAAACGCTGCGTTCCGCAGGCACCTTAATTGTCCTTAGACAGATGGCCAAAAGCTTGGCTGTGGTAATCACATACGGTAAGAGGAGACCATGACTAGAGCGCCAAGAAAAGGATGATTGGCTGACTAGGGCGCAGAAGTTAGATGTTCTCTGGCCGATGCTAGAAGTAGGAAACCGCTGAATGTTCAGCTTTTGAAATACGGTTTTTGCATCGTAAAGAAAAAAGATTATCCTATCAGGAAGAACCTAGCACATCCAATTACCAATCAAGAGTCGGAAAGAAGCCAAAGCCTGGGGATACCCACGCACCAACGAGGACGTCATTCTCTCTTCTCCGCCAATGAGCGGCTGGATGGGGGCGGGGTAAGAGGCGGGACAATTGCTACAAAAAAACAAACAACAATCTTCAGTACAACTGCCCTAACCACAGTCCTTCCCTCGTAAACCACTGGAGCAAGCTCCTGGGCAAGGCGCTTGTTAAACACTTTCCACTCTCCTTCTCGCACGGGGGCAATTATAATAGAGTACCTTCCTTGCACCAGAACAAGCGCCTTCTTTCCACCAGCTCCCACAAACCCGCAGAAAGCACAGCACAACTTTGCGCTTTCTACCTTAACAAGAGCTGGTGGTAGTCCAACGCTGAGGGGGCGGTCTCAGTGCGCAGGCGTGCACGCCTTGTGAAGGTGGGGCTGTAGTGGCCCACGGCAGCCTGGGAGTTGTATTTCCTTCAGCCTCAAAACTCAAGCCATTCCTGAGGCCCGAGGAACTACATTTCCCAGGAGTCTCCGCGATCTCGGGGCGGGCAGGCTGGTTCGTTAATGAGCTCGAGGAAGCCGCGGCGCGGCCCACCAGGTTCCAAAACAAGGAAATGAAGGGGGGAGGCGGGACTGGGGGTTCCTGCGGGAGCTACCGCCGCCGCTGCCGCGGGGGAGGAGGAGGTGGAGGTGGAGGAGGTGGTTGCCGCGGCCGCCGAGGCGTCCCTTGCTGAAGGCGGATTGCAGGGCGGCGGGCGGCGCGCGCGCGCGCCCGAGAGGTGGCCCGAGAAGTGGAGCGGCGGTCGCGGCGGGAGGAGGAGGAGGGACTGAGCGGCGGCGGCCCCCGCGTTCCGGTGCCTCTATGGGGAAAGCAGACAATGGATTATGATTTCAAGGCGAAGCTGGCGGCGGAGCGGGAGCGGGTGGAGGATTTGTTTGAGTACGAAGGGTGCAAAGTGGGACGCGGCACCTACGGGCACGTCTACAAGGCGAGGCGAAAAGATGGGTAAGAGCAGGGGCGGGGGGAGTAGGCTTGCTCGGGTCCTAGCTCTGCCCGCGACCGCGCGGGATGGGTGGGTCGGAGCCGGGTCGGGCCGTGCCCGGGGGTCGAGGCGGAGGTGGTCGCGGGGCCGCGTCCCGGGGCAGACTCTGAGGGGCGTGGGTTCTGCTCGCCCCCCGCGCGGCCCCGTCGCACCCCTTGAACTCCCGCGGCGCAGCCCGGTCGGGGGGCGTAGGTCCGGTCCTGCGGGGCGCCCTCCGCGTGCATGGAGCTGGCGGCGGGACTCGAGTTGGGACCTCGGTGGGAGGTGGAGTTTGTGGGTGTCTGGTCTCCAGGGGAGACGCGGAGGGCTGGGAGAGCTCCGCCGAGGAGTTGCCGCTCCGGCCTTGGGCTGGTGACGGTCGTGGTGGAACTTCCAATCGGCTGAGCGCCTCCCGGGGGCGGCGGTTTGAAACCTAGCCGAGGAGTCCGCCGGCCGGCCGTGCGTCTGGGTCCTCGCCAGGCTCACGGATCTGAGCTGTTGGGCACCTTCGCCCTTGGGGCCAGCCAACCCGATGGCCCCTCCGCGCAGTCCCTCAGTCCCAGTCGTATACCCGGCCACTTCTCCACGCCGCTTCGCCTGCCTCCGATTTCGATTTCTCACGTTCTCAGTTCCGCACCTTCCCTCGAATGTAGGACCTTCTGAGAGATTAACCGCGTTTTGCTCGCAGAACTTCAGAGTTTGCTCTGGTAGCTCCTTTCCCCGCACCTTGGGTATTCTTAGGTCCTCCCCTCCATCCTCTGCCAAATGACTGCGTGCTGAGGTTTATGGGGCACCTAGATTATCCAGAACGGAATTCGAGTAACACAGAGCTGGGCCTGAACCTTTGTCTTCCTGGGAGTTGAGGGAGAATCGTAGGAACCCCTTAGGAAGCCCTTACTGATTGTTCTCATAGGAGAAGGAGAGCTGGACGTTGTATTGAGAATGCCTATCCTTCGTACTGGAGGGCACACGGCTCGTACTCCAGGACAGGTGGAACCAGTTCTCTGCCTGCGAAGGGTGGGTTAAAACCATTCGTCACCTCAGGGCCCATCCTGGCAAGAGTTCCCCTTCCCCAGAGTTAGGGAGCCCGGGAACATCTGCGTATCCCGCTTAAACTTTAAAGACTATCAAACTATGTGGATGAGTTCTTAGGATCGTAGCGAAACATTTCTGAATGAATTGAATATCAGCCACAGTGATATTAGTAAGACCTGAAGTGCTGCTTATCGTTCTGCACACTCTCTGGGTTGATTGATGAACTGTAGGACCAAAGTAGGTAGTGGGGTTTGTGTATGTGTGCGCGCGCATGGTGAAAACTACAAGGTACTTTATAAGTGTAAAGGATTATTATTATTGCAAATAATTTTTTCTCTTCTTGTAAGTGAACGGACCCCATAGTACTCAGTTGTTTGTAAACTTTTCTCTTAATTCCTTAGTTAATTGCCAGGTGTCCTTGGATGAGTGTCTTGGAATGTGAAGTACTATAATTAACTTGTGTTTTGTCTTTGGAATATCCACTCTACTTGTTATATTGGTGTTTCTGTGGGAATCTTATCAGATATATTTGGAGAAAGCACATCTAGCTTTCCTATTTCGGCACTGGCATTACAAAACAAATCAGAGGCGGTGTTTTTCATACTCCTCATGCTAACTTTATAATATATTTGGACTGGAATTTTAAAAATGTATTTTAATTCTGTTTTTAAAAAAAGTTTTTTTTTTTTTTTTTTTTTAGCAAGCAGCTTTTAAGAAAAGCTAAATTCTGCTTCTGAATTGTATTTGGATAGCACGGGCTACAACAAAGAACAGATAATTTAATTCCCGCTTATATTTGTTCTTTGAATATTTTCCCCTCTAATAAAATTCTTGATTTGAATACACTTCCTTCTTGAGTGAAATTTGTTTAATTAGAATTAATAAAGCTTCTTTAGTAGAGTAAGATCAGTTTGTTTATCTTCAAAATATATGCTTTTAAAAAAAACTTTCAGGATCTGAAAGCATTACTTTAAATCACTAAATTACATGTAAGAAAAATCAGTATAAAGTTTTTTTTCTTGGACCAAGAGTCTAGTTGAGATTTAAGGCTTTATAGTAAACACCCACGTCTCTTGTGGGTTGGTAGCAGGATTAGTTTTATGTTCATTGATACCGGTGATTTGAAAGAACAGAACATTTTTAATGATGGTTCTAAACTGATACAGATTCGCATAGTAAAGGATTTTACACTCAGATCATAGTAAATTACAGTATAGCTCTTTCCAGAATTTTTTTTGGTTAACTCAGATGTATAATGCTATTTTAGGGAGCAAGAGAGAAATCACGTGAGTACCTTAAAGAGGAACTATTCTGGTGTATGTAATGTAGCATATAATCCCAAAATTGTTAAGGTCTCTAGACGAAACACTGGAAGAAGTAATGTAACATAAAACATCATTAGAAAAGCCTCTGCTTATAGTTTAATACTAGAGTTCACAGAACCTTAGAATATTGTTTCCCTTGAAATATGACTTTAACTTAGGCTGTATTAATTATGCTACATAAATTTATAATGGACTGGAAATGCAAGATTTACATCTGGGTTTTTCACCTTTAATAGCAATGTTATTTGTTCCATCTTTTTGTTTTGAAGGAAGGGGGTCTTTTGACCCAGCTATCCTTTTTTTTTAAATAAAAAATCAGGCTTAGAAGTTATTCTTGAAGAGAAACCAGTTTAGAATATTTCTAGACTTTTTATGAGCAAGAATTTGTAATACAGTTTTCAACATTAGGAAAAAGTCACATAACAGTATGGTTACAAATCTCAAGACCATATTTATCAAGTTTGAAACACTTCTTGTTTTGATTGATAAAGGAATATTGTTAAAAAGTTCTTTTGTGAATAAGAGGTTCAGGCAAACATGATTCCATAGACTAGTGTTATGTCTGAAAACTGTTGTACCCAACAATACTACCATTCAACTTTGCAGACATTCATTTAGTCTTTTGAACCACTCCAATAAAAGAATGCTGCTTTTTGGAGTTATTTTGAAATATAGTAATTGAAAGTGAAATGGCTGACAGAGTTATCTTACTGAGTTTCAGTTTTGCCTTAGGGTTTCAGATGAGAAGTAGTTGGTAACTACATGTTTTAATGTCTGTCATGAATCCTTCACAATAAATGTAGTATGTTTTTAATGGGTTTTTCACATTTTGTTCGTAGTTAGAATAGATAATTGTATTTGCATTTTTTTGGAGACCTCCCAAAGATTAAAGATGTATCACTGTGATCATAGTATTTTAGAGCTTTCAAGAGTTTCAGATCATCTAGTCTAATTTCTTCTTTTTACAAATTAGAAAACCAGAGCTTTTAGAGGTTGTCATGACCATAGTCTTGGCAAAGACAAGCCTGTAATCCAGATCTCTTGACTCTTGAGCTCTTGTATTTCCTAATGTGTTTTCCCTCCTAATACCTTGGGAGAAAAAACAAAAAAGACCACATTGCTTCCACTTTTGACAATCTTATTGTATAAACTTCTTCCATGCAAAGGGTACTACATCTGTACCGAAAAATATGGAAAAGGGAAAGTATCCCATATCAGGGGCATTTTAAAAACGTAGGAGTTCAGGCCTGGAGATTCTACCACATGCAGTTGCTTCTCTTTATCTGGTTTCTCTTCATCTTCAGTCTCATTACTTTCGGCCATCATCTCTGATTTGCATAATAGCCGAATTGGTCTCTGCCATTAGTCTTCCCTCACTGTAGTCCAAGATCCAAGTTGCTGCCAGTGTTAACAAAATAAAATCAATCATGTCATATCTCTTCTTGTAAAGCTGTATATTCTCTGTGGCTCATATGGTTACATCAGATCTTAATTCCCTAGTTTGGCGTGTAAAGCCATTTGCATTTGGATCTTAAAGTCTTTAGTCTGTACAGCCTTTACGCCTGCCACCACCTCCCTCCTTTTTTCCCAGTGTGTTCAAGCCATATGCTTCTGTAGCATTCAACTGCTCATTTTTTCCCTAGGATTTGCTAAGTCCTTTTCATGTCTCATTTTCTTTTTCTGCACTCAAACCAGAATGGTGTTGCTCTGCCATTCCTTTCTTCCTTCCCCCTCCCACAAACCTGGGAAAGTCCTGCTCCCACTTCAATACCCAATTCAAATAGCTTTTCTTCTAGAAGTCTTCCCTTAGTTACCCAGTGTACTCATTATCTGTGCTTCTGCCCCTCTTGTTCTTATGTGTAAAATATCACTGTGATACTAGTCTGCTCCATAAACTATTAACTACAAATGGACCATCATCATCCTGTTTCCAGCAACTTGTACAGGGTTGGGTATGTAAGCACACTCAAAAATTGTATTTAAAAAAATGTCCTAAATTGGAAAACATATATATATTTGTTCTGGTAAACATACTTAACTGGTGTTTTCAGTAATTGTTTTGAAAGCCTGAAATATGGGGATACTACATGAGATGAGCAGTTCAATGTAAATATTTATGTAACATTAACTAGGTCTAGTGTAATTTTTTCTGTAAGAAATAATGTGCTGCTTTTCAAGACAGTTGATACATTTCTTGTAATAGTTTGATAAGTAACACGGGTAATTTTTTGAATTATTAAGCACTTTTTTTTCTTCTTAGGCCAATTCTTCTAAAATTGCTAGACTGTAGTAATCTGTCTTCTGTGCTTTTACTAGCGATGTTATAGAGATGCTTAGAAAACGTCAGCATTCAAACATATTTTAGGAAATTTTCTGGTATTATGGATTCATGTTTAAAAAACCTAAATACTTTTATCACTTAGTAAATCAAGTGGACATCAGCTTGTTTAATTAGTTCTTTATGCACTGCAAGCCTTCAGAACTTTGTTTTTGGAGCCCAGGGGAATGTTCTTTTCAATGAAATCTGATTGTCTAGAGCACTGGCTGACAAACTTTTTCTGTAAAGAGGCAGAAACGAAATATTTCAGGTTTTGTGGGCCATACCTACCATCTATGTCACAATTACTTGAATCTGTCATAGTAGTGCCAAAGTATCCACAGACAATGTATAAATGAATACAAATTAGAATGTGTTCCAGGAGGAAAAAAAAAAAAAGGTGGTGGGCCACAGGCTTTAGTTTGCCAGCCCTTAGTCTAGTGCAGTGATGTCCAGTAGGACTTTCTGCAATGATGAAAATGCATCTGTGCTGTCCAGTATGGCAGCCACTAGCCACGTGTGGCTCAAGAAATGCAGTTAGTGTGACCGAGAAACTGGCTAGTAGCTGTGATATTGGCTTCTCAGGTTTAGAGTTTTTTGGAACAAGCGGCTTAGCAACACAATTCGTAAATCCATGAAGTGACCTTTTAATAAAAATGTATAACTGATGGTGTGGACAAATGAAATAGGAAAGTTTGTATTTTTTCTTTCAAGTAATAGAAAATTTGAGGCTGAAGTAGTTTGATAAAGCAAACTAATACTTGAACTGAAAAGCTGTCAATTTGTGAATGGAATCTATCAAGGATATTTGATTACTATTCAAAAAAAAGTATTTCATTTTACAAAAAGAGCATATGTGTTTAGTAAGTAGTAAATGTGTGTGCATAAAAAAGCTTATATAATCTGGTTGCCACCCTCCATGTTTTGCCATATCTGTAATTTGTGATACATTCAATGTGTTTGTTCCGAGTATTCTGATGCTTCAATAAATTCTTCAATGGCAAAAAAAAAAAAAAAAAGATTATACAACGTACTGTAAGCCTTCCCTTTCCCAGTCACCCTTTTCCCTTTCTAGAGGCAACCATTCTTCGTTTTCCTTTTTAGAGAGATTTTCTCGGAGGTGTGTGTGTTTAATGATAAATGGTAGTGTGCTGTACTGTTCCTGCTGTATATTTTTTAACCTTGTATATAACCTTGAAGATCATTACATATCTTATGTACAGAGATGCCTAGTTCCTTATAATAGTTTCATTATATTACATTGTATTGACTTACATACATTTAACTATCCCCTCTTGATGGACATTTAGGCTGTCTCCAGTCTTTTGCAAGTACACTGTGGTGAATATCCTTAGTAGGTACAGTATTTTGTGCATATTAGTATCGCTGTAAGTTAAGTTTCTAAAAGCTGCTTACTTTTGGAAGTAATGCCTTGAAATGATCTGCAAATATGGTGATGTATCCGATATAAATCTCTAAAGACTGGAGACAGGAGGGCTGAGAATAAGGAAGAGAAATGTTAAGGCTTTAAAAATAATAATTATTAATACATACAAAATGAGTTCTAAATTATTAGTTTGCATAGGAAATGCAAGTTACTGTTTTAGCAGCATGGGAAAGACATGTCAGTTTTAGATAGGAAAAAAGTAGATCAATGGAAAGGGTTTTTTTTTTTTTTTTCAGTATAATGGATATCAATATTGATGAATTAAGAATTTTTACTTTTGTGTACTATATTTTTGAACTGGATATACTGGATAAAAAGTTAATATGTGATGTTAAATTGTGTCTTTTGCAAAATTCTGAAGTAGTGTAGTGTGGGTTAGACATCAATATAGAAGGCTTGAAGGCAATATATTGCAATTTGGAATTTTCTTGGTGGTAAATGATTAGACTAAGAGTATTCGACTAATGTGTTTTTAAAGATCATCCTGTTTGTTATCTTGTGATATTGTGACTATATAATTTAGTGCAGCTTTGGATTCCAAAATAAAAGGACACTTTGAACATTTTGAATTACCAGCATGACTATGTCTTTGAAAACAGGTAGTTTTTAAGGTCTAGAACCATAAAGGTAGCTAACAGAGCTATTTAAAGATTTTTGTCCATTTATAAATAGCTGATAGTGCAACACTTCCTGTAATAGCCATTTTGAGCATGCATTGTGCAGGATAAAAGAATCTCGAGAGAGAGGACAGGATGTAATTCAAGATACAAGTGTGCAGCAGTAGTTTTTTATTGAGGGTGTGAGTTCTTATACAGAAGTGGGTGATGGGTCAAAGAGAAATAACCTATAAAGTCCTCAAATAATTTATGTCCTTATAAAATACTTTTAATTTCTGATTGAGTCAGCCTTTCTAAAGGAAAAATATACCCTCCTTACAGAGGCTTTGAACTTGTATATTTTCTATTTAAAAATATTATTTCAATGAGACTTTGTGGTTGATCTCAGTTACTAAGATGAACGTGATCAGCATATGGATTTAATTACCAGGTAGGCCAGCTAACTTTGTTTTGTTCTGTGATCACAGACCAAAGCCCTGTCATGGCAAACTTTTGCAGATATCTGTAGATATTTACATTTGGACAGAAAGGTAAGTCTATGGCTGCTGGAAAAATAAGGTAAAACTTTCATCTCATAGGTGGGTTAGTTGCATCTTTCTGTAGAAAAGTTATTTTAGTTATGATTGTTAAATAAGCTCATTGGTGAGAGACCTAAGCAGTTTGAGGCACAAACTATTGTTGCTTTTTACAAAAGTTAGTTTCCTTTTCCCCTTTCCCTTTTACAATTATATTTGCATTTTAAAAAATTAAGTAGCTTATTTTTGGCTGCATTGGGTCTTTGTTGCTGCGTGCAGGCTTTCTCTAGTTGCAGCAAGTGGGGGCTAATCTTCCTTGTGATGCGTGGGCTTCACACTGCGGTGACTTCTCTTGTTGCAGAGCATGAGCTCTAGGCGTGCAGGCTTCAGTTGTGACATGCGGGCTTAGTAGTTGTAGCTCGCGGGTTTTAGAGCGCAGGCTCAGTAGTTGTGGCACATGGGCTTATTTGCTCTACGGCATGTGGGATCTTCCTGGACCAGGGATCGAACCCGTGTCCCCTGTATTGGCAGGTGGATTCTTAACCACTGCGCCACCAGGGAAGTCCCTAATTATATTTGCATTTTAAGAGTGACTTAAACCTGAGTGAATCCTATTGTTTTGGATTTTGGTGCAAATTATAAAACTGTTTGTGACCTTCCTTTCTTCTGGAAATTTCTATGTAATTTGAGCTTGTGTAATTTAGAAATCCAAAGTTCTATTAACTAAGTTCTCAGCAATCTTTTCATCTTTATAGTATATTTGTATCAAAGTGGAAATATTTTTATTTTTATGCTATTAATATTTATCAAATTGGACTTCCCTGGTGGTGCAGTGGTTAAAAATCCACCTGCCAAGGCAGGGGACATGGGTTCGATCCCTGGTCCGGGAAGAGCCCACATGCTGCAGAGCAACTAAGTCCGTGCGCTACAACTAATGAGCCTGTATTCTAGAACCCACGAGCCACAACTACCGAGCTGTCGTGCCACAACTGCTGAAGCCTGTGCTCCCAGAGCCCGTGCTCCGCCACAAGAGAAGCCACTGCAATGAAGAGTAGCCCCTGCTCGCCACAACTAGAGAAAGCCTGCATGCAGCAATGAAGACCCAATGCAGCCAAAAATAAATAAATAAATAAAAATTTATCAAATAAGAGTTGCACATGATTAAAAAACTCCAATAGTACTTCCTTCTCACTGCCCACTCCCAAGCCCCCTTCACTTCTCAGAGATAACCAGTGTTAACTGTTTCCATTTTAAGTTTTGCTGCTGCTTACCATTATAACTTTAAGTAGCATACGTATAATTCTGTCTTGATTTATCAACTTTAGGCAGTTTCTGTTGACTTTCCATTAGAAAAGCTGAGCAATTTTGAGAGATTTCACTATCCCCTGTTTTCTGTTTTCCCATCTCAACCTTCAAATTTTTTATCTTTGTTATTTAAATTTTTTTGGTGGTGATTACTTTTATGACTTTAAACTATAAACTTAAATTTCTTTTTCTTGGTTTGTCAATTCAGATATTATCTGTGGTCTTCCTCGTGTGAATGTTAAGGAAAGTAACAAACTTTTTTCCTGTTCTTTTTCTCTATCTCCTGATTTATAAAGTATAATTTTTTTTTTAAAGTATAATTTTTATAGCTTTCTAGTTTATCCATTGCTTTTTGTCTATGGGTTGATTTAAAAAAGTGAACACTGGAAGCCATTCAGCAGCTTTAAAATATTATGAAATTATTTATTGCTGAATGAATTAGTATATTGAGACCCATAGAGAAGGAAATGTAGGCTTGTGTACCAAATAAGTGCTGCTTGAAACAGTCCTCCAGGTATTAATGCCCAATGGATCTTCTTTATTTTGCCCTTTTTTCAAGTCTTCTGGGTCATACTCAGCTAGCAGATTTCTTTATATCCCGTGGTTGGTTTTACTTGGATTCTTTTTTTTGTTGTTGGTTAGTTGAGGATGTCTTTTTAAGTAGCTTTTTCATATAGGATGTGTGGATTTTCTGAGTTCTTGCATGTCTGATAGTGTTTTTTGTCCTCATACTTGATTGATAGTTGGGCTGAATATAGAATTCTATATTAAGAATATTTTTTTTCTCAGAACCCAAAACTATTGCTTCATGGCTTCTGGCATTTCTTATTGCTCATTGGAAGTTTCTTTCTGGAAACTTGTTTTTTTTCCTCTGTGGAACTCTTAGGAGTTTTCACTTGATCCGTGCATTCTAAAGTTTCACCGAAGTCTGTCTTGAAAGTGTAAGTCTTTTTTTTTTTTTCCCCTTCATTTATCTAGCTTTGTTTCTTGTGTCTTTTACACATTATTTATTTTTTTAATAGATGATCTATGAACATAACTTCAACTTCAAAAGTTAAAAGGTGGTATTCAATAGCTTTAGTAGCATTCCTCCTACCTTCATGCCTTCACTTCCCATTTCCAATCCTGCCGGTTTCTTATGGATCTTTTAAGTGGGCCCTTCCTTTTGTCTTTGGTTTAGGGCAATTTTTATCTCCTGTTATTTAGTTCTTCTTCTGTTACCTCTTTTGTTCTCTTCTTCAGGTATGCTTATTAAGAAATGTTGACCTTTTTATGGACTATATTCCCTGTCTCAAATTCATTCTCAAAATTTTCAACTCCTTCCCATCTCCATTCTGGACGATTTCTTTTATTTAATTTTCTAGATTACCAATTTGGTCTTCAGTTGGGGTTGCTATTCTTTTATTCAGCATGAACTGGATTCAGGAGTCTGCCTGAATTCAACAAGGCATTGTTTTAAAAATAAATTCCCTATTTATATTTAGGTTGTTTCTGATGTTTCACCATTATAAGCAGTTCTTCAGTGATTTTTTGGTTCTTTTTGCTATTTTTAGCTTTTCCTTCTTATTTTTCTTATAATCTGAGTGCTAGACCAAGACAATGGGAACATTATCTGTTTTCACTCATAGAGAAATTATATTTTACTTATCAATGTGTAGGAATTATAATCAATATAATAACTTATTGAATTCTACTTTGTGTCTGATGCTGTGCTAGCTGCAAATTTGAGGCCCCTGTGTTTATAATATAGTTGGAAGGATTGAAACAAAATCTCTGGTTTACACTTTCCTAAATTTGTAAAAGCTGGTTAAAATTCTTTAAAAATGTTCTTACTCAAACAGCTCTCAAGAAGGGCACAACAGAGGTCAGTCAGGATAGGCAGATGCACTAGTATAAGGGATCGCTGAAGGGGGAAAGGGACCATTAGAAATGTCAGTTAGCAAAGACTAACACTTTTCTTTTTCCTTGGCCGTGCCTTGCAGCTTGTGGGATCTTAGTTCCCTCACCAGGGATTGAACCCAGGCCCTCAGCAGTGAAAGTGTGGAGTCCTAACCACTGGACCACCAGGGAATTCCCTCTTTGTTCCTTTTCTGACATTCTGGTCTTAGCTAAGGAGATCATTTACTTGCTGGTAGTGGCTGCAAACATGTATTTAGAACTTTTGAGAGAATACAGTGTTCCAGGGAGACTACTATAGTTATTTATATAAGCAGGATAATTCCCAATATCTGGAGTGTACTTCAGACCCATGGTCCCCAAGACCCAAACCAATCAAAATCAAATAAGTCAAAGAAAGACTCTGTTAAAATAAGTAACTTTCTTAAGACAACTGGCTTGTTTAGTGATCTTATGTACCTGGGTCTCAATTTTCCTAGAAGTGTCAATCCAAGTCCAGTAAGTGGTGTTTGGCCATGTCATAGATACCTCCTTCCTCAGTTAAAAGATAATCAAGGGTTATCCTGTTATCAGGAACAACCTGGCCAGAGAGTCTAGAGATTTTTGTTGGGCCGCTGTTGCTTTAGCAGTAGTTTTTGCAGTATCTTTTTTTTTTTTTTTTTTGCAGTATCTTTAACAGTTAAGGAGAGGTTCTTGATCATAGCCTCATTTGCACTTACTCCCTAGCCAAGGGAGGAGGAATCTGCCAAAGGAAGCAAATTTGAATCATGAATACCTCCTGATAATTTAAAATTTAAGGTTTCTGTAGACCACACAGACATTTTTATTCTGGTTACCTTCCCTTGTATCCCTTTCTTTGTAAAGAGCCTAAATACAGGTTTCCCTGTATTTAGGCTCTTTACAAAGGGGGGGTTTAACCAGAGACAGGGAAATAAACCCCCAAATTTAGGGAGTATGACGTGATAGAGGGGGACTGAATTTGTTCCAAGAAAGTGAGGCATTGGACATCAGGGAGAATTTTGTGACAGGTGGAACTATAGGATCACCAGAATCATGGCAAATTCAACAGTCATTTGGAAGTTGGATTGCAGTGGCCTGGGGTATGTAGACAATGGCATTTTATTTCCAGGCCAGAGCATGGTAAGTAAGAAGTGTACAAAAGAATCATAAATACCTTCATGGTGTAAGAATTAGGAAAAGGATGGTCAGAGAGGGAAGGAGGAATGGAAAGAAACTTTCCTGATCTGACATTTTAGGAGGAAGCAGTCTACATAGATGTTGGCTACTTCGTTCCCTAGTCATTTTGATTTCGAAGCCTCCAGCATTTGCACAGGACAAGGTGTCAGGTGGAACCTTCTTCAGTTGTAAAATATGTACCTAAGGTTTGACACCTTATAATTTACAGTGGTGTCAGTGGTAAAGAGTTCTTGGTAGTGTCCTTTCCGTGAGTCTCACTTTTGCAAAAGCATCAGAGTAAAACAATAACTGTCTATAAATGACAAAAGACTTAAAAATGTCCATTGCTAAAGATCTGATGAGAGTTCATTATTGACAAGGAAATTTGGTTATTTCTGTGACACAAAACATTTTAAGATTATAACTAGAATTATAATCTTACGACTAATATAACTAGAATTATAATCTTACGACTAATAATATTCTACCAGGGCATATCAGGTTTCTAGGAATTTCATACAATTTCTAGAACGCTTATCTAGCATTACTTCTTACTTGACAATGCTTGACAATGCTTCCCATGTAATTTAACACTTCAAATAAGCCTAACTAGTTTAATATCTCTCTTTTTATGAGGAGAGAGAACACATTTTTTTGAGATGATCCAGGGGCCCTCTGGAAAATCCCAAAGTTAGTTGGAGGTCAAAAAGACTTCATTTAGAATTCAGTATTGGGAAGTTTGTCAAAATATCAAAAGGTTTTGAACACTTGACTAAAAAAGATCACAGATCATTATGAAACAATAATTAATTATCCATTTAACCAAAGTGACAATTAAGGATTTCAAAGGCAAATACAGAAGACTACATAGTTCTGAACAAAACTTTAATATTGAGAAAACTAGGTTTTTTCAAGTAATCAAAGACCTGGTGATAAAGATAACACGAAGCACAGGAAATTATTTTGTTAAAACACAAAATTGTTACTTTCTAGGTAGATTACTTAAAAATGGAAACCTTTCACAGTAGCTTATCAAGAGCAGACCATTAGTCCAATGAAGCTTTCTCTTTTTAGCAGATGAAAGAAAATTAAGTTTTTGTTTTATATAAGTACAGTATAGGTATTAAAGCTTATTTTTTAAACTGTTATAATAATAATTCAATTTTTAGCCAGTTTGACCACACAAGATTCCTGTTCTCTCTCTTTGTCTGTCTCCCTCTCTCCTCAACTTTTTGTGTCCATAATTTGTCCCTTTTTCTTTTCTTTCCCATTCTGAAATAACCATCTATACTTTAGGACATTACCTTCTTTTAACCAAAATACATCTCCTTTTCTCATACATTTTCTTTTTCAAAACACACATCCTACTTTCCTTGCATACAGAGATGTTTCCCTTATTATTTCTAGTCATTTTAATTACTTATATTAGAATTTTTAATCCTTAAAAACCTGATTTCCAGTGAAAATTAAGAAGTAAACAATTGTGAACTGTTACTGGCAAATTTATGAATACATTTCATAATTTCTTAAGCATATTACTCCTCATATTAAATTTTGCAATGTAACACAAAATATTTTTAATAAAAGACCCAAATATTTTTAGTTCCTCTTTGAAAGGAAGCCTAAATTTGGTAAACCTATGTTCAATAACTAATGTTTTAGTATTTTATCTTATTTGGAAATGGTCTAGCTATTCAATGAATATCCATCATTTAACTTATCTCAGTATATCTTTAAGGTTTCAAGTAACCAAAGAGATTTTTATTTATTTATTTTTATTAATTTTTATTGAAGTATAGTTGCTTTACAATGTGTTAGTTACTTGAAAAGATTTTGGAAACTTTTTAAGTACATATACCATAAAGCACAATTATTTTTGAAGTTTATTTACAAACTTACATCTATTTATGTCACTTGTTCTTAACAATTAAGTTTAGATTACTCATGAGAATTTCATGAGACACTAACAGCTAACTATCATCTTAAGTTACCTTTCTTGCTGACAAATTCTGTAACAGATAACACGAGCTTGACTTTTGGTACACCTTTGTAGAGTAAGTTTTTTTTTTTTTTTTGTAGAGTAAGTTTTATATTTAATGTTGATAACTCTAAGGACTTGCCTATTTTAATTAAACCAACAAACTTACACTGGCTTTTATTTACTAAAGATTTATTCTAGATCACATGAACTTGAAAAAAGTGGGTTTTTAAATTTCTGAACGCATACTTGATTTACATAGCACTTGTTTGTTTTTAAGCCAATTAAATAGAGCTTTTTACAAATTAATTCTGGCAGTATCATCTGAGGGTAGGAAAATATCACCCATCTATAACATACATGCGTGGACATTCATAAACATTCAGACTGCAAACAGATCTTGTAGCTTCCATTCCAACATTTTAGCTATGAGATAGGTATGATAATGCAAAAATCAGTAGATTATAAAAGAACAGTTGGGTCCAAATTGTGTTTCTGGCAGATGGAATAAGTTAAGGTTACCTGCTCAGATGCTTAAACTTTTCACTAATATTTGTGGAGAAGACACTTAGGATTTTTCATTCGCCTAGTTTCCAGATAACATTTCACCCCCTTTTTTTCTTTCCTTCTGATAAGAACTACCTCCCTGAAGTTCGCATTTCAAAGATAGGGCCTTCAGTTTCTAGGGAAGACCAGGCAGAACATTTATATCTTGAAGGCACAGAGAAAGAATGAAAGTTCTTCCTAGAAGGACTTTTGTTTCCTAAGGCCAGAATGTTAATAATACCTATAAACCTTTTGAGATGAATAGGGGAGGTTTTGGGATTGGTTAAAAAGGATAGGTAGGTTTTGAATTTCTTCTAGAGCTGCATTTATAAGATGAGGACAGTTATTTTTAATTCCTTGAAGAATTGAGTTGCAACCAAAATGACTTCAAAGGGCTGACCCTCCCATCTGACTGCATTATTTTCAATTTGCTTCTTTATGTCAGGGAGAAGATCTTCGACTAAGATAGAAATCAAAAGATTCCTGTGTTCTAGATCTAGACGTATTTGTCTTTGGAGTAGTTTTCCCCACTCTGGGGACATAGTTTCCTTTCATTTCAGCTTAGGGGAGAAGGCCTAAAAGAAAGTTCCTGTCAGGCTTTGAATATCGCTTACAATTTGGCCAACTTCTGACCCAGAGCTACTTTAAAAAAATCCTTTCAAATATCTTATCAGGTTTCAATTGGGACTAACAGTAAATATTCCTGGCAGTGTTGGACAACCCCTTGGACTCAAGAGGCATCTCCAAAGAGGGTGCAAAATTACTACCTTTTCAAGAGCCTGAGTCACTCTCAAAGATACCCGGAAGAAAGAAAGAAAGACTTAGACAATTCTCAGGACAAAAAAGAGACACACAATAAGGCCATAGGTGTCTCTAGGAGAGAAAGGATTAATAACCAGTGGGTGTGGATTTGGAAAGGAAGGGACAACATGAAATTTTACCTTTCTCTCTCTGGCACTACAAGCATATATTCAGGAGAGCTGACTCTGGTAAGATTCTCATCCTTTGCCAGGTTCTGACGATTTTCCCAGTATCCCATCTGCAGACTTCAGAGTGGGGGTTAAAGTAGAGAGTGTACCTTTGGTATTTACCAGAATTTGGCAAGATTTTCCATTAATTTTAATTTTAGTTTCCCATTGGTTGTTTAAGGGAATAACCAGAAAATCCCCCAGAATCTTGTCAACCCTGAGAGAGGCCCACATGGGGGCCCACCTTTGAGGGTAAATATGGGGGTGTCTGTAAGGCCACTAATTGGGAGACTTTTGTTTATGGTCTTGTAGTCTCTTCAGAGTGGAAAGATGATTCAGACAGAGGATTAGTAGAATGAGTGCTCAAGTAAAGTAGGATAGAGGGGAGAGTAGTAGGAGTCATGTAGGTCTTGTAGTCTTGTTTTAGGTACCTCTTGTGTCTTTAATTTTTCATTAGCATTTTACTATAAGTCTTTCAATGAAGCTATTCTACTTATTTATTTTAAAATATTTATTCATTTATGTATTTGTTTATTTGGCTGCATTGGGTCTTAGTTGTGGCCTGCAGGATCTTTAGTTGCAGCACATGGGATTTTTTAGTTGTGGCCTGCAAGCTCCTTAGTTGCAGCATGTGGGATCTAGTTCCCTGACCAGGGATTGAACCCAGGGCTTCCTGCATTGGGAGTGTGGAGTCTTAGCCACTGGACCATCAGGGAAGTCCCAAGCTATTTTAGAATCTTGAAGCCTTTTGGAAGCTTCTGCATGTTAATTAAAATAGGTATCCCATTCTGTTTGTTTGCTTTGGAGTCCTTGCTTTCAACTGCACTTTTTTTTTTTTTTTTTTTTTTTTTTTTCCTGTACGCGGGCCTCTCACTGTTGTGGCCTCTCCCATTACGGAGCACAGGCTCCAGACGCGCAGGCTTAGTGCGGCCATGGCTCACGGGCCCAGCCGCTCCGCGGCATATGGGATCTTCCCGGACTGGGGCACGAACTCGTGTCCCCTGCATCGGCAGGCGAACTCTCAACCACTGCGCCACCAGGGAAGCCCCTGCACTTTTTAAATGATTGATCTTGTTTAGTTGGAATGTTCCCCTTAATGACCATTATAATTCTAGGTTGTCTTAGTAAGATTTTGCCATTTTTATAGATATCAACAGCTTCCAGGACCATAGTTCTTAGAATTAAAATAAGCAGTTGTATCAGAAGGTGATGTGCTTAATCCTTTGAAACTTGAGGATCCTATTTCTTTACCTATACTTTGGGTCTCTCGGAGCAAATTAATACCTAATAGGGATGTGCTGCTTGTTTGGGGATTTTGTGATGTTTTACAGTGTATCTTGTTGCACAGAAATTTTCTTGAGGTTGGTGGGTGACCTAGTGTTAAATCTAACCTGTTCCATGACCAACTTATTCTAGCATGGGTGTCTTAGAGCAGTGAGTACTCTAACAACTTTTAAGTACCTGACCTGTACCCATCAGTATTGTCACTTTGGCTTCTGAGATTCCCATTCACAGTAGATCTATTATTCCTTTACCTCATGTGCGTAGTAACAGAACCCAACAGTAACCAAGGAAATGGAACTGTGGACACCAGCAGTAACCAAAGAGATGGTATTGTGGACTTGCCAAGAGAAGGCCTTAGATGTTTCTAAGTGCAACTGTCGGTAGTTCCTAAAGTAGAATTTTGGACTGAACCAGTAGATCCCAACAAATGGGCACTGTGGACTAACCAAGGGCTAGGGACTCGGGTTCCAGGTGGAACTGTCTGGCAGCTCAAGCTGACCCTCTAAGCCTTGGACTGGGAAGCCAGTTAGATTGGGAGCTCAACACAGAGAAAAGAGCTCAGAACCAAGAGGAGCTTACTGATGGCTCTTGGAAAGACACAGGACTCAAAGGATTCACAGTACCAATGCCTGTGTTTCTCATCCACGAAGTCATCAGAAGTCTCCTTTGGATCCCATCACTGCCACCAAACTTGTTTAAAAACAAAATTCAACTGAGTATATTTAAAAAATCTTATTGGATTTATTCAATGATTCATGAATTGGACAGCATTCAATCTTGACAGAAAGGAGTTCTAAGGAGCTGTACAAAATGTAAGACTTTTATAAGCAGAAGGCAGCAGGAACAAGGACGTTATACTAGGCACATAAGCAGATTGGTTATGGCAAGGTCGCTTTCCTTTAGGGGATGGCAGGGGTCTCTCAGGCAGATTACCTAACTAGTGCCGATCAGGTGATTCCTGATTGACTCGTTTTAAGATTCCATTTCTGGGTTGCGGGGGGCAAAATTGTAATTAAGTCAAGGTTTGTTAGTGTGGGGCTTAGCATAAGTGACTCTATTTTGGGCCTTATTACCAAAGTGCTTAATGATAAATACAGTTAATGAAGTATCACTGTCTCTCACACTATGTAAAGACTTCACATAATTAACCAATACAAATTTTGTAGACCTTTAAATCCATGTAAATATAAAGGTTTAAAATTTAGATGGGTAAAGATGGGCTTTTAAATAAAGCCATATTGCATTATGGGGCTCCTTATCTGTTTTGTACAAATGAAAGGAAAACACAACAGAGAAATTTGGTGCTTGTAAGAGAACAGGAGTTAGACATATTAAATTTTACATGTGACCCTTGCTCCACACCAACTGACTAAGCTTTTTGGTCCAGTTTATTGAGGTTGTAAATTCAGTGCCTTTATCAGAAAGACATTTTCCAGTCACAAAGGCCTTTAAATAAAGTACTTTTGGGTTCAAATGATTTAAATAAAGTTTATTCCTTCTTAAAGAACCACTTGAATTTTCCTTTCTCAGAGAGGGATTTTTACTTCTGATTCTCAAAGATAAGAATATAAAGATACACTTGTGATGTAAGGAAACCTTGGAACTGGAAACTCTTATTTCAAATCTGGGCTAATACTCTCTAGCCGTGGTATTTTGGTAAAATATATCTCAATCTCAGTTTCTCCACCTGTAAAATTTATATGATGATAAATTACCATCTCATGTGGTTGCTATGAGAAGTATAAAAGTCCCCACCAAAGTATTGGTTTATTTTTTCTCCAAAAATATAAGGGGGTTTCCTCAGTAAATTTCCCTGAGGCTTAAGTTAGCAAATAAAAAGAAAGGGTAGGTATTGAGTACAAATTATAGTCACCTTGTAGTTTTGAAAATGAGGATTAACCTTATTAGGTTCAGTAGGAAGATAGAATTTTTTTTCCCCATCTACAATTAATTGTTATAAGAAACTTTACTATATTAGGAAAGAAAAATGGATTCCATGATGGGCTATTTTACTTTAAGCCTTCAAAATAAAGAAAATAAATGAAAGAGGAGAGTCTTATTTTTTTTAATTAAAATTTTCTTCTTATAAATAGAACATGTTTAAGAAAAATTAAAGATAAGTACACACACACAAATTGTTAACTGTGAGATGATGGATGTGTTAACTACCCTATTGTGATAATCAGCAGTATATACACATAAATCATCACATTGTACACCTTAAATTTATATAATTCTCAAAGCTGGAAAAAATAAAGATAAGCAAAAGGATTCAAATAATTCATAGTTGAACACTATGAATGCTGTAGTATATATTTTTATACATGTTTTTCTGAGCAAATATATGCTTTTATTTTCTCAAGAATGTGATCATATTCTACATGATTTTTGGTAACTTGTGTTTTCTGTTTAACAATATGTAATGGATATTGTCTCAATTCATGAAATGTTCTTTTTCAGCAGTGGTTTTCTTTTCAAGAAAATCTATACCATTCCCATATACAAACCTTCCATCAATAGTAGCATCAATTATATGCAGTTACTCTTGAGGGTTTGGGTTAAAAGTCTGTTTTCTGACCTTCTTTCCTCAGAAAGTCACTGTTCTATGTTTTTAATGACTTTCTCCGTATACATGTGCTATTATTTGTTTAACCAGTTTACTTTGTTGATTGATGCTTAGGTTGTAACTTTTTATTATTACATGTAGCACCGTGATCAACAGATATTTAGTTAAAACTTTGTTTTTCTGAGAGAGGGAATTTCTTTTTTAAAAAATAAATAAATAATTAATTTATTTTTGGCTGCATTGGGTCTTTGTTGCTATGCATGGGCTTTCTCTAGTTGTGAGAGGAGGGGCTACTCTTCGTTGCAGTGTGCGGGCTTCTCATTGTGGTGGCTTCTATTTGTTGCGGAGCACAGGCTCTAGGCCTGCAGGCTTCGGTAGTTGTGGCTCGTAGGCTCAGTAGTTGTGGCACACGGGCTTAGTTGCTCTGTGGCATGTGGGATCTTCCCACACCAGGGCTTGAACCCGTGTTCCCTGCATTGGCAGGTGGATTCTTTTTTTTTTTTTTTTTTTAATTTATTTATTTATTTTATTTTATTTATCTTTGGTGGCAGGTGGATTCTTAACCACTGCGCCACCAGGGAAGTCCCTGAGAGAGGGAATTTCTAAAGTGAAAAATATAAAGTGAAGAGAGAGAGTACATAAATCAAACTATGCTCAACAATATTTGACTTTAAAGTGGAGATCATGATTAGGAGCTTCAAAGTGAACTGGTGTTTCCTAGTATTGCCTAGTATTACTATATTGATCTGCATAAAGTTGGTGTTTTAAGAACATAATTTAATTAAAAACTTAAAAATCTCTTTCCAGATGTACTTAAAGGTAGTGATTGCAGTTAAGACTCTGTGCTTCCAGTGCAGGGGCGCAGGTTCAAGCCCTGGTTGGGGAACTAAGATCCCACATGTTGCACGGTCAAAAAAAAAAAAAAAAAATCATGGAATCTTATATCTTGTTAAATTGCTTGCCTTAAAAGAAGTCCAGAAACACTAAATAACTCCCTTAAGATCACATAGTATGTTTCAGTTTCTAATATATTGGTGTCCTTTTCTAATTCCTACCCCAACATTCTTATCTGTAACAAGATGTCTAATATAAATGTAATGAGAACTATTTGCCTATGGAGCATCCATGGTGATTATTGAAGAGATTGATGAAGGCAAATTATTTATTGTCAGTTGTCAGGGTGCACTTTTCCATAAACTTTCTAAGATACTGATTGATTGATTGATAAGTTACTGTATTTTTCATCAGTAAAATATTTATTTAGGTCCATCATAGCAGAGGCTTTTAATTTATTTTTTGACAACCTAGTGGTTTTAGTATATTCACAGAGTTGTGTAATCATTATCAGTATCTAATTTTAGAACATTTCATCACCTCCAAAAGAAGCCCTTTACCCATTAGCAATATTCCCTATTTCCCCATTCTCCTAGCTCCTGGCAACCATTAATCTACTTCTCTCTCTATGGATTTGTCTAATCTGGACACTTCATATAATTGAAATCATACTGTATGTGATTTATTTCTGACTTCTTTCACTTAGCATAATGTTTTCAGAGTTCATTCATGTTGTAGAATGTATGAGTACCTCAGTCTTGTAAGTGGCCGAAGATTATCCCATTGTGTGGATATACCATATTTTGTTTATGCATTCATCAGTTGATGGTTATTTGGGTTGCTTCCACTTTTTGGCTGTTGTAAATAATGCTGCTATGAACATTTATTTAGAATGTTTTCTTGACCATATGTTTTAAACTGTTGGGCCTATACCTAAGAGTGGAATTGCTAAGAGTGGAACCTAAGGTTGTATATTAACTCTGTATTTAACCTTTTGATGAACTACCAGACTGTTTTGCAAAGCCGCTGTACCATCTTACATTCCGAAATGCAATGTGTGAAGGTTCCAATTCCTTTGTTAGCATTTGGTATTGTCTGTCTTTTCTATTTTAGCCATCCTAGTGAGTATGAAATGGTATCTCATTGTGGTTTTGATTTGTATTTCCCTAATAACTAATGATATTGAGCATCTTTTCACGTGCTTTTTGGCCATTTGTGTATAGTCTTTGGAGAAATGTCTGTTCAAATCCCTTTCCCATTTTTTTAATTGGGCTGTCATTTTATTCTTTGTTGTTGTTGAGTTGTAAGAGTTCTTTATATATTCTGGATGCTAGGCCCTTATCTGATTTATGATTTGCAAATATTTTCTCTCATTTTGTGGATTGCCTTTTCACTTTCTTGATGGTGTCCTTTGAAGCACAAAAGGTTTTAATTTTGGTGATGTCCACTTTATGTCTTTTTTTCTTTTGTTGCTTGTACTAGGAAACTGCTACTTGATCTAAGGTTGCAAAGATTTACTTTTTTGTTTTCTTCTAAGAGTTCTGTAGTTTTAGGTCTTACATTTAGGTCTGATAGTATTTTTTTTTCCAATTAAAAAAATTTTTTTTAAAGCAAAGACACATGTGACAAAGTTCCATCCTTTAAGGATTTATAGTATATTGGGCTAAATTAAAAATATACAGTGAAAAAAGGTAATAAGCAGTATCATTCACTCATTTATTTGACTCTTACTGAATAACCCTGTGCAGGAATTAGGAGTGTAAGGATAGAAGACAGTTCCTTTTCTTACAATCTAGTGAGAGAATGAAATAGATTACAATACAGGGCTATAAATTCTGTTTTACAGGTGTGCACAGGATGCTGTGGGGGTAACCAGGAGGGACACTGAACTGACCCAGGACTGTGCGGGTGATTTGGAAAGCTTCCAAGAGCAGGGAAAGCCTATGAGAGCTGAGTTTTGAAGGATGAAGAGTGAGCCAGACAGAGAAGTGATTTTTAGTGTAGTAGGATGAGTGGTAAATACATAGTGTAGAGGTAAAAGAAATAATAAACTCAGAGATCTGGAGGTGTTTGGGCAAGATAAATTCTAAACGTGTATAAAAAGTGTTTTTAATACCTTGGGAAGAACTGGAAAGGATTAGGGTCTGAAAAGAGAAGTATGTAAAAATGGGGAGTGAGTTGTGAGGAATAAAGAAGATGATGCTTTTATGCTATCAAAAATATATGAGGCTTCCCCGGTGGCACAGTGGTTGAGAGTCCGCCTGCCGATGCAGGGGACATGGGTTCGTGCCCCGGTCTGGGAGGATCCCACATGCCGTGGAGCGGCTGGGCCCGTGAGCCATGGCCGCTGAGCCTGTGCGTCCGGAGCCTGTGCTCCGTAATGGGAGAGGCCACAACAGTGAGAGGCCAAAAAAAAAAAAAAAAAAAATGTGTTAATCCTATTACCATTAATTTTTTAACATGAAATTTTGGTGATCATTGGCTATTTAGTATCTCTTTATTTCTAGAGTGTCATTAAGTCCTTAACAAATTGTTATGAACTCCTTAATATACACTGCATGTTATAAATAAGGAAATAGTAATTATTGAGCTGTAAAAAGCAAATATTTAAAATTGGTTTTTAAAAATAATTATAAAAGTTATACAATGTTCAAAAGTAATTAGATAATAAGGAAAGAAATAAGGGAGGAAGTAAGAAACTTTCACTCAAAATCCCACCATCTAGAGATAATTACTTAATATTTTGGTGCATTTCCTTCCTGACATCTTTTCATCCATTTGTGGTCTGTATACAAACAAACATACTCACCTTTAAAAAAAAAATTACAGAAGTAGGATCATCCTCCGTATGTGGTTTTAATCTGTTCTTTTAAAATATCTAAATGCTATATGTTGGTATCTTTCTGTTAGTAAGAGATTTATATAATGATTTTGAACTGCTTTATGGTATTCCATTGTCTGTATTTTTCTATTATTAATAAACATTTATGTTGTTTCTGGGTTTTTATTTTTGTTTTACTGTAGAAAATAATGCTTGTTATGTTTGCCCACTTGTCTGATTATCCCTGTAGAATAAATTCTTAGAAGCAGAATTGTTGGATCACAGGATATGCCCATTTAGAATTTAGGAACATATTGCCACACTCTTTTCTCCAAGTAGGTTGACTTTACTTACACGTCTATCAAAAGGGCACGGTGCTGCTTCTTTCTTCTTACTCTTGCCCACATTAGATTTTTTTCTGCTTATCTAAGCTGACAGGCATATGATATTTTGCTTTCATTTATATTATTATTATTTTATTACCAGGGAGGTTGAATGTCTGCATTGTGTATTGGTTCTATGTATTCATCTTTTGGTTATTTTGCGTTTACTTCCTTTGTCCTTTTTTTCAACAGGCAGTGTTGTATGGTGATTACGATTGAGCTTTGAAGTTTTATCTGAATTCATAATCCCAGTGATACCATTGGCTGTGTGACTTGGGCAAATTAACTCTATGTCTTAGTTTCCTCGTATGTAAAATGGGGAGAATAGTGGTCCTTACTTACCTCATAGGGTTGTTGTGAGGATTGCGTGACATGTGAAGGGTCTGACAGATAACAAGCACTGCTACTAATCTTTTCACACTTGTGTATTTCTGTAGGATAGGTATAGGGTAGGAGTGTTTAAAATTAGATATCTCCAAATTGCTGTCCTAAAAAGTTGTTCCTTTTGCACTAAAAACTGCATAACTCTTTTTAGTATCATACCAGTATTATGATTGTGTGCAAGCTCTCTTTTTCAATGATCTGTTTCTGTATTTGTCTGTATTCTGAAGAAATCAAAAGATTTGTGTATAAAAGTGTATGTATTTCCAACTTTTTATTGTAAAAAAATTCAAACATACAGAAAAGCTTAAAGACTTGGTTCTATGATCACCTATATATCCACTGTCTACATAGGAGTTAGCAAAATTTCTTCCGTAAAGGGCCAGATATTTTCTGTACTTATGTAAAGGGCCAGTAAATATTTTAGGCTTTGGAGGCCATATGGTCTCTGTTACAACTATTACTTCTGGAGTTGTAGAGAGAAAGCAGCTGTAGACAACAGGTTAATGAAAGGGCATGGCAGTGTTCTAGTAAAAGTTTATTTACAAAAACAGGCTCAGCTGGATTTGGCTTGGGGTATAGTTTGCCATCCTCAGGTCCAGATTAAATAGTTAACAGATTGCTATATTTGCTTTGTCTGTAAATATGTTTGTACATACGTATATATATTTTCTGAGCCACTTGAAACTAAGTTGCAATCATCATGGCACTATAGCCTTTAATATTTCAGCATGCCTCTCCTAAAAATAAACACATTCTCCTGCGTAACCATAATACCATTATTACAGGTAAGAACATTGTAATTTTGTTCTTTTAATAGAATGAAGATTATATAATGTAGTGCAAAAAGTATGAAAATCCTTAGATTTGCTCCTCAGCCATTGTAACCTGTTGAACTGTCCTTGTCCCCATCCCTCTTTCCCTATCTTTTTTTAAAAAAATAAATTTATTTATTTATTTATGTTTGGCTGCATTGGGTCTTGTTGCTGTGCGTGGGCTTTCTCTAGTTGTGGCGAGCAGGGGCTACTCTTTGTTGTGGTGCGCGGGCTTCTCATTGCAGTGGCTTCTCGTTGCAGAGCACGGGCTGTAGGTGCGTGGGCTTCAGTAGTTGTGGCTCGCGGGCTGTAGAGCGCAGGCTTAGTAGTTGTGGTGCACGGGCTTAGTTGCTCCGCGGCATGTGGGATCTTCCCAGACCAGGGCTTGAACCTGTGTCCCCTGCATTGGCAGGCGGATTCTTTTTCTTTTTTTTTTTTTGCGGTACGCGGGCCTCTCACTGTTGTGGCCTCTCCCGTTGCGGAGCACAGGCTCCGGACGTGCAGGCTCAGCGGCCATGGCTTACGGGCCCAGCCGCTCCGCGGCATGTGGGATCCTCCGGGACCGGGGCACAAACCCGTGTCCCCTGCACTGGCAGGCGGACCCCCAACCACTGCGCCACCAGGGAAGCCCTATCTTTTTCTTGATTTATTTCTTTAGGTAGAAATCTGTATTGGGCAATGCAATTTGCTGGTTTTATTTTACCCAGTTACACAATCAAATGAAAGGAATGTTTTGACTTATTTTCATGTGTTTGGTTTGTAGTTGTAAAGATCTTGGTTTTGTTTCTGTATTTAACATGGTTTGAAAGAGAGAATTGTGTGTAATTTATAATTAGAAGAAGAGATTTCATTAAGTTACACAGTCTCTGTAATTTCCATATGGTTGTTTGTACTTGTTTACGTAGTAGAAGAAACTGAAGGAAGGTGAAACCAATGATGTGCTTTGAAAAAGTGGCCAACTTTAAAATTTTCATGCTAAAAGAAGGGAAAGTAATATAAATATTCGTACTATTTTCCAATTTAACTTTATTATGCTTTTACTTGATGAAAATTTATAACACTTCAGATAAAGCTGTTCCACTCAGTGAGAAGTTGTGCTGCAAATTTATCCAGGGTACTTGCCCTATTTTTCTCTACTCTTCAATCCTCTACCCAAATTGAGCACTCTGCGTTGTGCCTCTTCCCATATCATCTCTTTGGCTATGGATGCAGAGTGCCTTCCTAATTTATCCTTTTAAAAACACCAGTTCCTCCCTGGTTAGAAGGAAAGAATTTAGTATGTTGGTACAACTGTGGTACTGTGGGCTACAATTAGACATAATGTGCTGCAAGGTGAGATAAGTCTATTTTTCTTAGATTAATGACATAGCTAATAGTGGGAGGTAGGTTGATTATTAGGGACAAACTCAAGATTATTGTTACATTTCTGTGTTCTATACAGGGGAAGCAAAATGTATAAAATTAGGATATCGATAGAAAGCCCAGAGAAAAACCCACGCACATATGGTCACCTTATCTTTGATAAAGAAGGCAAGAATATACAATGGAGAAAAGACAACCTCTTCAGTAAGTGGTGCTGGGAAAACTGGACAGCTACATGTAAAAAGAATGAAATTAGAACACTTCCTAACACCATACACAAATATAAACTCAAAATGGATTAAAGACCTAAATGTAAGGCCAGACACTATCAAACTCTTAGAGGAAAACATGGGCAGAACACTCTATGACATAAATCACAGCAAGATCCTTTTTGACCCACCTCCTAGAGAAATGGAAATAAAACCCAAAATAAACAAATGGGACCTAATGAAACTTAAAAGCTTTTGCACAGCAAAGGAAACCATAAACAAGATGAAAGACAACCCTCAGAATGGGAGGAAATATTTGCAAACGGAGCAACTGACAAAGGATTAATCTGCAAAATTTACAAGCAACTCAATATCTAAAACACAAACAACCCAATCCAAAAATGGGCAGAAGACCTAAATAAACATTTCTCCAAAGAAGATATACAGATTGCCAACAAACACATGAAAGGATGCTCAAAATCACTAATCATTAGAGAAAAGCAAATCAAAACTACAATGAGATATCATCTCACACCCGTCAGGATGACCATCATCAAAAAATCTAGAAACAATAAATGCTGGAGAGGGTGTGGAGAAAAGGGAACACTCTTGCACTGCTGGTGGGAATGTAAATTGATACAGCCACTATGGAGAACAGTATGGAGGTTCCTTAAAAAAGTACAAATAGAACTACCATGTGACCCAGCAATCCCACTACTGGGCATATACCCTGAGAAAACCATAATTCAAAAAGAGTCATGTACCACAATGTTCATTGCAGCACTATTTACAATAGCCAGGACATGGAAGCAACCTAAGTGTCCATCATCAGATGAATGGATGAAGAAGATGTGGCACATATATGCAATGGAATATTACTCAGCCATAAAAAGAAACGAAATTGAGTTATTTGCAGTGAGGCCGATGGACCTAGAGTCTGTTACACAGAGTGAAGTAAGTCAGAAAGAAAAACAAATACTGTATGCTAACATATATATAGAATCTAAAAAAAATAAATGGTTCTGAAGAACCTAGGGACAGGACAGGAATAAAGATGCAGATGTAGAGAATGGACTTGAGGACATGGGGAGGGGGAAGGGTAAGCTGGGACAAAGTGAGAGAATGGCATGGACATATATACACTACCAAACGTAAAATAGCTAGCTAGTGGGAAGCAGCCGCATAGCACAGGGAGATCAGCTCGGTGCTCTGTGACCACCTAGAGGGGTGGGATAGGGAGGGAGACGCAAGAGGGAGGGGATATGGGGATATATGTATTCATATAGCTGATTCATTTTGTTATACAGCAGAAACTGACACACCATTGTAAAGCAATTATATTCCAATAAAGATGTTAAAAAAATAAAATTAGGCTATCAAGAAACACAAGAGCAGGTAATTCAGTATGGCTAAGGTAAGTACTGGGGATGGAGATTAGAAATACGTCTGAGAAAGGCAGAGCATGATCATCCTGTGCCTGGCTAAAGAATGTGACCTTTAACCTGATGAAATGGGGTGATAGATTTCAAATGGAATAGATTCTAATAGTTCCCAAAATGGAAATAGTAAACATTCTTTTCTGACTGTAAAAGGGATACATGCTTGTTATAAAGTGCAAACAAGTAACACCAGAAATGTAGGCATTCACTAGAGATAACTACTGCTAACAGTTGGGTGTGTAACCTCACAGTGGAATTTCATGATCAGTTTTGCAGCAGTGTGGATGGTGGAGTGGACCAGAGAGGGAGGAGAGTGGAGCAGGAGGCTGTTAGAGAGGTCCAGGTGAGAAATGAGGAGGACCTGTTTCTTAGTGGCAGCTGTGGGGGTAGAAAAGGGGCAAAGCTACATTTGTAGCAACATGGATGGACCCGGAGATTATCATACTAAGTGAAGTGAGTCAGACAGACAGAGAAAGACAAATACCATGTGATATCGCCTATATGTGGAATCTAAAAAATGATACAAGTGAACTTATTTGCAAAACAGAAACAGGCTCACAGACTTAGAAAACAAATATATCGTTACCAAAGGGGAAAGGTTGTGGGGGTGGGGGGGAGGGATAAATTGGGAGTTTGGGATTGACATATAAACACTACTATATTTAAAATAGATAACCAACAAGGACCTCCTGTATAGCACAGGGAACTCGGCTCAATATTCTGTAATAACGTAAATGGGAAAAAAATAGATATATGTATATGTATAACTGAATTACTTTGCTGTACACCTGAAACTAACACAACATTGTAAATCAATTATAGTCCGATATAAATTGAAAATTTTTTAAAAAGAAAGAAAAGGGGCAAAGCTGGGAGGAAGGTCAAAAGATATTTAGGAGATAAGTGGGATTCAGTGACCAGTTGGATGAGTGGGGTGAAGAGCCCGCTCCTGCAGCTCTGAAAAAGGCCAGGAAGGTAGCTGAGTGGGTTGCCCAGAACCTGGGTCCAAATTGTGGGGTCAGTGAGGTGGCATAAAAGGAAAAATAGCAGTTTTACCAACTGCATAATTACAGAGTGGAAAGTGTATCCTTTGTTCTTATTTTCTTCCTGTATTTCCAGGTTTATTTAGGCAGGTAGTATAAAAGTAAGAATTCAATTCTGTTTTGACAGGTAAGAACTGTTATGTCCTTTTCTCTTACTAATTGTGTTTCTCCCTTGAATTAGTTGAGGATAGCAGGTTCCTTTGAGAAGTTGCTTCTGTTTTGGTGTGTAACTGTAGCATTAGTTGTTTTTAAAAAATAATATATTTTTGGCTGCGTTGGGCCTTTGTTGCTGCATGCAGGGTTTCTCTCGTGGCAAGCAGGGGCTGCTCTTTGTTGTGGTGCATGGGCTTCTCATTGCGGTGGCTTCTCGTTGCAGAGCACGGACTCTAGGCGTGCGGGCTTCAGTAGTTGTGGCACGCAGGCTCAGTAGTTGTGGCTCGTGGGCCCTAGGGCACAGGCTCAGTAGTTGTGGCACGTGGGCTCAGTAGTTGTGGCTCGTGGGCTCTAGAGTGCAGGCTCAGTAGTTGTGGCGCACAGGCTTAGTTGCTCCATGGCATGTGGGATCTTCCCGGACCAGGACTTGAACCCGTGTCCCCTGCGTTGGCAGACGGATTCTTAACCACTGCACCACCAGGGAAGTCCCAGCATTAGTTTTTATATTTCACAAATTTCCTGTTGGAATCTTTAAATATTTATTCTGAGGAATTGGGATCAGAGTGCGGTGGGAGAGGCACCTGGGCAAGTTGTTGGCAGAGGTTCTTTGACTCTGAATTAAGGGTTATTTAGGTCTCTGAGTAGGATCTTACTTTCATCAGGTTCTGTTGTGTTTCTCACCATGGGGAACAGGGCTGTAAAATTCGCAGTGTGAAACCTCTGTTCTATGTTGTGTAAAAATATGCATAACAAGGCATTATTGATGTGGACTCTGAGTTCTGGGACCCAGTGAAAGATCCTCAGTAACCAGGTGACTAAAATATGATTGGTTGGTTAATGGCTGGGGGTTACGGGGCTAAGACATTTGTTCCTGGGTGAGAAAGACTTAGGTTGCTGATGCCAACCTCTTTTGTTTTCAGATAGGATTAAACATGAACTTTCATATAGATAAAAATTTCTGAATTTTAAAATATTCCCATAGGAGAAAATTTAAAGCTTTTTTGGTTATTCACCATTGCATTGAACCATCCTCACTGTTGGGACACTTTATTCTACCTATCTGAAATGTCTTGTGCAACATTTCGGGGGACTTCTTATTTAGTTTTAGGTTATATCCTTTCCTGAACCTCTTATAAAGAGTTGCCTGGATACATGCACTGTCGTAATAATACATCTCTTTTGAGGCTTGAGAAGATCTGGGTAAGGATTGTTGAATCACAACAGTCATAGCATTAAATTAATTTTTTCCCTAGAGTTATTTTCTTGTTTGGACTCTATTATTATTAGTATTTTTACTAAACTTTTAATGGATGTAGTTACTCATCTGAGGTATTATTGTAAATATCAGTATTATGTGGTGAGAAATAGGCTTTCTTTCAGGGTCATCGATTGGGATTGTAAAACATACATAGAATTTAGGAGAGACGTTATCTCCTGCAATGTATTCTCCTACTTAATACTGGAGGGAATGAAAGACGATTGTAATGAGAAAGATTTATTCTGAAGTTTTGCTGTTGGTTTTTATTTATGCTTTAAAGCTTACTTCAGAAAGTTTGAATTTTGATTCTATCAGTTGTGCTCTTTAAAGTCAGTTTTTTCCTCGTCATTTAAAAAGTGGCTTCCTTATACCCAGCTAAACTGTTGTAGTTAGTGATGAAGCATATGGAAGCTAAGTTAATTGGTGAGTTATTTATTGATAACTTTCTCTTGGCCCCTATATTTTATGTTTATATCTAAAGCTTTAAGAGCTAATGTGTAATGAGTGTCAGTTGTTAGAGGCAGATATTTCTGAGCTCAGATCCTAGCTGTTTAACAAATTATGTATTATATTTCTTAGCCTTTAAAATGAGGTTAAGAAGTATCTCACAGAAATTTTATGAGGCTTAATTGAGATAATTAAATGTAAAGAACCTGTGTAAAGAACCTGGTACAGGGCTACATAGTGGGCACTAAAAAGACACTGGCTCCTCCTATTTTACCTAAAAACAAATGGAGCTCATAAAAAATGGAAAATTAAATCTTTTTCTTAAGTTTCATTTTCCCTTTAAAAAAATTTAAATGCCATCTCCTCTAAGCTTTCTCATCTCACGTAGATGACGATAAATACGCTCTTAGTACCTTGGAGCTTTTTCAAAGAGCTCATTATTCTGTATTTAACTGCCTAGTACAATGCTTGGCACATAAATGATACTCAATGAATATTTGTTGTAAGGATGTCTTGCAAGAGAGAAAATGTTCTCTGTTGCCTTTTTCTCCTCAAGACCTCAGAAGTTGTACTGAAAAAAAAAAAAAGATTTATTTATCCACTCAGGATACTTGGTTTGTTTGGGAAGAGAAATGATATTTTATAGTTAAGGAAATTAAGTATTATCAACTGGCTTAGAATCCTGATGTCTTCTAATATATTCCTTAATATCAGAATTTTTGTGATTTGAAATGAATCACATTTGAATTTCTTTTCTTTTTTTTTCCAGAGTAAAAGTTTAAATATACGTTTCATAGTAAATGATACAACAGTACAGTTAGGAATCTTTAGGATTTTGACAATTTAGGTAACACAGTTAATAAAATTGACCTAATGGCATAGATAGTACACCATATCCTGGGTGCAGAATACATATTCTCTCCCTATTTCTTTTTAGTATGTCACCATACGTAATTACAAAATTCTTTTTTCTTGTGATGAGAACTTTTAAGATCTATTCCCTTAGCAACTTTCAAACATGCAATACAGTATTGTTAACTGCGGTCACCATCCTACATGTGGTTCTTTATGGCTGGAGCTTAAGGTTAAAGTAAGGCTGCAGAAATAAGCAGAGGCCAAAGAAGTCATGGAAGGGCGTATGTGGCAAGATAAGGATTTTGATAATTATGATTTACATTTTAGAAAGATCACTAATAGCAGCATAAAAGTGAGTTATTTAATTAGATTCTGGTTTACCTAGATACAAAACAAGTGGTCTCAACAAGATAGAGGTATATTTCTCACACTGAAACTTTGTATGGTGACTCTAGGATCTGAGTTCATCAAGGACCTGAGTTCCTTCTGTCTGCCTCACTGTCCTTTGGCATAAATTCTGTTACCTCATGGTCCAAAATGACTGCTGGAGTGCCATTCATCATGTCCAAGTTGCAGACAGACACACAGCCAAATCATCCCCTTTCAGTAGCTTTCCTGGAAGTCCCATCCAATGACTTCCACTTCTAGCTTATTCACCAGTCCTAGCAGCAAGGAAGGCTAGGAAGTGTACACTCTTATGTGGGTATGCTGCCCAGAGTAAAACTAGGGTCTGTTACTAAGCAAGAAAGGGAGAATGGGTATATGGTAGGCTGCCAGTATGTCTGCTGCAAAAGGGATTGAGAATGGAGGTAGGGAGACCAATATAGCCTAAGTAGTAATAATACATGTGTAATCTCTTACAAAAGAGATTTGATTGAAAGTCTTAAAATACAAGAATGTAACTCTTTGGTAACTCTGAGTAGAGAAGCTGTTCTGCTGGGAAACCTAGAAAATTTAAACTATTATTTTGATATTATACTCTTTAAGTTCTTGGTGCAAAATTAATGCTTTAATTATTTTAACTTTTGAGTTAAAATTTTTTTTTTCCAATTAAACGTTTAGTAAAATTAAATATTTCAGTACTAAGGAGGATTGACATTGGTAAGCATAGCATTGATAATAATTACTTTTTTTAAAAAAAGTATATAGTATACTTGTTTCAACCATGTAACAATATACATTAAAAAGAGATTTATAGGGCTTCCCTGGTGGTGCAGTGGTTCAGAATCTGCCTGCCAATGCAGGTGACACAGGTTCGAGCTCTGGTCTGGGAAGATTCCACATGCCATGAAGCAACTAAGCCCAAGCGACACAACTACTGAGACTGCGCTTTAGAGCCCACGAGCCCAGAGCTCGTGCTCTGCAGCAAGAGAAGCCACTGCAATGAGAAGCCCGTGCACTGCAACGAAGAGTAGCCCCTATTCACCACAATTAGAGAAAGCCCGTGCACAGCAACGAAGACCCAATGCAGCCAAAAATAAATAAATAAAAAATAAATTAAAAAAAAGGATTTATAGTACTTTTTCTGGAAGATGAAATAACATAATTTTCTTTATCTTTTTTTATACCTACCTTTTTGTATGTTATACACTTAACACCTATTACTTTTTTAAAGAATTGTGACAACATATGTACACATAAAATAAAATTTACCATTTTAATCATTTTTAAGTGTACAGTTCAGCAACATCGAATACATTAATGTTTTTGTGCCACCATCACCACCATCTTTTCACAAAATGCTTTTCATTTTGTAAAACTGATACCCTGTACCTATTAAAGAATAACTTCCCATTTTTCCCCTTCTCCCAGCCCCTGGCAACCACCATCCTACTTTTTATCTCTATGAATTTGATGACTCTGGTACCTCATATAAGAAGAATCATCAGTATTTGTCCTTTTGGGACTTCTTTACTTTATCTAGCGTAATGTCCTCAAGGTTAAGCCATGTTGTAGTATGTGCAGGCATTTTCTTCTTTTTCAAGGCTAAATACTATTCCATTGTATGTATATAGCACATTTTGTTTATCCATTCATCCATTGATGGAGACTTGGGTGGCTTCCACCTTTTGGCTGTTATGAATAAGGCTGCTGTGAACATGGGTGTACAGATATTTCTTTGAGAATCCCTGCTTTGAACTCCTTTGGCTATATACCCAGAAGTGGAATTGCTGAATAATGTAGTAATTCTATTATTAATCTTTTGAAGAACTGCCATAGTATTTTCTATAGCAACTGCACCATTTTACATTCTCACCAACAGTATATAGGGGTGCCAACTTTTCCACAGCCTTGCCAACGCTTGTTGTTTTTTTCCTTAAAAAAATTTTTTTTTTTTGATAGTAGCCATCCTAATTGGTATGTGGTAGTATCCATTGTGTTGAATTTTTTTGAAGGTTTAAAAATGTCTTAGTGAGTTGTGTAATCATATGACAACAAGTTTTAATAAATGGAAATGGAATCACTCAATTTTGCTACTCTAACACCAATATTATTTGAATGTTATTTGGATATATGTTCTTTAGTCTTTTTTAGGCCTTTTTTTGTTTAAAATTTTTTTCTTTTGGTTTTGTATTGTAAGCATTTCTCATTTTTAACATATTTTGTACAACAATCATTTGAATTTTAATTTTCCAAGGAAATGTCGCAAATGCTGAAGAATATATATAACATGATTGAATACTTAAGAACAGTTAATTGTTTAACTTTTTACCTATAGTTAAGTGCTTGGTTTGTGTGATTTTAATTCCATAGTCTGGATGATATAGTGACTAAGAGTGTGGTCTAGAAGTAGACAGTCTGGGTTTGAATAGCAGGTCTGCCACTTAAGCCTTTGTGCGTTTAGGCAAGTTTTTTTTTTTTCCTTTTAAATTAATTAATTAATTATTTAGGCTGCACCGGGTCTTAGTTGCAGCATGCGGGATCTTTGTTGCAGCACACGGGATCTTTTAGTTGTGGCATGCGAACTTAGTTGCGGCATGCAACTAGTTCTCTGACCACGGATCGAACCCGGGCCCCCTGCTTTGGCAACGTGGAGTCTCACCCACTGGACCACCAGGGGAGTCCCTAGGCAAGTTTCTTAAGCTCCCTGTGTCTCAGTTTTTCATCTGTAAAGTGAGGATAATAACAGAACTTATCTCAGAGTTGTAAAGACCAAGTGAGCTAGTACTTGTAGAGCTTTAGAACTGTGCCTGGCACGTCATACATACTAGATAAGCTTTTGCTCCATTATTGTTTTATTAGGTGGGATCTTATCTCAGGTCTTTAAAAATATATGCAATATGAAAGTAGTTACTGTGTATCAGGTCCTTAGCTTAAAATGTCACAAGCACTGTGTTAGAGGAGGGTGTAGTCTATAAGGTTGTTTTGGGAATTAAGATACATCCAAGGCAGAGAGTACTGGGCAAACTGCTAAATTAGTAACATGATACAACCATCTCTTAGAGACTGTGGCCTGCTGGCTGCCATTTAGCCCTGTCTGTTACTCTAGGCTCTTTTGACCAGCTCAGCCTTTTGCTTTGCTTCTTTGGGTTTCCTCCCCAAATTTTTTGGCTTGGCACTCTATATTCCCTGTGTTTCTTAGTTAACAACTTTTATTAAATTGTTAATTTATGTCAAATGCACTGATATAAATTTTTGCAAAATATAACATTCTGTGATTATTACTATTTTTAAAATAAGTTTATTTTTGGCTGTGTTGGACCCTCATAGCTGAGCGCAGGCTTTCTCTAGTTGTGGTGAGCGGGGGCTACTCTTTGTTGTGGTGCGTGGGTTTCTTGTTGCGGTGGCTTCTCTTTGTTGCGGAGCACGGGCTCTAGGTGTGAGGGCTTCAGTAGTTGTGGTGCGTGGGCTCAGTAGTTGTGGCTTGCAGGCTCTAGAGTACAGGCTCCGTAGTTGTGGCACACGGGCATGTGGGATCTTACCAGAGCAGGGCTCGAACCCGAGTCCGCTGCATTGGCAGGCGGCTTTTTTTTTTTTTTTTTGCGGTACGCGGGCCTCTCACTGTTGTGGCCTCTCCCGTTGCGGAGCACAGGCTCCGGACGCGCAGGCTCAGTGGCCATGGCTCACGGGCCTAGCAGCTTCGCGGCATGTGGGATCTTCCCGGACCGGGGCACGAACCCGTTTCCCCTGCATCGGCAGGTGGACTCTCAACCACTGCGCCACCAGGGAAGCCCGACATATCATCATGTTTTAAGACAATGCTTCGTTCTTTCTTTCCTAATTGTTTGATGGTATTTTTAAGGATTTCTTGATATTACATAAAGATAGCATGCCTCCCTCTTTTAAATTTAATAGCTAGTAAAATTTATCTGACTCCTTTTCTCATATACTAGCTGCATTTTGTAGTCTTTAAGCCCAACATCAGCAAAGAATGAAATGAAATCTGAGATCTAAATGTTTTACCTGGTTAAATTCTTATTTTTTTGCTATATAGTGTAATTTATTTGTATCTCATTCTTTTTTTTTAACATCTTTATTGGAGTATAATTGCTTTACAATGGTGTGTTAGTTTCTGCTTTATAACAAAGTGAATCAACTATACACCTGATTAAATTCTTAATTTTTTTTTTTTTTTTTGCTGCACTGTGGGGCATGCGGGATCTTAGTTCCCTGACCAGGGATTGAACGCTTGCCCCCCTGCATTGGGAGCACAGAGTTTTAACCACTGGACTGCCAGGGAAGTCCTTAAATTCTTAATTTTTTTACATGAATGTTTTCTGAAAAGCATTTCATATTTCATGCTTATATTTTATATGATTCGAACAAGGTAGATTTCCCCTATACTGCTTAGCATATGTAATATCCGACTCATTTCAACATTGCTGTCAGACTTAAATTAAATCTTGGCATTAGAATATCTTTACAGTTCTACTTTTCCCTTTCCCCTATGCATGTCTGTTTCTAATTGTTTTTCTCCTATATTCCCAGCAGTCTCCGGTCCTAAGAAAGAATGTACCTTGAGCTGTAGAGTCTATCACACTTCATTATGTGAAGTATATTTTTCTACTTAATTTCTTATATATTCCTTATATATGTATTGGCTCTCTCACATGATTTTAAAAATTTGTTATTAGCATTTTTGATAGTGTAAATCACCTATATTGGTGAGAATATAAATTAGTTAAGGCTCAACTTTTGTTTTTTTCATGTAATTAGCTGCATAATGTATAATGAACTCTGAATGATATCAGTATATTGTTGATTTACTCATTGTCAAATCCAGAATCTGATATCCTTGGCAGATATGTAGACTTGTGATAGGCGTTTGGCATTTTGTGTTTTGGGCAGTGTAACTTTAAATCTACATAAACTTCTCTGCCTTTTGCCTCTGCTGTGTTCATAGATTCCAGGAGGGCTTCGTGTATGGACCTCAAGCGTTGGAGGTAGCAGACTTTTCAGCAGAAGGTAAAGCAGAGTGTTGCCTTCTGGTGTCATTGTGTGTGTGTGCTGGGGTGGGTATGTGACAGGTGAGAGGTTTTCACAAATGTTATCACAAAATAATTTATAACGGTGCATTTCACAAAACGTAAAGCCAAGCTAATACTTGAATAATTTTATTCAGTATTACTAAAATCCATAAAAAATGGAAAACTTTAAATAGAACTAAGGACTAAATTTCAGTTTCTCTGCTGTTAACTAAACAGTAAGAGTAAAAGGAAAAGAGCATTAGCATAATGTATAGTATATGCTATCTAACTTTCTCAGACCTAATTTCACTATGATTTCTTCCTCGGAAGTTATCCAAGTCATTATTCATGTTGTATTCTTCCTTGCTGCCCCTGTTACTGAAAGATTGCTTCACAATAAATAGGCAGCTTAGTCCATGACTCATGACTGGAGGACAGACCCATGTGCCAAAAATCTGAGTTTCCAATATGCTAATTACCTCTCTCTTCAGAACTTGTTAATATGCTCTTCTCTCAAGTTAGTTCTTGTTTCAGTAGAGAGACAGATCCCACACATTTGTAAAATATATTTTTATAGAGACTTTCTTAATGAGTTATTTTTCAGAAAATAATATGACATAACTTTCCTGGGTAATACTTCTTTGATTTTTAAAAAAAATACAAATATGTTGCCATTTAGGTGTCAGATATCACAGATATTACTTTCTTTGAATTTATGAAACCATTTATGAACTTTCTTCAGGTGATACTTGAGTAGGGTTTTTTTTTTTTTAAGACCTATAGCAGCTAACAGTGTTATATTCTTAAAGTTAATAACATGGCTAGTTTTCAGATAGATTCTGAATGGGAAGTAGAGGGATGGTTTTCTTATGTCTTCTGGAAATTATATTTGTATTGATATCAAGTGGCTGCATATTATACTGTATATTAAGGATATACACCTATGTGAAGTTAGGGGAGTATATATTTATTAAGTTTCTACTCTGTGCCTTGCACAGGATCACTCCATTTTACGATCAACCCAGTTTCACTATTTCTTTCACTTTCCTTCTATTCAGAGGAGCTGCTCTTCTTTTTTTTTTTTTTTTTTGCTCTTCTTAACTAGAGGAGTTTCAGGCTTTTTATTGAATTAACTGCAATTTTACCTCCTACGCCCTTTCTCCTTTCTCCCTTTTTTTCTTTTTTTAAAAAATTTTTGGCCACGCTACGCGGCATGTGGGATCTTAGTTTCCCAAGCAGGGATTGAACCTGCACCCCCCTGCATTGGAAGCACGGAGTCTTAACCACTGGACCGCCAGGGAAGTCCCTCTTTTGGTCTTTTAACTGGCCAGTTGGAGGATATTTTCTATTTACCAACAATAGATTGGAAGTAATTTCTTTCTTTCTTTCTTTAATTAATTAATTTATTTTGGCTGCGTTGGGTCTTTGTTGCTGCGCGCAGGCTTTCTCTAGTTCTGGCGAGCGGGGCCTACTCTTCGTTGAGGTGTGCAGGCTTTTCATTGTGGTGGCTTCTCTTGTCGCAGAGCACAGGCTCTAGGCACGCGGGCTTCAGGAGCTGTGGCCCATGGGCTCAGTAGTTGTAGCTCGCAGGCTCTAGAGTGCAGGCTCAGTAGTTGGGGCGCACGGGCTTAGTTGCTCCGCGGCATGTGGGATCTTCCCGGACCAGGGCTTGAACCCATGTCCCCTGCGTTGGCAGGCGGATTCTTAACCACTGCGCCACCAGGGAAGTCCCTAGAGCAGCTTTAGGTTTACAGAAAAATTGAGTGGAAAGTACAGAGAGTTCCTATATACCCTTTTACTGCCTCAACCCTATCCTCCCCACCCCCATCTCCCTATGATTAACATCTTGCTTTAGTGGTATGTTTGCTACAATTGATGAGCCATTATTATTCATTGTTATTAACTAAATCCGCAGTTTACCTTAAGGATCACTCTTTGTGTTGTATATTCTGTGGGTTTGACAAAATGCATAATCACATGTATCCACCATTACAGTATCATACAGAATAATTTTACTGCTCTAAACATATTCCCTGTTGCAGGAGAATGGGGCACAAGAGGTTGGTCATGTCACAGGTCTTGGGCGAGTTCCTGGGACGGGCAACCAAGTGAGGGTTCTTGGCTTTGTGCAGGGCAAAATTCAAGAGCAAGCCATAGTAAAGTGAAAGCAAGTTTATTTAGAGAGATACACATTCCATAGGCACAACGCAGATGTCTCCAAAGGCAAGAGTGGCCCCGTGCTGTGGGGTGGTTAGTTTTTATGGGCTGGGTAATTTCATAGGCTAACAAGTGGGAAGAATATTCTAACTATCTTGGAGAAGGGGTGGGGATTTCTAGGAATTGGGCCACTGCCCACTTTTTGGCCTTTTAGGGTCAGCCTTGGAACTGTCATGGCACCTGTGGGTGTATTACAGTGAGCATATAATGAGGCTCAGGATCTACTGGAAGTAGATTCTTCCTCCATCTTGCGCCTAGTTTGTTCTAACCAGTATTTGCCATATCCTCAACAGCTGTGTCATTCTGCCCTGCTCCCTTCCCTCCTGTCTCTCACCTGTGCTCCATCCATTTATCCCTGCCTCCCTTCCTTTGAGCCCCTGGCAAGCACAGATCTTTTTTTGTCTATATAGTTTTCCCTTTCCAGAATGTCATAATTGTAATCATACAGTACGTAACCTTTTGTGGCCTCTCCCGTTGCTGAGCATAGGCTCCGGATGTACAGGCTCAGTGGCCATGGCTCCCGGGCCCAGCCGCTCCGCGGCATGTGGGATCTTCCCGGACCGGGGCACGAACCCGTGTCCCCTGCATCGGCAGGCGGACTCTCAACCACTGTGCCACCAGGGAAGCCCCAGTTTAGCTTTTTTCACTTAGTAATAAGCATTAAGCTTCCTCCATGCCTTTTCATGGCTTGATAGCTCATTTCTTTTTAGTGTTGAATTATATCGCACCATCTGGATATACCACAGTTAATCTATTCATTTACCTACTGAAAGATATCTTGGCTTCTTCTAAGTTTTGGCAGTTATGAATAAAGTTGCTATAAACACTTGTGTGCAGATTTTTGTGGGGACTGAAGTTTTCAGTTCATTTTGGTAAATATCAAGGAGTGCAGTTGCTGGATTGTATGATACCAGTATGTTTAGTTTTGTAAGAAGCTGCCAAATTGTCTTCCGATGTGATTATACCATATCAACTTGCGTGTCAGTTTGTCAGTGTCCACAAAATAACTGGCTGAGATTTTGATTGGGATTATGTTGAATCTATAGATCAAATTGAGAAGAATTTACATCTTGACAATATTAGCTTTTCTTAGTCATGTACATGGAATATGTCTCCCTTTATTTAGATATTTTTTGATTCTTCAGTTTTATAGTTTTCCTTGTATAGATCTTATACATGTTTTGTTAGGTTTATACCTAAGTAATTCATTTTTTTGGGTGCTATTGTAAATATTATTGTGTATTTAATTTTCAATCCCAACTTTTCATTGCTGGTATATAAGAAAGCAATTGCTTTTGTATATTAACCTTGTATCCTGCAACCTTGCTATCATTATTTATTTGTTCCAGGAGTTCTCTTGTTCTTTGGATTTTCTCCAGACAGTTACACAAATACAATTTTATTTCTTCCTTAATCTGTGTACTTTTTATTTCCTTTTCACATTTTATTGTATTGGCTAGGACTTCCAGTATGATTTTGAACAGGAGTAGAGAGAGCAGATATTCTTGCCTTGTTCCTGATCTTATCGGGGAAACCATCTAGTTTCTTTTCATGACCTATGATAATCTCAATAGATTATCCTAATTAGTGATATAAAAGATGTGAAGTATTGCACATATCAGGTCACAAGAGGACTCTTCTCCCACCCTGCAGTCCCTTTCCCTCACCTAAACTTCTTTGAGAAAGATAGGATTAAATTGATGGTTATAAAAATATTTTAAATGATGGGATTCAGGCACTTTTTCACATAATACCTTATATTTAGTAACTGTGCACATTACTTAGTTCCTCTACTCTCTGGTGAACTTCTGTAGGGCAAAGACTATATCTCAACTATAACACTGTGCTAGGTATTTTACATATGTGATCTCATTTATCTTGAAAATTGTGCAATGTTAGTATTATTCTTAATTAACAGGTGCAAAAACTGGTACTATGAGGGTATAAGTAATTTCTTAGCTGTGTGACTTAGTATCAGTATAATAGGTGTATAATTCCATCATCTAAGCTCTTTAAATCACATACTATGGAAAAGTTACCTTACGAAGTGGTATGTGATGCATGTCATGTGTATAGTACAGAAATGTGCTTGGTGAATGCAGAGCAGAGAGCTTTGACCTCAGGCTAGAGTAGAGTGTTCACAAAATTTCTGGAAAGGTCAACCTTGTCTGATGTAGAGAAGAATAAAGGAAAGAGAGATCAGGAAGATCAATCAGTGTGGAAAAGACCGAGGGCCAAACACAACAAGTATTTTGTGATTTGACAGTATAATATAAAAATATAAAAATTTCTACTGTTGTAGTAAAATGCAATAGAGCAAACTGTGTATTATCTTAAATAAGAACGCTTCCATTTTTCTCTTAATTTCAACTGGATTTGCTTATAGGTGTTGAGAACGAGAGAGTCTACCACAGAACCATTGTGTAAGTCCCACATCATCAATTACCAACAACTTCTTTGCCGAGTTAGAGCAATCAGTGCAGCAAGTGTGGAGGGGAGCAAAAGCCTGGGGCAAATTGAAAGATCAGAGGAACCCTAAAAAAAGGAGCTTCCTAAAGTCAATTATATTTTATGTATCCCTTTCGCATATCTCAGTTGGTTAAGTACCCCACAACTAGCCATTGATATGTTAAAAGCTGTGGAGTTGCAAAGCCCTAATAGAAGGAGTCCTTGCTTTCAGTGACGTTTGTGTTGGGAAGACCAGAGTAAAGTAACATAATTAGAAACCACTGAGCAGTGTTAAGCATCATGTAGTGTAGTATACACTGTTAATACTGTGGAGGTTCTTCTCCTTAAATGATGTTCTTCAGGTTTCTGTCCTCTCTGCTATTGTCATGAGTTTCATTTCTAAATTTTTTCACTCTCTGTCTCTAGCCCACATCTTCCTTCTAAGCTCTAGGTTTATCCAAATGCCTTTTCGACATCTCCATTTAAACAAGTCCTCTCAACTTCAATTTACAAAAACTTCCCCAGTCTGTTCTTTTTAGCTCAGTGAATGGCACCACTGTCACCCAGTTGTCCAAGTCAAAAAGTGAGAATCATTTTTGCTTTACTTTTTCTTGTTTCTTAACCACATGTTCTGTTGATACTGTTTCCTAATTATCTTTCAGTTCCATCTACTTTTTATTTCTTCTGCCACCATTCTAATTTAGACTGTAGTCATCTCTTAAATTACTGCAAAGGCCTTTTAATGTTAGTCTCCTTGTTCCCTCTTCACCTCCAAACTATTCACAAAAACACAGATTGATTAAAATCCTTTTCTGCTTGGGATGAAGTCCAGTTTCCTTCATGTGGCTTACCTGTTCCTGTTTGAACTGGCCCTGCCTTCTTTTCATTCAGCTTTAACTTGCTTTCCCCTATTCTAAACCAGCTTTACCAAACTTCAAATTCATCGTTCTCTTTTGCCTCTGAGCCTTGACACGTGCTATTCCCTTTGGCAGAAGGGGGATAAGAAGAAGTGAAGCTGTAGTGACCAAAAGTACAGACTCTGGAGCCAGGCTTCCTAGATCCTGGTGAATCTTGGATCTGCCCCTTAACTAGCTGTGTGACCTAGAGTGATCTAACCTCTCTGCTTTTAGTGTCCTCATCTGTACAATGGAGAGAGTATAGTACTTGCTTCCTAGCACGTTGTGAGTATTAAAAGAGTTAATGTGGTTGAGGCTCAAAGAACGATACCTACCTTATACTAAGTACTATATAAATGTAGCTATTTTTATAACTCTTATTATAAATGTGTTGTGGTACTGGATAGCATAAATTTTTATGTTTTAAAGGTGATTAAATGATAAAATAAAAATGCTTTTTTTGTCAAATTATGACTTGATTCATTATTATTGTTTTTTAATAAATTTATTTATTTTATTTATTTTCGGCTTCATTGGGTCTTCATTGCTGCATGCGGGCTTTCTCTAGTTTCAGCGAGCAGGGGCTACTCTTTGTTGTGGTGTGCGAGCTTCTCATTGCAGTGGCTTCTCTTGCAGCGGAGCACGGGCTCTAGGCGCACGGGCTTCAGTACTTGTGGCATACAGGCTCTAGAGTGCAGGCTCAGTAGTTGTACCGTGGGCTCTAGAGCGTAGGCTCAGTAGTTGTACCGTGGGCTCTAGAGTGCAGGCTCAGTAGTTGTACCGTGGGCTCTAGAGCGCAGGCTCAGTAGTTGTGGCTCATGGGCTCTGGAGTGCAGGCTCAGTAGTTGTGGCGCACGGGCTTAGTTGCTTGGCAGCATGTGGCATCTTCCCGGACCAGGGCTCAAACCTGTGTCCCCTGCATTGGCAGGCGGATTCTTAACCACTGTGCCACCAGGGAAGTCCCTATTATTGGTATTTATCTTTGTTCTTGTCTGGGCAACAGCTTTATTTTCCTAACTTCTTGTTTTTTAGCTTTTTAGTGACTAGAATTTGATCTTAGGTTGATATTCCTATGAAATGGATCATCTGACAACATTAGGTTTACCTGAATTTTTATACAGACTAATCCAGGTTAACCTATATGGAAACTTCTAAAAAAAATTAATTCTTTATAGCTAATAGCTGACTTTTTACTTTATGATATGTGTCATGTTGATTAAAGTTTCAAGTAAAGTCATTTAAAGGAATTTGCTTTTTCAAGTGTATTTCAGTGATTGTGGATTATAATGGTTCAAATGGTTTGGATTCTAGCAAGGATACTTATATATTAGGAAATAGACTATCTGAAAGGAAAAGCTCTGTTTATCCCTCTATTCACAACTCCCCTTACACCCAACACTTCCCAAATTACTTCTGACACCAGAGATGTGCAGGTTTTTTTCCCCATACTGGTCAATTCTCTGACACCAGCTGGGTATCCTACAATTTAACTCAGTTTCGACCCCACAGGTTAAAGGCTCAGTCCCACAAGACTGCCCCTCACTTCAGATGCCAGTGGCAAGTGTTGGGTCCCCCAGGTTGCCCACAACCTCGGACTCAGCTACAAATTGAAGGTTCCCACAACCCCTTCCTCAGGTTCAGTCATTTACAGTTTACTTACTAGATTACTGGTTTATAACAAAGGATATATTAAAGGATACAAATGAACAGTCAGATGAAGAATATATAGGGCTAGGTCTATGTCCAGAAGGGTCCCAAGCACAAGAGCTTCTGTCCCTGTGGAGTTTTGGGGTGTACCACCATCCCAGCACGTGGATGTGTTCTTGTTCACCAACCCAGAAGCTCTCTGAATTCTGTACTTTAGGGATTTTTATGGAGGCTTCGTTATGTAGGCATGATTGATTAAATCCTTGACCATTGGTGAATAATTAAATCCCCAGGGCCCCATTTGGGGTTGGGGTGGTGGTGGGCATGCTGAAAGTTCTGATTACTTGGTTTGTTCCCCAGGCAACCAGTCCCCATCAAGTGGTTCTCTAGGGACTTTCCAAAAGTCACTTCATTAACATAAACTCAGGTGGGTTGAAAGGGGCTTGTTATGAATAACAAAAGAGCTTCTTTTATTTTTATCCTTCTGAAGCTATTCCAGGAATAAAAACCAAATATTATAATAAAAGATGCTCATATGCTCTAATCACTTAGGAAATTACAAGGATTTTAGGAGTTGTGAGCGAGGAACCCTTGAGGAAGACCCCACGATATGTTTTCTTATTATATCACAGTATCACATTCTCTGTTATCATAGTACTTAAGATCAGCCAAGAAAAACATGTAATAGCTTAAACTTTATCGAAAGAAGATTCCTGGGCTTCCCTGGTGGCGCAGTGGTTGAGAGTCCGCCTGCCGATGCAGGGGACGCGGGTTCGTGCCCCCGGTCCGGGAGGATCCCACATGCCTCAGAGCGGCTGCACCCGTGAGCCATGGCCGCTGAGCCTGCGCGTCCGGAGCCTGTGCGCCGCAACGGGAGAGGCCACAGCAGTGAGAGGCCCGCGTACCGCAAAAAAAAAAAAAAAAGATTTCTCAGTGGTATAGGTTTGGCTGAACTTTCAGGACTATGGTGAAAAACTTGTATATATTTAAATTTTAAAGTGTTGATTTTGATATCTTGACTTGTGGATTTCTTTTTTGAGTATTTGTTTTTTCATTGATACTTATGATTTGAGATGATTTCATGAAGACTGAAATCTGAAAGTGTACCTAAAGGAGCAGGTTGATGATCTAGTTCTATCTGATCTGATAGTGCTAGACTAGAGAATGACAAAATATTTATATTTTTCTCCTTCCCTCCTAGAAGGAGATCGTTGCTTTCTGGTGAACTTTTTTTTTTTTTGCGGTACGCGGGCCTCTCACTGTTGTGGCCTCTCTCCGGACGCGCAGGCTCAGCGGCCATGGCTCACAGGCCCAGCCGCTCCGCGGCATGTGGGGTCTTCCCGGACCGGGGCACGAACCCGTGTCCCCTGCATCGGCAGGCGGACTCTCAACCACTGCGCCACCAGGGAAGCCCTGTAGCTGTTTTTTTTATAAACGGCGATCTATAAGGTTTTCGTGCATAATATTTATGTTACATGTTACATGTCTTGAGTAGACTATCCCCCAACCCTACCTTTTCTCTGAATCTTTTCTTCTTTTTTTTTTAGAAGTCAGACCAATTTTCTTGTAGTGTCTCACATCTAGATTCACCTATTATCAAGGACCTTTAAATGTTTCTCCTGCAGCCTGTTGAAGGTAGTGGCATTCAGCAGAGAAGGGCTTCCCAATCCCTGTGGCATGGCTACTGTGAATAGGTTATGGGTCCTATTATTAATCCTCTAAGCTCTTCAGCCACTGGTGGAGTTTGGGGCAGTGGCAGCCCATGAGCACTGTCAGTTGACTCTGGTAAGCAATATAAATGTTAACATTAGGTAGGTGCCGTGATGTGAAAGAGCCTAGGCTACCATCTTCAGCTCTTTTCTTCTGTGCTCTCTTTGTGATCATGTTTACTTCTGTGACTTTAACAGTTGCCTGTGTAGTGATGTTTTCTTTTCTAAATTGCACTTTATTTCCTTTTGTTCATCTTCTCCTGGCTATCCAGTAGTCACTTCAAAATCTACACGTCCAAAATGAATTTATTCTTTACTTGCTAGCTGGCTCATTGTCAGTATTATTATTTTCTTGGGCAGGGGTAGTAGAAGGTGTGGTGTAAAGCCTTGCTTTCACTCACTGGAAACCCCAGTCATCTTCAGCTGTTTCTCTGGCTGTCTGCTTAGCACTCTCTTATTTACATGTACACATATGTGCATACACATTTATTCATCAAATACTTCTTTAATGCCTACAGTGTTTCTATATATATATTTGACCACAGTAGATAAGTCTATATCTGGATGGCCTCTTGAATGCATTCCCTCCATTCTTACCTTATTTACTCTAATTTTGGCCTTCAGCAGTCCTTCCCAGAACTTTTACAATGGTCTGCCTACCTCTGGCTTTAAACCTTCTGATTCATCCTGCATACTATCTGCTTATTGAGAATACTTGTTTGATCATATATTTCTCTTGCTTGAAAACCTCTGATGGCTTCCCATTATACAGGAAAAATGCCAGCTTTTTTAGCATACCATACAAGACTATGGTAATTCCATCTTCTTTACTCTTTTTATGTATTACTTCATCTCTGTGTTCTAGCTATACTTGTCTTCTGCTAATTTCTTGAATGTAGCATGGATTTTTTTTTTTTTTTTTTTTTTTTTTTGCGGTACGCGGGCCTCTCACTGTTGTGGCCTCTCCCGTTGTGGAGCACAGGCTCCGGACGCGCAGGCTCAGTGGCCATGGCTCACGGGCGCAGCCGCTCCGCGGCATGTGGGATCTTCCCGGACCGGGACACGAACCCACGTCCCCTGCATCGGCAGGTGGACTCTCAACCACTGCACCACCAGGGAAGCCCTAAACTTAACACTTTTGATACCTGAATTCTTAAAGCATTACTGCAGATATGTTTGTTTTAATTAAAATCACTTCTGACTGAGCAATAAGAATTTGCCATAATAGGAGTTTCTGGAATTTTATTATTTTAGAGCTTTTAAAACAGTAAATGTTTATCTGAATTAGAATTCTGAATAAAAGAAATATTATAAAATGAAGATTGTTTTTTAGAGAAAGATATATTAATTAATAAATTAGTTTTTAAGAAAAGAGACTAAATAAAAAGCAGTCTTTCTAAAGAATGAAGGCAAAAAGATAAACTGTCAGATTTCCATGTTGCAAGAAGATAGTGAACTTGAATAAGGGAGACTATTACTGTACTTTGGTGATAGAGAACGAGTAGATGAAATATATGGTAGATGAAAGCATAAAGAAGGTGCTAGTGTTATTTGACATTATTCGTTAATAAGGGGAATACAAAATAATAACAGTATCCTCTGGTACAAGATTTTCAATATTTCAGAATTACTTTTAAAGGGCTATTGTCATTCAAATGAAAAAATCCTGCTAATTAAAAATGCTATGGTATTGAATTGTTAATGGCAAATGATATGGTGTCTGGGTTTTGTTTCAAAATAATCAAGAAAAGTGGAGGCAGTAGAAATAAGGTTGGCCACGTATTGATAATTGTTGAAGCTGTGTGAGAGTTACATAGAGTATCACTGTCATTTATTTTGATTTTTTGTTTCTTCATTTTTGGAAAATTTCATGATAAGTTAAAAAACATTATGGTATTGTATAATAAAGAAAAGAGTCCCCAAATAAGGAATCATTGCTGCTAGGCTGAGTGAATATAGAGTTCATGATATTGAATAATTCAGAATTACCAACGTAAAGCTAAATGATATTTTTGGTTTTTGTTTTTCAAAATTGTTATTCCGTATTGTTTTATTCTTTTTTTCCTCTTTTTAGAAATTTGAATTTTTGAATTTATTTTTTTATACAGCAGGTTCTTATTATCCATTTTATACATATTAGTGTATATATGTCAATCCCAATTTCCCGATTCATCACACCCCCCGCCACTTTCCCCCCTTGGTGTCCATGCGTTTGTTCTTTACATCTATGTCTCAATTTCTGCCCTGCAGACTGGTTCATCTGTACCATTTTTCCTGGTTCCACATATATGCGTTAATATACAATATTTGTTTTTCTCTTTCTGACTTACTTCACTCTGTATTACAGTCTTTAGATTCATCCGTGTCTCTACAAATGACAATTCTCTACAATTTCATTCCTTTTTATGGCTGAGTAGTATTCCATTGTATATATGTACCACTACTTCTTTATCCATTCGTCTATTGATGGGCATTTAGGTTGCTTCCATGACCTGGCCATTGTAAACAGTGTAGCAATGAACATTGGGGTGCATGTGTCATTTTGAATTATGGTTTTCTCTGGGTATATGCCCAGTAGTGGGATTGCTGGGTCATATGGTAATTCTATTTTCAGTTTTTTAAATAACCTCCATACTGTTCTCCATAGTGGCTGTATCAATTTACATTTCCACCAACAGTGCAAGAGGGTTCCCTTTTCTCCACACCCTCTCCAGCATTTGTTATTTGTAGATTTTCTGATGATGCACATTCTAACTGATGTGAGGTGATACCTCATTGTAGTTTTAATTAGCATTTTTCTAATAATTAATGATGTTGAGCAGCCTTTCATGTGCTTCTTGGCCATCAGTATGTCTTCTTTGGAGAAATGTCTATTTAGATCTTCTGCCCATTTTTGGATTGGGTTGTTTGTTTTTCTAATATTGAGCTGCATGAGCTGTTTATATATTTTGGAGATTAATCCTTTGTTGATTCGTTTGCAAATATTTTCTCCCATCTGAGTGTTGTCTTTTTATCTTGTTTATGGTTTCCTTTGCTGTACAAAAGCTTTTACGTTTCATTAGGTCCCATTTGTTTATTTTTGTTTTAATTTCCATTACTGTAGGAGGGGGATCAAAAAAGATCTTGCTGTGATTTCTGTCAAAGGGTGTTCTTCCTGTGTTTTCCTCTAAGAGCTTTATTGTGTCCGGTCTTACATTTAGGTATTGAATCCATTTTAAGTTTATTTTTGTGTATAGTGTTAGGGAGTGTTCTAATTTCATTCTTTTACATGTAGCTGTCCAGTTTTCCCAGCACCACTTATTGAAGAGACTGTCTTTTCTCCATTGTATATCCTTGCCTCCTTTGTCATAGATTAGTTGACCATAGGTGTGTGGGTTTATCTCTGGGCTTTCTATCCTGTTCCATTGATCTATGTTTCTGATTTTGTGCCAGTACCATATTGTCTTGATTACTGTAGCTTTGTAGTATAGTCTGAAGTCAGGGAGTCTGATTCCTCCAGCTCCATTTTTTTCCCCTCAAGACTGCTTTGGCTATTTGGGGGCTTTTGTGTCTCCATACAAAGTTTAAGATTTTTGTTCTAGTTCTCTAAGAAATGCCATTGGTAGTTTGATAGGGATTGCATTGAATCTGTAGATTGCTTTGGGTAGTATAGTCATTTTCACAATATTGATTCTTCCAATCCAAGAGCATTGTATATCTCTCCATCTGTTGGTATCATCTTTAATTTCTTTCATCAGTGTCTTATAGTTTTCTGCATACAGGTCTTTTGTCTCCCTAGGTAGGTTTATTCCTAGGTATTTTATTCTTTTTGTTGCAGTGGTAAATGGGAGTGTTTCCTTAATTTCTCTTTCACATTTTTCATCACTAGTGTTTAGGAATGCAAGAGATTTCTGTGCATTAATTTTGTATCCTGCAACTTTACCAAATTCATTGATTAGCTCTAGTAGTTTTCTGGTGGCATGTTTAGGATTCTCTATGTATAGTATCATGTCATCTGCAAACAGTGACAGTTTTATGTCTTCTTTTCCAATTTGTTTTCCTTTTATTTCTTTTTCTTCTCTGATTGCCGTGGCTAGGCCTTCCAAAACTATGTTGAACAATAATGGTGAGAGTGGACATCCTTGTCTTGTTCTTGATCTTAGAGGAAATGCTTTCAGTTTCACCATTGAGAATGATGTTTGCTGTGGGTTTGTCGTATATGGCCTTTATTATGTTGGGGTGGGTTCCCTCTACGCCCGCTTTCTAGAGTTCTTTTGTCATAAATGGGTGTCGAATTTTGTCAGAAGCTTTTTCTGCATCTATTGAGATTATCATATGGTTTTTATTCTTCAGTTTGTTAATATGGTGTCTCACGTTTATTTATTTGCGTATATTGAAGAATCCTTGCATCCCTGGGATAAATCCCACTTGATCATGGTGTGTGATCCTTTTAATGTGTTGTTGGATTCTGTTTGCTAGCATTTTATTGAGGATTTTTGCATCTATGTTCATCAGTGATATTGGTCTGTAATTTTCTTTTTATGTAGTATCTTTGTCTTTTGGTATCAGGGTGATGGGGGCCTCATAGAACGTGTTTGGGAATATTCCTTCCTCTGCAATTCTTTGGAAGAGTTTGAGGAGGATGGGTGTTAGCTCTTCTCTAAATGTTTGATAGAATTCACCTGTGAAGCCATCTGGTCCTGGACTTTTGTTTGTTGGAAGGTTTTTAATCACAGTTTCAATTTCATTACTTGTGATTGGTCTGTTCATATTTTCTATTTCTTCCTGGTTCAGTCTTGGAAGGTTATACCTTTCTAAGAATTTGTCCATTTCTTCCAGGTTGTCCATTTTATTGGCGTAGAGTTGCTCTTAGGATGCTCTGTAATTCTGGGGTGTCTGTTGTAACTTCTGCTTTTTCATTTCTAATTTTATTGATTTGAGTTCTCTCCCTCTTTTTCTTGATGAGTCTGGCTATTGGTTTATCAATTTTGTTTATCTTCTCAAAGAACCAGGTTTTAGTTTTATTGATCTTTGCTATTGTTTTCTTTGTTTCTATTTCATTTATTTCTGCTGTGATCTTTCTGATATCTTTCCTTCTGCTAACTTTGGGTTTTGTTTGTTCTGCTTTCTCTAGTTCCTTTAGGTGTAAGATTAGTTCATTTATATGAGATGTTTCTTGTTTCTTGAGGTAGGCTTGTATTGCTATAAACTTCCCTCTTAGAACTGCTTTTGCCACATCCCATAGGTTTTGGATCATTGTGCTTTCATTGTCATTTGTCTCTAGGTATTTTTTGATTTCCTCTTTGATTTCTTCAGTGATCTCTTGGTTATTTAGTAACGTATTGTTTAGCCGCCATGTGTTTGTGTTTTTTATGTTTTTATCCCCTGTAATTCATTTCTAATCTCATAGCATTGTGGTCAGAAAAGATGCTTGATATGATTTCAGTTTTCTTAAATTTACTGAGGCTTGATTTGTGACCCAAGATGTAATCTATCCTGGAGAATGTTCTATGTGCACTTGAGAAGAAAGTGTAATCTGCTGTTTTTGGATAGTATGTCCTGTAAAGATCAATTAAATCTATCCGGTCTATTGTGTCATTTAAAGCTCCTGTTTCCTTATTAATTTTCTGTTTAGATGATCTGTCCATTGGTGTAAGTCAGGTGTTAAAGTGCCCCACTATTATTGTGTTACTGTTGATTTCCTCTTTTAGAGCTGTTAGCAGTTGCCTTATGTATTGAGGTACTCCTATGTTGTATATTTATAATTGTTATATCTTCTTCTTGAATTGATCCTTTGATCGTTACGTGTCCTTCCTTGTCTCTTGTAACATTCTTTATTTTAAAGTCTATTTTATCTGATATAAGTATTGCTGCTCAAGCTTTCTTTGATTTCCATATGCATGGAATATCGTTTTCCATCCTCTCATTTTCAGTCTGTATGTGTCCCTAGGTCTGAAGTGAGTCTCTTGTAGACAGCATATGTATGGGTCTTGTTTTTGTATCCATTCAGCAAGCCTGTGTCTTTTGGTTGGAGCATTTAATAATTCACGTTTAAGGTAATTATCGATATGTATGTTCTTATGACCATTTTCTTAATTGTTTTGGGTGTGTTTTTGTAGGTTCTTTTCTTCTTTTGTGTTTCCCCAGTTAGAGAAGTTCCTTTAGCCTTTGTTGTAGAGCTGATTTGGTGGTGCTGAATTCTCTTAGCTTGTGCTTGTCTGTGAAGCTTTTGATTTCTCCATCGAATCTGAATGAGATCCTTGCCGGGTAGAGTAATCTTGGTTTTAGGTTCTTACCTTTCACCACTTTAAATATGTCATGCCACTCCATTCTGGCTTGTAGAGTTTCTGCTAAGAAATCAGCTGTTAACCTTATGGGAGTTCCTTTGTATGTTATTTGTTGTTTTTGCCTTGCTGCTTCAGTAATTTTTCTTTGTATTTAATTTTTGCCAGTTGATTACTATGTGTCTTGATGTGTTTCTCCTTGGGTTTATCCTGTATGGGACTCTCTGTGCTTCCTGGACTTGGGTGGCTATTTCCTTTCCCATGTTAGGGAAGTTTTCGACTATAATCTCTTCAAATATTTTCTCTGGTGTTTTCTCTCTCTCTTCTCCTTCTGGGACCCATATAATGCGAATGTTGTTGTGTTTAATGTTGTACCAGAGGTCTCTTAGGCTGTCTTCATTTCTTTTCATTCTTTTTTCTTTATTCTGTTCCACAGCAGTGAATTCCACCATTCTGTCTTCCAGGTCACTTATCCGTTCTTCTGCCTCAATTATTTTGCTATTGATTCCTTCTAGTGTAGTTTTCATTTCAGTTATTGTATTGTTCATCTCTGTTTGTTTGTTCTTTAATTCTTCTAGGTCTTTGTTAAACATTTCTTGCATCTTCTCGATCTTTGCCTCCATTCTTTTCCTGAGGTCCTGGATCATCTTTACTACCATTATTCTGAATTCTTTTTCTGGAAGATTGCCTATCACCATATCATTTAGTTGTTTTTCTGGGGTTTTATCTTGTTCCTTCATCTGGTACATAGCCCTCTGCATTTTCATCTTGTCTCTCTTCCTGTGAATGTGGTTTTTTGTTCCACAGGCTGCAGGATTGTAGTTCTTCTTGCTTCTGCTGTCTGCTATCTGGTCGGAAAATTTCTTTTCTTTTTGGTTTGAAGAATATTTGTGGAAGAATTGTTTAAATTTTACAAAGATCTTCTGACCCAGGCTATTTTTATTTTTTTACCTCTATCAGAATACCTGTTATGATTTTAAGAGTACTCTTATTATAAGATCTGATTTCAGTTGCTCTGTTCACTGGAGAAGCTGAAGATATCTGTGCTTCATTTTCAAATATGAGCTTTTTCTCCCCTGAAAAACTGCTAGTATTGGAGGGTCTCCTGCAGAGGTGGGAGGGGGTGTGGCTGTGGCTTACTGTGAGGACAAGAACACTGGCAGCAGAAGTTCCTGGAAGTACTCCTTGGCGTGAGCCCTCCCAGAGTCCGCCATTAGCCCCACCCCCAAGAATGCTTTATTCTTATTTTCTATGTGATATGGAAGCCTCTTTATCTGCTAAGGCAAATCATCATATATTAAGCAAAAGTGATTTAACATTGATTTATGGCAGCATTCTTCTTGAAGAAAACAATTATTGACAAACCCACGGCTAACATCATACTCAGTGGTGAAAAGCTGAAAGCATTCCCTCAAAGATCAGGAGTAAGACAAGGATGCCCACTGTTGCCATGTTTACTCAACATGGTTTTGGAAGTCCTAAGCACAGCAATCTGAAAAGAAAACGAAATAAAAGAAATCCAAGTTGGAAAGGAAGAAGTAAAACTGTCACTGTTTGCAGATGACATGATACTAGACATAGAAAATCCTAAAGATGCCACCAGAAAACTACTTGAGCTCATCAATGAATTCAATCACGTTGCTGGATACAAAATTAATACACAAAAATCTGTTGCATTTCTATACACTAACAACAACATATCAGAAAGAGAAATTAAGGAAACAATCCCATTTACTATCACATCAAAAAGAATAAAATACCTAGGAATAAACCTACCTAAGGAGGCAAAAGACCTGTACTCTGAAAACTGTAAGACACTGATGAAAGAAATTGAAGATGACACAAACAGATGGAGAGATATACCATGTTCTTAGATTAGAAGAATCAATATTGTGAAAATGACTATACTACCCAAAGCAATCTACAGATTCAATGCAGTCCCTTTCAAATTACCAGTGACATTTTTCACAGAACTGGAACAAAAAATTTTTTAATTTGTGTGGAAACACAAAAGACCCCGAATAGCAAAAACAATCTTTAGAAGAAAGAACAGAGCTGGAGGAATCACATTGCCTCACTTTGGGCTGTACTACAAAGCTGCAGTAATCAAATCAGGATGGTACTGGCACAAAAGCAGATACATAGCTCAATGGAACGGGATAGAAAGGACAGAAATAAACCCACACACTTGTGGTCAATTAATCTATGACAAAGGAGGCAAGAACATAGAATGGAGAAAAGACAGTCTCTTCAGTAAGTGGTGCTGGGAAAACTGGACAGCTAGATGTAAAGAATAAAATTAGAACATTCTCTAGTACCATATACCAAAATAAACTCAAAATGGAGTATTGACTTAAATGTAAGAGTGGACACTATAAAACTCCTAGAAGAAAACAAAGGCAGAACACTCTTTGATGTAAATCACAGCAATATTTTTTTAGATCCATCTCTGAGAGTAATGGAAAATAAACCCAAAAATAAACAAATGGGACCTAGTTAACTTAAAAGCATTTGCAAAGCAAAAGAAACCATAAACAAAATGAAAGACAGCCTTCGGACTGAGAGAAAATATTTGCAAACAGTGATACTGACAAGGGATTAATTTCCAAAAATATACAAATAGTTCATGCAACTTAATATAAATAAAATAGAAGCAACTCAATAAAAAAATGGGCAGAAGACCTAAATAGACATTTCTGCAAAGAAGACATACAGATGGCCAACAGGCACATGAAAAGATGCTCAGTATCATTAATTATTAGAGAAATGCAAGTTGAAATTATAATGAGGTATCATCTCACACCAGGCAGAATGGCTGTCATTAAAAAGTCTACAGGAATTCCCTGGCAGTCCAGTGGTTAGGACTCCGTGCTTCCACTCACTGCAGGGGCCATGGGTTCGATCCCTGATTGGGGAGCTAAGATCCTACATGCTGTGTGGCATAGCCAAAAAAAAACAGAAAGTCTACAAATAACAAATGCTGGAGAGGGTGTGGAGAAAAAGGAAACCTCCTACACTGTTGGTGTGGGAATGTAAATTGGTGCAGCCACTATGGAGAACAGTATGGAGGTTCCTTGAAAAACTAAAAATAGAGTTGGCACATGATCCTGCAGTCCCTCTCTTGGGCATATATCTGGAGAAAACTCTAATTTGAAAAGATATATGTACCCCAATATTCATAGCACTATTTACAGTAGCCAAGACATGGAAGCAACCTAAATGTCCATCAACAGGTGAGTGGATAAAGAAGATGTGGTATATATACACAGTGGAATATTACTCAGCCATGAAAAAGAATGAAATAATGGCATTTGCAACAAAATGAATGTACCTAGAGATTATCATACTAAGTGAAGTATGTCAGAGAAAGACAAATACCATACAATTACAAAACAGAGATAGACTCACAGACATAAAGGGGGGACGGATAAGTTAGGGATTTGGGAGTAACAGATACACACTACTATATATAAAATTGATAAAGAACAAGGACCTACTGTTATAGCACAGGGAACTATATTCAGTATCTTGTAATAACCTATAATGGAAAGGAACCTGAAAAGATTATATATGTGCATAACTGTATCTCTTTGCTGTACACCTGACAACATTGTAAATCAGCTGTACTTCAATCTTAAAAAACTGCAAAAAAAAAAAAGTTGGCAAGACTCAGGCGTCATATTGTTTGAATAAAGTCTTATTGGTAACACCTGGTTATAAAATCTGTAGATGGTCATACTGTGCCATCTTGAGTACTATATTTCTGATGATTCCATTAATTTGAATTCTAGTCTTAAGGTTTAGAAAAGAAACTTAAAGGACGAATTCATAGAATTGTTTGTCTTCTTAAGGGATGTGAGAGAGAAGTGTTCAGAAATTGTTTCTTCTTCTTTTTTTCCCTCTCTCTTGTTCTCCTTTCCTCCTTCCCATGTTGCCTCAACTTCTGTCCTGGCCACCAAAAAAGTTATTTATCTACGTGCTACTTCCTCCAATCCAATATCATGTTTGTAAGCTCAAATCCTTTAAATCTGAAACTCCTATGGCAGGCCCTCAGTAAACATCTTTTTTTAAAAAATCAAGGTGTAATTGACATATAACATTATATTAGTTTCAGGTGTAAAAATTGTAATGATTCAATATTTGTATGTATTGTGAAATCACCACAATAAGCCTGGTAACATCTTCAGGGCATCTTCTTTTGAACTTCTCAGGTATTTTTGGTTAGATTTTCTTTCTATCTGAAGGAATCATTTACAAGCTGAGAACCTCTGAGATGTGACCTGAGTTTTGTTCTCAATAGTATCATCCTCCCATCACCAAGCCAGAACCCCAGACTTATCTTTGATTCAGCCTTCTTGATTTTCATTATTTGTTCATTTGGTCCTGCCAATTCCTCTTTAAAAATGACTGTCACAAGTATTTCTTCTTTCTCCAGTCTTGTTTAGTTACCATTCTGTTATGGAGAATGTTGCATTTGGAGATTTCATCTGAGCTCTGCTTCTGGCTGATGGCCTAACTTCATCTTCATGAGGAGGTTGTAACAGGATTGTCGCGAGCCCCTTTTGGAAGCTAACATTCTATTATACTAATCCAGGGTCTTTCCTTCTCACCCTTTCATTGCAGTAATTCCTAATTGTTTTTCACACCTCTAATCGCAGGTCCTTCCTAATAAGATTAGTCTTCATATGTAACTTTCATTGCCTTTAGGATAAAATCTTATATTTCCTGGTCTACCATTTATTCATGTCATCATTTCTCTGCTTAATCGTTATCATTGGCACTGGAGCAAAGTGGAAGCTTCACCCATCTTCACAGCCTTCCTTTCCTTCACCTAGAGAATCAAACTGGTTACTAAATTATATCACTTCTGACGCAGGAATTTTTTTTTTTTTTTAGGAATGTCTTTTGAGTCCATATTTGTTCTCCTCTGCCTATTCTAATCTAGTCCTCATCTTCTCTTTGGACATTTGAGCAACCTCCCAGATGCTTGCTCTGCCACCAGTTTGTAGTTACCAGATTTATCTCTCTGAGCAAAGATCTGTTATGTACCTTCTCTGTTCTCAAAACCTTTTGCTCCACACTGTTTATATATGAAGTACAAGTTTCTTTGCAGAACTCATTTGGTCCCTTCCCTTTACTTTTCTAACCTAACCTCATCTCTTGCACCTTGTCATCATGCCCCCAGCTTCCAGCCATACTGAATACCAGCGGTTTCCTGTTTATTTCTTTCATGCTCTACTTCTACCTGGAACTCTCTGACCCTCTCGTCCCTTTTCTGCCTGGGAAACTCCTCCCTCAAAGGCATCACTATGTAGTTATCTTCCTTAAAGCTCTGAGAAGAAGTACTAATCTCATTCTCTCTGTGCCTGTTATGCATACGTCTTGGGTGCAGAGGGGTCATATCAGAGTTATCTGTTATATTTCCACTCAGAACCTCTTTCCAGGTGGATTGTAAACTCTGATATCTAGGGTAGCTAGTCTTTAATTTGTTCATCCTCAGAGTTTGGCACAGTATCGGAACATAAAATATTGACTCTGTGTTTGTTTGTTGCTTGATGTAAAATAAAATAGTAAGGAGCCTCTGTTTTCCTTAGAAACAAAAAAGGATTTTAAACCCTATTAGTTAGAAGACTAAAATTTTCCCCTTGGTTTGCTTGAGCTTGAATTCCTTCATCTTTCTTAAAAGATTCTTCTAATTTTTTGTCTGTCATAGGCCCTTGGGACCAAAGATGGCCCAGGGCTGATCTGGACACCTCGTAGTGTTATTAATAGGAGCCAAAAAGCCTTGGACCTAATTATGATTGTAACGAGTGGGGTTTGACCATACCTTAACTACACTTGTGCATACGAGCTGCTGAATGGTGCTTCACCTTGCTAAATGTGGACTGGAAGCTGGTCATCAAACTTGGACATTTTTGAAAGGTATAAGACTATTTTTTCATCAGACCAGTTCCTAATAGTTCATTCAAAAGTTGTTCCTACTGAAACCGTGTCTTTAGGCTTGAGAAATTCTTCCCTGAATTACATTTAAATTCTACCACTGAGCCTAGTTTTCTGCCTGAGACAATGCTTTCATTTTAAGGCAGTGATTTCTACAATTTGCACAAATATGTGCTTCTTATTTTTTGTACTATCTATAGAATTGCTTGCATCAAGAGTTTTCCAGAACATAGTGTCTCAGATGGAAAATGTAATAGAATCCCAGTCTCTGCCAAATTAATTTTTCTATTTTGTAGTTATATAATGTTCCCATTGAACACTTGTTTTTCTTTGTGATGAATGCTGAGAGGGAAGCTGGCATGGTTTTGATACATACTACAGATGTATAGGAGAAATGTCTTTAAATTCAGAACATTCTATATTAAATAAGTCCATGTTTATACTATAAATTTATTTTTAATTCACCTGGATTTATTTAGTAAACTCCTTTAATTATTTTCAATGTGCAGTTGCTCTAACAGTAGTATCTAATATGTACTAAAATTTAGAAAGCAGTTTCCCTGAAGGCTTTGCTCTGTCTTTATTATAGTAAATAATAAAGTTCTTTTATTTAGATAAAAGTAATTTAGAAATAAAATAGTTTTAGGGAAGAACTGGGCTGGCTCTAAAAGCCAGGTTATCACAGCCATGGAGGCCAGGTTCACCTCCTTTTCAGCCTTGTCAGGTAAAAGAACAAATTATACCTTTATGATACTTAATATTATGTGTGCCTGAAACATATAAGCCATGGGGTATGAATTTTCACACGAGCTCCCGGAGAAGGGCTCTCACATGGGATGAGAGCAGTAAGGCTTCTCTGCCCCATGTGCCAGTCACTGAAATATTTGTGGGCATTGTGGGAAAGGACAAATCTTTAGTTTTCATAACTAAGGTATTGGCATCTGACCACAGATTAGCATTGAAATAGCACAGTGATGAAAGTGAGTCCATATGCCCGCTGGGATTCTGCCACTTCTTCATATGGTGAACCTCAGAGGTGCTACATCATTGCTTATCATCCAACAGTTAATATACAAGAGAACTGGTAATGATATATGCACTTTATTTCATTCTCAATGCAAAAGCTGCAGATAAATCTTAAGTTTGCAGATCTTTGAGTATTTTATTAATTTAGCAGATGGAAGTTATATTTAAACTTATTAAGTGAAATAATTACTGGGTTTGTTCCTAGATCCTATCCATATAATTCAGAGTAAGAGGCCTATGCTTCAGTCTATTCTGCTCAGGCTTTCAAATTCTTTTGACAACCTGGATGTGAAATTCAAAAGTCATTAATGTGATGTGTTAATTTTGCACTTTTTGACTTACTGCAGAAATCTTATAGTTTCCATAGCAACAATAACCTATCCAGATTGTGTAATATTCTTTACAGTATTAAAAATAAAACTACGCAATTACTTGAGCTTTTGGAGCACTTCATTTAGGGGAACTGGGGATTGAAATATTTCTGTTTAAAAGAAAATTATAATTTCATATGAAAGTTTTGTCAGAAAGCATGTATAACTTTAAGAATTTATTCAATTAAATATTTAGTAGTAGATACCTGGTAGTTAATTTAATTATTAATTGTATGAAATTTACATTGTAAGCATTGTGTTAAGCATCTCAGGCACAAATGCTTTCACACACATACCCATACATACTTTCAAGGTAGGGGGGGATATTTGGCTTTAATTACATTCAGTCACCTTCACCTGCTGCTTGCACTTCTTAGTGGCCTCTGGGTGGTCTGAAAAACGTGTAGTTTTATGTTTGGAGGAAACAGGATGGAGAAAAAGGAACACTTTGCTCTTTAAAACATGCCTAAGATATCACTTTGAAAATACAAAAGATTGTTTTAATAGGTGACTGTTTTCAGAGTATCAAATTATTTTGTATTTTTTCTTTTTCCCTCTAATTCTAATTTAAAAGGCAATATAATATTGGCATTAAGGTAGTTAACATAACTTTCTACATCTTAACACAACTTTTTCTTTTTTTATATCACCTTCAACATATGTCTAAATGTATATATTTTTATACGGTATGATTTATGTATTTTCTCAGCAACATATGGTAAACATTTTCCATGTTTCCAATGATCTCCATGATTATCATTTTAATAATTGCATAACAGTCTATCCTGTTGACATATGTGGTACAATTTCTCTTTATCAAAATGCTGCTTAATTGTTTCCTGAATGTCATATATTGGAAGAAAAATGGATATAATTTTCAGACTGTGGGAAAAAGTAACCATAACTCAGTTATTTGCTCAAAACAGACGATTGTGAAAATCTTCAAAATGCACATAAAATGATGTTTTAAAATGCATATTATGAGTAACCTCTTAAACTGCTTTATCTGCTAGTAAACACAGAATGGGGAAAATGAGGAATAGGTAAGTAGGACAGATGCAGCACTACTTAGGTACTATCATTTGACAAAACCTTCATGACATGGTGATACCCTGTTGAGGCTCTAATATAATCAAAAGGCAAAACTCAGAGGGCATGGATTATACTCCTCTTGTCAGAATAACCAGTGGTAGGAATCACATTTGTGACATTCAGCTGGGACCTTGCTGTGGCTGGTTCTGGTGTCAGTACCCTGAGGATACAGTGTTGCACTAGACACTCATCTGATACTATTACTATTTTTATGGACCTATCACCATTATTGATCTGTTGTCTTCCCTTGGTTAAGCACCCTGGTAACTAGTGGGGTTTCCCAGAATTCCTAATTCTACCTCCATTAATTGGAAAATTCACTGTAACTACTGAGTTTTTCCTAGATATCTTGAGAATGAGGTGTTGGTGGCCAATTTTGAAGTGTTTCCAAGGCTTTTGGTTGAGGTCTTAGGGATTTTGAATGTCCCCTGTCCTAGGTGAAAACTAGCGTGTCTTAGTGGGTAATACATTCTTCTATAACTCCCCCATTTATTAAGTGGGTCTTATACTGTGAAATTACTTTAAACAAATATATAAGTTTACATCTGTCATTTATTTTTGTAATTAATGTTTATAACAGAATGCTTTCATGGACTCCAGATAATTAAGACAGTAGAATTATCTTACAATATGCTTGAGTTTATATTTATGCTTGTTTACTTTTTGAAACTAGTGCTGTGTTTAGTATCCTGTTCTGTTTCCATTTTGTACTTTGTGTTTTGGCTCTGTCTAGTGTTTTCATTGTGACATGAATATGTTTGGTATTTCACATTATTGTAATGGAAATATTATCAGAAATAATAAGCAATGCATGCATAGTGAGGGTGTTTACATATTACTGAGAGTTGTGCATTTCATTGTTTTTGTAGTTACAGTTTTGAATTTGAAAATAACATGTAGAAAAAAATAATTTTTTTGTTTATATGCAGAAAAGATGAAAAGGAGTATGCATTGAAGCAAATTGAAGGCACAGGAATATCCATGTCGGCTTGTAGAGAGATTGCAGTAAGTGGACATAAATACATTATTTATTTTGTTATGATATTGGATGGTGATTGATATTAATATAAAAGCTTCACTAATATATAGAATGCATGTTATTTCAAAGATGTTAATTAGTTTAAGGATATTTTATATAAGATGAGAAAAGTTGCATAAACTTTTTGATTACTTGAAAGTCATCGTTGAACATTGTCTTAATGATATTTAGGATTTATAATCTTAAGAATACTGAGCTAAATGATTAATTAATTTGAATTATGATTGAGTATAATTATTAATTTAAATTAGTAATTTAATATCTGTCTTTTCTGTAGTTTTAGGAGTGATATCTGTCTTTATAGAGAAGAGGGTGATACTGTTAGATACTATGCATATAAAATATTTTTTCTGAAATAAGTATTTTGGTGTTACATTTTACTAGTTGCTAGAAAAATAAGAGTATCATAATAATAGGAGAATTCCTTAAAGAAAGATGATTTTTTTTTGTCTTTATATGGCATACTTGTACATTTAAGAAATGATTGTCCATAAGAATACCTAACATTTCCTGAGTATTTACCAGGTACCAGGCTTACTAAGTGCTTTTAAGTATTAATTAATTTAATTTTCATAATCATGAAATAAGTAATTTTAATATCCCCATTTTACAGATCAGTAAACAGAGGCAAAATCATAATTATGGCTTAGAAGTCTTAATATTATATTCCCTTATTATAGTTCTTCAGTTTCTTATTTTAGTGTTTTAGTTTCTTATTGGGGCTTTATCATGATATCACATCTATAAGGGATTTATGTCTCTAAATTATTAAATATATTGTCCATATCCATTAGATATTTCTGTCTCTCATTTGGTAATTATTACATATATTGCCCACGATTCCATATTTCTGCTTCACTCACATGGAAGCACTACATCATCACTCTTAATCATAAGAAAAAGAATGATGCAAAGAACACATGAGGCAGGATTTATTTACAACTGAGTGTCTGCCTTAGTGGCTAAGCTAGCCATGAGTCTCAGTTTCCTTATTTGTGAAATAAGGGAATTATAAGGTCCCTTCTAGTCATAAATTCTTTGATTTCAGAATGGGAGCTTCTCACTAGACTGTGCACAGTTTGAAGGGCAGGGACCTTGTCTTTTTATCCCTAGTTCCTAGCATAACTACCTGGCACATAGCAGGTGCCCCATAAATGTTTTTTGAATAAATCAATAAATAAACAGAACAAAAAAGTTCTATATGATCCTAAGTTTGCTTTAGAATATAAATTTATTATTTAAGATTTTCATTTTGGCAGTTTTCCATTAACTGTAAATTGGTGTTTATAATGCCCTACCAGAATAAGCATTTGATATATGATTTTTAACTCCCTGAAAGTCATAAACATTATTATTTCAATCAGTATGAATATTACTGGTGTGCAATTTTGCTATTTTAGAGTACCATAATTTAGTATAGCATTAATTCAACTTCCGTGAGTTAATTGGGTTAATAACTGCAATTTAAGGTATTGATTATTAGGAAATGAAAACCCAATTCTAGATGTTCTTTTTGAAACAGAGACATATCTTCTGAGGAATACATGGGTTCCGTTTTCTCAGCATCCTCACTAGCATTTGTCATGTCTTGTTTTATGATAGTAGCCGTTTTAACAGGTGTGAGGTGATATCTTACTGTGGTTTTGATTTGCATTTCCTTGATGATTAGTCATGTTGAGCACCTTTTCATGGACCTGCTGGCCATCTGTATATTTTATTCTTTGGAAAAATATCTGTTCAGTCCCTCTGCCCATTTTTTAATTGGATGATGATTTTTGCAATTGAGTTGTATGCTTTCCTGATATATTTTAGATATTAACCACTTATCAGATAAATAGTTTGCAAATATCTTCTACTCTGTAGGTTGCCTTTTCATTTTGTTGATTGCTTCTTTTGTTGTGCGGAAGCTAGAAAAACTTAACTCTTAAACTCATTCACAGTCTCTATATTTTTATTGAGGGTTTGCCTAATAGAATTTTAGGAAGTATGCAGAGTTTCTGGATTGAGTAATTTTTTTAATCATTTCCTGAATGACTTAACTGCAACATGATAGGGATTTTGACAGAAAGTTAGCATGTATGTTATTGCATAGTGGCTAAGTGCATACTTCGTAAATTATAAGCTCACGGACACAGTTTTATAATTATTGCTTTATGCAGTTGTCTTTTTTTTTTTTTAGTCTTTATTGGAGTATAATTGCTTTACAATGGTTAGTTTCTGCTTTATAACAAAGTGAATCAGTTATACATATACATATGTTCCCATATCTCTTCCCTCTTGCATCTCCCTCCCTCCCACCCTCCCTACCCCACCCCTCTAGGTGGTCACAAACCACCGAGCTGATCTCCCTGTGCTATGCGGCTGCTTCCCACTAGCTATCTATTTTACGTTTGGTAGTGTATATATGTCTATGCCACTCTCTCGCTTTGTCACAGCTTACTGTTCCCTCTCCCCATATCATTAAGTCCATTCTCTAGTAGGTCTGTGTCTTTATTCCTGTCTTACCCCTAGGTTCTTCATGTCATTTTTTTTTCTTAAATTCCATATATATGTGTTAGCATACAGTGTTTGTCTTTCTCTTTCTGACTTACTTCACTCTGTATGACAGACTCTAGGTCCATCCACCTCATTACAAATAGCTCAATTTCCTTTCTTTTTATGGCTGAGTAATATTCCATTGTATATATGTGCTATGCAGTTGTCTTTTAAATCACATAGAAGAAAAAAGAGTTAAGAACAAAAATACATTTATGCTGTCTTTTCTATTTACCCATGTTGTTACCTTTACCAGTGCTCTTTATTTTTTGTGTAGATATGGGTTACTGTCATATATATAGTTCTTTGTTTTTAACTGAAGGTCTCCCTTTAGTAATTTTTTGTAGAGCAGATCTTCTAGGAATGAATTTTCTCAGTTTTTGGGACTATCTTAATTTCTTCTTTTTTTCCTTTATCACTTATTTCTCCTTTGTTTTTTGCAGCATAGTTTTTTTTTTTTTTTTTTTTTTGCGGTATGCGGGCCTCTCACAGTTGTGGCCTCTCCCGTTGCGGAGCACCGGCTCCGGACACGCAGGCCCAGCGGCCATGGCTCACGGGCCCAGCCGTTCCACGGCATGTGGGATCTTCCCAGACCGGGGCACGAACCCGTGTCCCCCGCATCGGCAGGCGGACTCCCAACCACAGCGCCACCAGGGAAGCCCTGCAGCATAGTTTTGACGGATATAGAATTCTTGAATGACAGTCTTTTTCTTTCTTCACTTTGACTGTGTTATCTCACTGCCTTTTGGCCTCCATGGTTTCTGATGAGAAGTCAGCTGTTAATCCATGAAAATCTCTTGAACATTAGGAGTTATTTTCTTGCTACTTTCAAGATTCTCTCTTTGTCTTTGTCTTTTGAAAGTTTGATTATATGTGTAGGTGTGGAACCTACTTTGAATTCGTTGAGTTTCTTGGATGTAGAGATTAATTTTTTTTTTTTAATCAGAGTTGGGAAGTTTTCAGCCATCATTTCTTTAGATATTCTTTCTGCCCTTTTCTTTCTCTCCTCGCCTCTCCTCCTGAGACTGCCATTATGAGTATATTTATAGGCTTGATGGTCTCCCAAAGGTCACTGAGGCTCTGTTGATTTTTTTCTAATTCTCTTTTTCTATTTATTGCTCAGACAGGATGTTTTCAATTGCCTATCTTCAAGTTTAATGATTCTTTCTTCTGCCAGCTTGAATTTGCTGCTAAGCCCCCCTCTAGTGAAATTTTCATTGTAGTTATTTTACTTTTTGATTCCAAAATTGCTGTATGGTTCTTCTTCTTTTTTTTAATAGACTTTACTTTTTAGAGCAGTATTAAGTTTACAGCAAAATTGAATGAAAGTTCTAGAGATTTCCCATATACTCCCTACCCCCACACATGCATAGCCTAACCTATTATCAACATCCTCCACCAGAGTAGTACATTTATTACAACTGATGAACCTATGTTGATACTCAAAGACCATAGTTTACATTAGGGTTCACTCTTGGTGTTGTATATTTTATGGGTTTGGACAGATGTCTAATGACATGTATCCACCATTATGGTATCATACAGAGTAGTTCCACTGCCCTAAAAATCTTCTGTGCCCCACCTGTTCATCCTAAACCTATTCCCCACCCCCCTTCCCCATAATCACAGATCTTTTTACTGTTTACATAATTTTGCCTTTTCCAGAATGTCATATAGATGGAATCATACAGTATGTAGCCTTTTGAGATTGGCTTCTTTCACTTAATAGTATGCATTTAAAATTCCTCCATATCTGTCACGGCTTGATAGCTCATTTCTTTTTAGTGCTGAATAATATTCCATCATCTGGATGTATTACAGTTTGTTTACACATTCATCTACTAAAGTACATCTTGGTTGCTTCCAAGTTTTGGTAATTATGAGTAAAGCTGCTGTAAACATTGTGTGTAGGCTTTTTTGTGGACATAACTTTTCAATTCCTTTGGGCAAATATCAGCACAGTTGCTGGACTGCATGGTAAGAGTATGTTTAGTAGTTTAGTAAGAAACCACCAAACTGTCTTACAAAGTGGCTGTGCCATTTTGCATTCTCACTACCAGTGGATGAGAGTTCCTGTTGCTCCACATCCTCACCAATATTTGTTGTTGTCAGTGTTCTGGATTTAGCCATTCTAATAGGTATGTAGTGGTATCTTGTTTAATGAAACTCTGCTTTAGCCTTTAAGTCCTGCTTGTATGGCATTAAGAGATGTGAGATTAGAGTCTTTTCAGATATTTCCTGGACATACCCACAGCTTTGCATATTGGCATGGTTGCAGTCTTTATTACCTAGTTTCAATTATAGAAAATTCTAGAAAATGAAAACTAATCTGTAGTGGTGGCTAGTAGATCATTGACTGTGTGGGGATAGGAATAGAAACAGGGATGTATTACAAAGGAGCATGAGGAGTCTCTTGGGGATGATGTAAGTCTTCATCATTGTGATTGTCATGATGGTTTCATGGGTTTGTATCAACAATAAAACTCGAAAATGGTATGCACTTATAGCTCAGTAAATTCAGGGGGAAATCAGTAAAGGCATATGAGATTATTAGTGGATCAAGGGTCTGTGAAAGAGGAATTTGTAAGAATCAATGGATCGCAAGCAAAACTGGAGGGATTGGCCTTGAATAGGAAATGGAACAGATAGTTCATCCTGTGAACCTACAGTGACAGAAGAAAGGATGGTGTCAACATATGTCAGTTTGCTAGGGAGATGATGAGGTAGTTACATTCTTGTGTGCCTCTTTTTCTGTGTGTGTGAATGTTAATGTGGTGAATGTTTTAAGTTATTGAAGGCTATGTGAAAATATGCTGATCAAAAATAAGGTTATAGAAGTGTTATAGTCCACCAAAAGTAGGAGACCAGTCATGGCACCAGTCTGCATGACTGTACTGTTTTCTTCATTATAAGCCCAGTGTAAGAAGGGAGAATTCGAATTTCTTTTGACTGATGCAGTAGGACAGAAAATGTAAGGTGGTAGAGAGTCAGAGAGGTTAGGAGGGACTGATAGGTTGGGGAGAATGTAGACAACATCATAAATGAAAAAGCAGATAGAACTTGTTCTTTGCCTTTTTCCTTCTGTATCCCATAATATTATCTACTTCCTGGCATTTTCTCATTCATATATAGACACATAGGTAGGAGGCTTTTGATTTGGAGAAAATTAGGAACAATTTCACTCATTACTCTAAAAGGATGGGACTGTGACTGAAGGACACCTTCTGAGAGCAGGGTTGGATGATGAGAAAAGAAGTCAAAGAACTTGTAGCCATGGAGTGAACTTGGAAGAATGTGTACAGGATGGGAAGAAGTTTAAGAACTAAGATGCATCACTACCTCAAGTGTCACCAATAAAGAAAATCGTATCACATTTTAATTTCATTTGAACCTTATTGATCACAGGTGAATTATAACCCCATATCTTTGTACAGTGCTTTACAGTTTACAATATGCCATAACAGGGAATAATTCTGGGTGATGAACATACTAGGAACATGTGAACATGAGCCCTTTTAGCTTGAGGTTACAGGGGAGTTCTAATGTAAAGTTTTTTTTTACCTTTGTGGCCTGTGTAATCATAAGGTTGCTAGGTTGAAAAAGTGATAAACACCATTAATTCAGATCCTATTAATTTGTTTCCTGGTTATGAAATTCAAAAGTGTTTATTATAAAATTCTCAGAGGGCTTCCCTGCTGGCACAGTGGTTGAGAGTCCACCTGCCGATGCAGGGGACACGGGTTTGTGCCCCGGTCCGGGAAGATCCCACATGCCGCGGAGCGGCTGGGCCCGTGAGCCATGGCCGCTGAGCCTGCGCGTCCGGAGCCTGTGCTCTGCAATGGGAGAGGCCACAACAGTGAGAGGCCCACATACCGCAAAAAAAAAAAAAAAAATTCTCAGAGAGTGTGGAAGAATCATGTTAAGAGCATCTGTTAACACTAACACTTAGAAATAATCAGTATTAATATTTTGCGTATAGTCTTCTAGACTTTTTTCTTTGCAAAAATACAGAGGATTTTTTTCCCATAAGAGTGAGGAGTCCATCAATTTTTTATAAAATGTAATTTCATCTGGGGTAATACAAAGGTAAAATTTTAACTATCAAAATAATAATTGTGGGCTTCCCTGGTGGCGCAGTGGTTGAGAGTCCGCCTGCCGATGCAGGGGACGCGGGTTTGTGCCCCGGTCCAGGAGAGGCCACAACAGTGAGAGGCCCGCATACCACAAAAAAAAAAAAAAAAAAAAATTATGCTAGTTCTGTGGGATATAAGAAAAATTATAACTCTGGAGTACTCTTCAAAAAATTGAAATGGTCCCAAAGAAAGTGAAGACAGACTGGAAGGAAAATTAGTCAAGGGAAGAAGGATGGAGGGCATAGGTTGAGGAGGGAAGAGGAATAGAGAAAACCTGACTTCATGTCAGATTGCATCTTCCTCAGTTTTGCCTTGTGTTGCTGAGAAGCCACTTCCTCAGTCACCTCTACTCAGTTTTGCCCAGTGTATGTATCTGCCAGCATCCCAGAATCGATGCTCCCATGGTGACAGGTGGGATCAGTTGTAATGGATTGTTGCTTGCCGTTTTTCTGCATAGCACAAAGCAGGCAGGGTGGAGTGGCAGTTAAAGCATTATTTGCTATTTTTTTTCCCTGTCTTGCCACCTTGGTGGCGTAGCAGGCTGCTATGTAAACTTAAGTGGAATGCTTGGAACTTTCCCTTGTCTTCAAGGAATTAGCCCTTGTTTTTTTTTTTTTTTTATGAAATGGAAATGGTAAAATGTGTGTTTGCTGTGGATTCCTTGAGAACTTTAATTCTTTTTTTATTTTTATTTATTTTATTTTTGGCTCCGTTGGGTCTTCATTGCTGCACGCGGGCTTTCTCTAATTGTGGCAAGTGGGGCCTTCTCTTTGCTGCGGTGCACGAGCTTCTCATTGTGGTGGCTTCCCTTGTTGTGGAGCATGGGCTCTAGGCACGTGGGCTTCAGTAGTTGTGGCATGCGGGCTCAGTAGTTGTGGCTTGCGGGCTCTAGAGTGCAAGCTCAGTAGTTGTGGTGCATGGGCTTAGTTGCTCCACGGGATGTGGGATCTTCCTGGACCAGGGCTCGAACCCGTGTCCCCTGCATTGGCAGGTGGATTCTTAACCACTGTGCCACCAGGGAAGTCTGAAAGCTCTAATTCTTACTAATACATTTATTTTTATCAACCTTAAAACTGTTTTGTTAAATTTCATGAATTGAAAGTTGAGAAATGTCTGTTTATTTTCATTAAGATTATTTAATTGTATCTCAATTGCTTTTATGTTGCACTGAGTGCAGATTTTTTCTTAAATATGTGTCCAACTTTCTAAGAGTATAGATTTGTGGAAATAAATCTGTGATTCAAGTACTTTACCCTTTCTATGCAAGGGACAAAATCTAAATATAGTATTAAGATTTTTGTGAAAAATACTAAAGGTATAAAACGTTTTCTTTTTTCAGTAGACTTTTAACATGGTCTTCTGTAATAATTATTTTCATAAAAAGTTTGGCATGATTTGGGAGACTAGAACTAAATTAATCATGTATGAAATCATCTTGGAGCAAAATCTGTTCTTTGGTATGATCTTTGTGTTCTCCTTAGAGACAAACAGAAATTTACTTTTGGGATTGAAGACTCAGCATAGATTTTTTCTTCTTTAAAATGTGGGTTTTTTTTTTCCCCCCTTGCATTGGATAGTGATAGTTACTACTTTTCTCATGAAGATAATATATTTAGTTTGTTTGGCATTTAAATAAATATATTCTTGCTGACTCTTGTAATGAAAAATGAAGCCTTGTATGAGTTGGGGAGTAGGGTTTGGGATTATTTTAGGATGAGTCTGGGAGATGGATATAGGGTCAGCACAAAGGGAGGAACCATCATAGGATAGAAAATAAATCCTTTCAAAAGCTGAAAAAGTGCAAGGGGGCGGGTAGAAGGAGTCAGCAAGCAAGATAGATTCTCCAGTCCTTTCGTGTATCTGTCTACCTTATTGTAGATATTAGGTCATGAGTCTCTTCAAAGTTATTATTATTTGTGTGTGTGTGTGTGTGTGTACATGTGTGTGCATGCATGCACCTTTTGGAGTGTGTTTCAAGCTGCTTTATGTTTCCTCTGAGAAGACTAAGTGACCAATCTTTGTATTCTCAGCAGGAGATTTAAATACCTATTGTTGCCAGTGGTAGAAAAGAGGTGGGCCATATAAGTTTCTGGGGTTTTGTATAAAGGTGACAAATGTGAGAAGGAACAGTTTGAGAAGAGATAATACTGGTCTTGCTCACCAGTTTCTCGTGTGTGTGTGTGTGTGTGTGTGTGTGTGTGTGTGAATGGTTGTTTTATTATTATTATTGATAGTAACTTTTTCCTATTTAAACTCTAAAAAAACATAACTTTTAGTTAAAATTGTTTTCTGTGGTCAAAGTAAATTATTTTTAAGGAACTATACATTTAATTTTTAAAGTTTATTATTATAGAAGATACTGAATTATAAAATTTAACAAACTTGGCAATTCTACATTCAAAATAAGAGACTGAAGTGGGAAAACAAAGTATTTATTTGAAAAAAAAATATGCCTTAGGTTTCAGATTGTAAAGTGGGAGAGAATATGGACTTTGGTATCAGATAGACTTGAGATTGTATCTGGACTTTACCATTACTTCTCTATATCTTGAGCAAGGACCCATTTTCTAGGTGGCTATAGAAATGAGGGTGTTTTCAGGGAGAATCAGGTTGTACCTGATTTGCTTTGAGGGCTGGCAATGTCAAGGAAGCAGGCCATGCAGCAGTCCACAGGTTGCTCGGATTCTCAGAATCCCTGAGCCTCTTAACTTGCTGATGTTCCAGGTCATCCTCAGCTTCACCTTATAACCAGACTATCAACTAAATCTCATAAATATTTTGACAAAACACTTCTTTTCAAATATGTTCAAGAATCATATAAGTTCTTAGGAGGGAGGAGTTGCATGTGAGAGGAGAGAGTCTGAGCCTTGCATATATGTTAGTGGTGCATACTGCATCTAAGTTCTTGGGTTAAAATATGGATAATTTCCACTCTTATTTCTAGTTCATCTTTCAGACTACTTTGATTTATCTGGATTTGGAATTAAACATGTTTCTCAGTCTGTGCAGTCTCTTTTTTCTTTTTTTGGCCTAATAAAAATTATTAATCCTATAAACCAACTATCAACATATCTGATTTCTGTTAACCTTAGTTTCTTCATGTCTAAAATTAGATTAATAGTACCTAATCTCACAGAATTGTACTAAGGATAAATTAAAGTATGTAAGCCTTTTGGCTCATAACCTTCAGTTCCCAGTGAAGGTTAGCTTTCCCATTTTCTTTTAAGTTGAATTTGTTAGTGTGATGGAAAAGTAAATTGTGGGTGGCCTTAGCTTAGATCAGTAATAATAAATAGGGGGCCGGTAAATGTCTTTTAAAAATTCAGTCACTTTGTTGTGGTCTCTGAATGCTAAGTTATATTTAAAATGTACTTTAGCGGCAGATACAGTTGTGCCCCTTCCTCAAATATATCAGTCCGTTAACAGATATTGATCACTACTCTTTGGAACACATAGTGTTGCTTGCTGAGAGAATACAGAGCAGTATTTTCAGGAAGGTGGCAGTCTTTTTAAATCAGTTTTTGGGAATGTGAAATGTCTTTTCCCTCAGGAAACATTGACATAAACGATGCCCAGGTTACTGGTCTCTGCCACCAAAACCTATTTGGCCTATGGGTAACTGAATTATGGTACTCTAGTACTGTAGTACTTGAGGACTACTTATAACATTGTTTCTATGGGGAACACATTTAGAATTAAAATCTTACATGGCAGGATACATCTTGCCTTGTCATAGTTTTTTAAATGGGAACAGGCTCTTCAGGTTCAGGTCACTGGCCAAGAATTCAAGGCATTAGAAATTAGAGTAGGGATTGGGGGAGATAAGCCATAGTGTCAGAGGATAGGTGGTTTTATGGCACCCAGAAGTATGGAATGGAAATTGTATTATCCAAGCAGTGGGTTTGGGGGATAGTTCTTTACCTGGGAGAAAAAGAGTAGGGAGTAGATAATGAGGGAGTTAAGGCAGGCTGGGGGACCTGTTAGGCAGCCGGTAGGGTTTCAGGTAGTAACCAGGAAAATGAGGAATGGAGGCACTTGGCCAATCAGTAGCCATCTTGAGTCAGTGGAGAGAGCTAGTGGACAGGGAAGTCTAAAGTGATAGGGATCACAAATAGGGAAAGCCTGTAATTAGGATTTTGGTACAATAACACATTATAACAAAAAATTTAGATTATTTGGGAAAAGGAGTTTAGTTACTTCAGGTACCAGTAGATTATCATAATGACATAGTCTCACATATTATTCTTCTCTTACTTTGGCCTTATATGACTTCTGGTGATATAAGCTGTTCACATTTTTAATATAGATCTTTGACATAAATAATGAACGAACGGGTGGTGCAGTGGTTAAGAATCTGCCTGCCAGTGCAGGGGACATGGGTTCAATCCCTGGTCCGGGAAGATCCCACATGCCATGGAGCAACTAAGCCTGTGTGCCACAACATATGAGCCTGCACTCTAGAGCCTGCAAGCCACAACTACTGAGCCTGCGTGCCACAACTACTGAAGCCCACGCGCCTAGAGCCCATGTTGTGAAACAAGAGAAGCCACTGCTATGAGAAGCCCATGCACCACAATGAAGAGTAGCCCCTGCTCGCCGTAACTAGAGAAAGCCCGCATGCAGCAACGAAGACCCAACACAGCCAAACATAAATAATAAATAAATAAATAAAATAACAAACAAACAAACAATAACCAATCAGAACAGTGCAAAGTCAAGATGAAGTAGAACTTTAACAGATACAAACTAGAGTTAATAGACTGCATTTGCAAAGGATGAAGATTATAGTTCAAAACCAGATAATTGTATTTTATTATAATGGACAGTTATATATTATTATAATGGGAATGAGATAAACTGATAAAACATAGATACAGTAAGTCCTCTACATATGAACCTTCAAGCTGCAGACTTTCAAAGATGTGAACCTGTGTTCGCGTGTCCAATCATGTTAAGTTAGTTCACGGGTCTGACATGCATGCATCCTCTACAAGTGTTGTGCTTTTTTTTTGTTTGTTTGTTTTTGCGGTACGCGGGCCTCTCACTGTTGCGGCCTCTCCCGCTGCGGAGCGCAGGCTCCGGACGCACAGGCTCAGCGGCCATGGCTCACAGGCCCAGCCGCTCCGCGGCATGTGGGATCTTCCCGGACCGGGGCATGAACCCGCGTCCCCTGCATCGGCAGGCGGACTCTCAACCACTGCGCCACCAGGGAAGCCCAAGTGTTGTGCTTTTGTGTACTTTACTGTACAGTACTGTGTAGAGTACAGTAGTACAGTATCTTTATTTCAAGCCCAGGATGTCCGGAACCAAGTGTAAAAGCAGCGGTGATGTAGCTGGTACTGCTGTACTTTTCAAGGTACTGTACTGTGAGATTAAAAATGTTTTCTTTATTTTTTATGTTTGTTTGTTTTTTATGTATTATTTGTGTGAAAAGTATTATAAACCTATTACAGTTCAGTACCATATAGCCGATTGTATTAGTTGGGTACCTGGGCTAACTTTGTTGAACTTACTAACAAATTGGACTTACAAATGCGCTCTCAGAATGTAACTTGTTTGTATGTAGAAGGACTTACTGTATTGGTTTACAAGCTTCTTAGTATACTCAGCACCTCAGTAATTTCAAAGCTTGAATGGGCTATTTTTCTTAGAAGATTTTTCTAATTAACTGGAAATTTTACAGTTTTTAGATTGTAGTGATGTTATTAGATAATATAGCATTCAAATAGTTGAAGAAAATTAGCATTTAAAACAAAATGACTGCCAGCAGATTACAGTTTGCTTAAGATAATGTTAGGTATTCTTTTTTTTTTTAATTAATTAATTTTATTTATTTATTTTTGACTGTGCTGGGTCTTTCTCGCCACGTGCGTGCCCTCTCCAGCTGTGGCGAGTGGGGGCTACTCTTCGCTGCGGTGCACGGGCCTCCCACTGCGGTGGCTTCTCCTGTTGCGGAGCACGGGCTCTAGGCACGCGGGCGTCCGTAGTTGTGGCTCGTGGGCTCTGGAGCGCAGGCTCAGCAGTTGTGGCGCACGGGCTTCATTGCTCCGCGGTGTGTGGGAACCTCCTGGACCACGGCTTGAACCCCTATCCCCTGACCCTGCATTGGCAGGCGGATTCCCAACCACTCTGCCACCAGGGAAGCCCGCCTGGTATTTATATAGTAAAATAATATTAGAAAAGAAAAAGATACTTGAAAATCTTATTTGCAGAGTAGTAAGTAACTAAGGTTTAGGTACAAGCTGTTATTTAAAAAATTTATTTTATTGAAGTATAGTTGATTTATGGGTACAAGCTGTTTTGTCACCTTTTTTCTCTGTAAGTAAATTCTAATTTTAAAAAGAAGCTTTTTTTTTCTTCTGGATTGCCAGCCTTTCTGAATTTTGCCACCTTATGTTAAATTAATCTGATTAATAAGCTTAACTTTATTTGTGGTTTTGGTCTTTGGATGTTGCTGGCATGGTATTTATACTTTATTTCTCCTCAGAAAGAATTCTTAAAGTTAGGTTGTTTTAATCCAGTAGAAAAACAGGCTAAAGAGTTAAACAGGAACTTTTAAAAAATTGAAACATTAATAGCCAATAAATAAAAAAGATGCTCAATTAATGATCAGAGAAATATAAAACCATAGTAAGATATACTTTTTTGCCCTCCAGATTGGTAAACAGTATCAAGTATTTGCAGTGATGTAGAATACTGGAACTGGCATGTAGTATTAGTGGAATTGTAAATTATTATATTGCAACACTGAGGAAAACAGTTTGTTTGTCTAGCAAAGTTAAGATACACATACCTTTTTACTGAACAACTTCACTCCTAGATATCTATGCTGTAGCAGTGCTTCTCAGCCCCAATGGACCCAGTCTCCCATTTTATAATAATTAATCCCTAGTCCCCTTTATTATCCTGAACTGAAACTCATAGATGATATGCATAATTTAAAAAATCACCATAATCCCTTAATATATTATAAAAAATAAAAAGGTAATAGTTTATAATGAAATAACATGTTTAAATATGTAAGAATCAGACATTTTAATTATAATATCTAAATGCTAATCAGGTCATAGATGCATACCTAATTGTGGAACATGTAATCGAGTTGACACTCAGTGTGTGGTTTGGGTAGTGTTGCATTATCATTTTTTTGTGTGTGTTGTGCTAAATCTGTACTGTGGTATATGTGAATTGATGAGGTTGTGGGCTTCACAAGTCAGTAGGAGATTTGGAAAAGAAATTCTAATTGTTCCCCAAATTCTTACCTTGAATTCAAAACAGTGTGAAGCTTATTAGTATGCTAAGTAGTATCTTTATCTCGTCGTTTGATTTTTCATTTCACTTCTTTTTCTCTAATTGCTTATCCTGTTTGTTGTTTCTCTTCTTGTTTCTTATGTCTTTTCTGTCTTTTTTTTCTACCATTTGCCAAAAGTAGGCCTGTTCCATCACTGTAGCTGTTTGTAATTCCACAAAGAATGTCTATACTTGTGTTATCTGTTTTTCTTCTTATCTGGGACTGTCTTCCTATCTATTCAGTTATGCATGGTATGTAGGTTCATACTCATATGGTAGGTAGCTTTATAGCAGAATTTCCCCAGAAGCATAAGGAAATTTTTTATTACATAAAAAATGGCTCAACTAAGTTATTAATTCACAATTTGAAATGCTTTCATTTTTCTCTAAAACAAAAGTTAACAGTCCAGTGGGCTTTATGGAATTGAGATTTCCATTGTTGTAGGTTTTTTGTTTTTGTTCATACATTAGCATTTAAAAAATGTTTTTAGTGTAGATTCACTCTGCCTTCATAAAATTTAGGTCAGGGATTGTGTCTGATATATTCATTCTTGAATCCTTGGAATCTGTCTAATACTGTGCTTGGAACAAAGTGGGCTCTTAATTAATTATTGAATAAATGCAACAGTTTATTTGAATTTGTTATTTTAACAATATTAACAACAATTAAAGGCTGAAGTTTTTTCAATACTAGATTTTAAACTTTCTGTTTGGGCAAATTATTATTTGAAATCTAATATTAAACTTTGTGAACTGTTTTCATTATCTAAAATTTTGGATCCGTTCTGATTCCCATAACCATGTATGATTTAATGAATAACTGGTAGAAATAATATTTAAATGAATAATTATTCAAAGAAGTTGATTTTTTTTTTTTTTAACATCTTTATTGGGGTATAATTGCTTTACAATGGTGTGTTAGTTTCTGCTTTATAACAAAGTGAATCAGCTATACATATACATATGTTCCCATATGTCTTCCCTCTTGCGTCTCCCTCCCTCCCACTCTCCCCATCCCACCCTTCCAGGCTGTCACAAAGCACCGAGCTAATATCCCTGTGCCTTGCGGCTGCTTCCCCCCAGCTATCTACCTTACTACGTTTGTTAGTGTGTATATGTCCATGACTCTCTCTCGCCCTGTCAAAACTCACCCCTCTCCCTCCCCATACCCTCAAGTCCGTTCTCCAGTAGGTCTGCGTCTTTATTCCTATCTTACCCCTAGGTTCTTCATGACATTTTTTTCCCTTAAATTCCATATATATGTGTTAGCATACGGTTATTTGTCTTTTTCTTTCTGACTTACTTCACTCTGTATGACAGACTCTAGGTCTATCCATCTCATTACAAATAGCTCAATTTCATTTCTTTTTAAGGCTGAGTAATATTCCATTGTGTATATGTGCCACATCTTCTTTATCCATTCATCCGATGATGGGTGCTTAGGTTGTTTCCATGTCCTGGCTATTGTAAATAGAGCTGCAATGAACATTTTGGTACATGACTCTTTTTGAATTTTGGTTTTCTCAGGGTATATGCCAAGTAGTGGGATTGCTGGGTCATATGGTAATTCTATTTGTAGTTTTTTAAGGAACCTCCATGCTGTTCTCCACAGTGGCTGAACCAATTCACATTCCCACCAGCAGTGCAAGAGTGTCCCCTTTTCTCCACACCCTCTCCAGCATTTATTGTTTCTAGATTTTTTGATGATGGCCATTCTGACTGGTGTGAGATGATATCTCATTGTAGTTTTGATTTGCATTTCTCTAATGATTAATGATGTTGAGCATTCTTTCATGTGTTTGTTGGCATTCTGTATATCTTCTTTGGAGAAATGTCTATTTAGGTCTTCTGCCCATTTTTGGATGGGGTTGTTTGTTTTTTTGTTATTGAGCTGCATGAGCTGCTTGTAAATTTTGGAGATTAATCCTTTGTCAGTTGCTTCATTTGCAAATGTTTTCTCCCATTCTGAGGGTTGTCTTTTGGTCTTGGTTATGGTTTCCTTTGCTGTGCAAAAGCTTTGAAGTTTCATTAGGTCCCATTTGTTTATTTTTGTTTTTATTTCCATTACTCTAGGAGGTGGGTCAGAAAGGATCTTGCTGTGATTTATGTCATAGAGTGTTCTTCCTATGTTTTCTTCTAAGAGTTTTATAGTTTCTGGCCTTACATTTAGGTCTTTAATCCATTTTGAGCTTATTTTTGTGTATGGTGTTAGGGAGTGATCTAATCTCATACTTTTACATGTACCTGTCCAGTTTTCCCAGCACCATTTATTGAAGAGGCTGTCCTTTCTCCACTGTACATTCCTGCCTCCTTTATCAAAGATAAGGTGTCCATATGTGCGTGGGTTTATCTCTGGGCTTTCTATCCTGTTCCACTGATCTATCTTTCTGTTTTTGTGCCAGTACCATACTGTCTTGATTACTGTTGCTTTGTAATATAGTCTGAAGTCAGGGAGCCTTATTCCTCCAGCTCCTTTTTTCGTTCTCAAGATTGCTTTGGCTATTCGGGGTCTTTTGTGTTTCCATACAAATTGCGAAATTTTTTGTTCTAGTTCTGTGAAAAATGCCAGTGGTAGTTTGATAGGGATTGCATTGAATCTGTAGATTGCTTTGGGTAGTAGAGTCATTTTCACAATGTTGATTCTTCCCATCCAAGAACATGGTATATCTCTCCATCTATTTGTATCATCTTTAATTTCTTTCATCAGTGTCTTATAATTTTCTGCATACAGGTCTTTCGTATACTTAGGTAGGTTTATTCCTAGATATTTTATTCTTTTTGTTGCAATGGTAAATGGGAGTGTTTTCTTGATTTCACTTTCAGATTTTTCATCATTAGTATATAGGAATGCCAGAGATTTCTGTGCATTAATTTTGTATCCTGCTACTTTACCAAATTCATTGATTAGCTCTAGTAGTTTTCTGGTAGCATCTTTAGGATTCTCTATGTATAGTATCATGTCATCTGCAAACAGTGACAGCTTTACTTCTTCTTTTCCGATTTGGATTCCTTTTATTTCCTTTTCTTCTCTGATTGCTGTGGCTAAAACTTCCAAAACTATGTTGAATAAGAGTGGTGAGAGTGGGCAACCTTGTCTTGTTCCTGATCTTAGTGGAAATGCTTTCAGTTTTTCACCATTGAGGATGATGTTTGCTGTGGGCTTGTCATATATGGCTTTTATTATGTTTAGGAAAGTTCCCTCTATGCCTACTTTCTGGAGGGTTTTTATCATAAATGGGTGTTGAATTTTGTCGAAAGCTTTCTCTGCATCTATTGAGATGATCATATGGTTTTTCTCCTTCAATTTGTTAATATGGTTTATCACATTGATAGATTTGCGTATATTGAAGAATCCTTGCATTCCTGGAATAAACCCCACTTGATCATGGTGTATGATCCTTTTAATGTGCTGTTGGATTCTGTTTGCTAGTATTTTGTTGAGGATTTTTGCATCTATGTTCATCAGTGATATTGGCCTGTAGTTTTCTTTCTTTGTGACATCCTTGTCTGGTTTTGGTATCAAGGTGATGGTGGCCTCGTAGAAGGAATTTGGGAGTGTTCCTCCCTCTGCTATATTTTGGAAGAGTTCGAGAAGGATAGGTGTTAGCTCTTCTCTAAACGTTTGATAGAATTCACCTGTGAAACCATCTGGTCCTGGGCTTTTGTTTGTTGGAAGGTTTTTAATCACAGTTTCAATTTCAGTGCTTGTGATTGGTCTGTTCATATTTTCTATTTCTTCCTGATTCAGTCTTGGCAGGTTGTGCATTTCTAAGAATTTGTCCATTTCTTCCAGATTGTCCATTTTATTGGCATAGAGTTGCTTGTAGTAATCTCTCATGATTTTTTTTATTTCTGCAGTGTCAGTTGTTACTTCTCCTTTTTCATTTCTAATTCTATTGATTTGAGTCTTCTCCCTTTTTTTCTTGATGAGTCTGGCTAGTGGTTTATCTATTTTGTTTATCTTCTCAAAGAACCAGCTTTTAGTTTTATTGATCTTTGCTATTGTTTCCTTCATTTCTTTTTCATTTATTTCTGATCTGATTTTTATGATTTCTTTCCTAAAGAAGTTGATTTTTTCATGAAATATTTGAGTATCTGTTATAATCCAGGCATTGTGTTAAATGCTAAGGATACAGTAGTGAACAAAATTTTTCCCTGAAGAAGTTTATAGTTTTGGAGGAGACATACAAGAAAACACCAATTTCAACACTATAATCAAGGCCAAGACAAGAGATAAGCACAGAGTGCTAGAGGAGCAGCTAGCCCATTCCTGGGAGTCTGGGAGGACTGCTTGGGCGTTTTGAGGTACTACAAGTCTGAAAGACAAATAGGAGTTGGCTGGGTGAAGGAGAAGGAAGGAAGTGGGGGAGAGTGTGTGGCCCGAGGAAACACATGTAGGAAGGCCCAGAAGTGAGAGAGAGCATGGGTACTCTTAGTTTTATGAACAACTATGGAGGAGTGTGCTGGTTTAAGTCCTTTCAAGCTTACCAAATTATTTAGTTATTACAGCAACAATATGTAAATTTCTGTTGTGTTAAGCAACTGAAATTGGGTATTTATTTACTGCAGCAGCTAGGATTATCTTCACTAATGTGTGAATAATAGAGGCATTGTCCAAAGTTGAAACAAAAAATTGGTGTTAAGAATAATTTTTAAAGTAAACAGTAGATAAACTGAAAATGATCATATGAATATAAGAAGATGGAGATGGGGTGGTGGTGAATGAGCTATTGTTTCATCTATTATATCAGAAAATCAATAATGTTTAAAGTTGGTGAGTCAAGAATAGTGATATAAATATTTACTTAGAGATATGAAATAATCAGAGGAACCAAAAACAGTAAAGTTTAAAGTAGTTGTATATAGGGAAGGGGAGGGATGGACCAGAGGATTATTTAATTATAGTAAGTCCTCTACACACAAACCTTCAAATTGTGAACTTTCAAAGATGCAGACATGCATCTGATTCCAGCAAGTAACCAAAACCTGTGCCATCAGTGTCAGGCGTGAGTGAAATTGCAGCTTGCCTTCTGTCTCCTATTGCTGACGATCCTTCATTTCTACCATATCCAACCTCCTCTCCCTCCTCCAGTCAGTAACTCTTCTTGCCTGTTCACTCAGTGCCAGCCCCTCTACGCCAGCTGTGTACTGTACTACTGTACTTTTCAAGGTACTGTACTGTAGGATTAAAAATGATTTCTTTATTTTGTGTTTGTTTTTTTATGTATTATTTGTGTGGAAAGTATTATAAACCTATTACAATGCAGTACATATTGTGCTACTTGGGTACCTAGGGTAACTTTGTTGGACTTACGACCAAATTGGACTTACGAACGCTCTCTCCAAATGGAACTCGTTCGTATGTAGGGGACTTACTGTATAACTCTGCTATGTTATTTTTTAACAGTATAAACATATTATTTTAAAAATTAAACTAAATTAAAAAATACTGTACATCCACAAGAATGGCTAAAATTAAGAAGACTGATTACACCATTGTTGGTAAGGGTATGGAGTAACGTGCTGGTGGAAGCATAAAAATGTACATCTACTTTTTCAAAAAGTTTGGCAGTTTCTGATGAATTTATACACATATCTGTTGTATGATCCAGCAATTCAATTTCTATGTACATTTATCCAAGAAAAATTAACACATATGCCCACAGAAAACTTGTAAAGAATGTTCATAGCAGCTTTATTCATAACCCCAAACAGGAAGCAATCCAAATGTCCATCAATAGAATGGATAAGCAATTCATGGTATACCTATAATAAAAATTACTACTCAACTCTAAAAAAGAAAACTGATACATACACTAACATGGATGCATCTCAGAAACATTAAGTTGAACAAAAGAAGCTGGACTCAAAAGAATACATATGGGCATGATCTCACTTATATGAAATTCAAGAACAACAGAATTTCTACTATGATAGAAATCAGAATAGTTCCCTGGAGTGGGGGGAAGGGTTGAGTGGAAAGGGGCACATAGGAACTTAAAGGGATGCTGGAAATGTTAAGCCTTCATCTAGTTGGTGGTTACATGGGTGTATAAGTTTGTCGAAATTCAAGCTAATCACTTAAGATTTATGCATTTTACTGTATATAAATTGTAACTTAATAAAGTACTAGTGGTATAAAAAATACAAAGTAAAAACTAGAGAGCTTGTTGCATCAAAGGAACGAAAGAACTCTAATATGGTTGGCTTGAGGAGAAGAGTTGGGAGTAGAAATGTGAACTGATAGGCTGGAGCCATCTTGAATGACTTCGTAAATTACCAAGGATTATCCTAAGAACATCAGGAAGCCATTGCAGATTTTTAAGAGGGATAATATTAAGTTTGAATTTTAAAACCATCTTTGCCTTCTGAGTGGATTGGAGAGGGGCAAGAATGGATGTAGGAAGACCTGTTAAAAAAGTTTTTGCTGAAGCCAAAATGAAAGATGATAGTGGTTTGTATTAGATCGTAGAAGAGAGGTTGGAGGAAGGAGACATTTAGTGATGGTGAATGAGAGAGAAGATAAGGTTGAACACAATGTTTCTCTCTTGATCAGCTAGGTAGATGATGGTCCAGTTTACTGAGCAAAAGAGGAGAGTTGGGCACGAGGGGGTAGTTAGGTGAGGATGGTGAACTGAATTTCAGACTTGATTGCTTAATTGTTTGGGGAAATATATAGAATATCGTATAAGAGTAATATTATAATAAGAAATATAATGCTGTAAAATTTCAAGGATTTATTACAATATAATCATTATATATTTATTTCTGTTCAAGCTATTCATTACCCCTTCTTCTGTCTTTATGAAGAGCTAGATGATTTGCCATTCATAGGCTATGCATAGTACAGCTACTGAACATTGGATAGTTTACACAGTAGGAAAGAGAAAGTTGGGTGATTTTATTTGAGAGTGGTTTACATTGTAACTCTCCATATTTAATTTTTTTAACATCTTTATTGGAGTATAATTGCTTTACAATGTTATGTCAGTTTCTTCTGTATAACAAAGTAAATCAGCTATATGTATACATATATCCCCATATCCCCTCCCTCTTGCATCTCCCTCCCACCCTCCTTGTCCCACCCCTCTAGGTGGTTTCAAAGCACCAAGCTGATCTCCCTGTGCTATGCGGCTGCTTCCCACTAGCTATCTGTTTTACATTTGGTAGTGTATATATGTCCATGCTACTCTCTCACTTCGTCCCAGCTTACCCTTTCCCCTCCCTGTGTCCTCAAGTCCATTCTCTACGTATGCATCTTTATTCCTGTCCTGCCCCTAGGTTCGTCAGAACCTGTTTTTTTTTTTTTTAGATTCCATATATATGTGTTAGCATATGGTATTTGTTTTTCTCTTTCTGACTTACTTCACTCTGTATGACAGACTCTAGGTCCATCCACCTCACTACAAATAACTATTTCATTTCTTTTTATGGCTGAGTAATATTCCATTGTATATGTGTGCCACATCTTCTTTATCCGTTCATCTGTCGATGTACACTTAGGTTGCTCCCATGTTCTGCCTATTGTAAGTAGTGCCGCAATGAACATTGTGGTACGTGACTCTTTTGAATTATGGTTTTCTCAGGGTATATGCCCAGTAGTGGGATTGCTGGGTCGTATGGTAGTTCTGTTTTTAGTTTTTTAAGGAACCTCCATATTGTTCTCCATAGTGGCTATATAAATTTACATTCCCACCAACAGTGCAAGAGGGTTCCCTTTTCTCCACACCCTCTCCAGCATTTATTGTTTGTGGACTTTTTTTTTGCGGTACGCGGGCCTCTCACTGTTGTGGCCTCTCCTGTTGCGGAGCACAGGCTCCGGACGCGCAGGCTCAGCGGCCATGGCTCACGGACCCAGCCGCTCCGTGGCTTGTGGGATCCTCCAGGACCGGGGCATGAACCTGTGTCCCCTGCATTGGCAGGCGGACTCTCAACCACTGTGCCACCAGGGAAGCCCTGTTAGTGGACGTTTTGATGATGGCCTTTCTGACTGCTGTGAGGTGATACCTCATTGTAGTTTTGATTTGCATTTCTCTAATGATTAGTGATGTTGAGCTTCCTTTCATGTGTTTGTTGGCAATCTATATCTTCTTTGGAGAAATGTCTATTTAGGTCTTCTGCCCATTTTTGGATTGGGTTGTTTGTTATTTTGATATTGAGCTTCATGAGCTTCTTGTATATTTTAGAGATTAATCCTATGTCAGTTGCTTCGTTTGCAAATATTTTCTCCCATTCTGAGGGTTGTGTTTTGGTCTTGTTTGTGGTTTCCTTTGCTGTGCAAAAGCTTTGAAGTTTCATTAGGTCCCATTTGTTTATTTTTGTTTTTATTTCCATTTCTCTAGGAGGTGGGTCAAAAAGGATCTTGCTGTGATTTATGTCATAGAGTGTTCTGCCTATGTTTTCCTCTAAGAGTTTTATAGTGTCTGGCCTTACATTTAGGTCTTTAATCCATTTTGAGTTTATTTTTATATACGGTGTTAGGGAGTGTTCTAATTTCGTTCTTTTACATGTAGCTGTCCAGTGTTCCCAGCACCACTTATTGAAGAGACTGTCTTTTGTCCATTTTATATTCTTGCCTCCTTTATCAAAGTTAAGGTGACCATATGAGCGTGGGTTTATCTCTGGGCTTTTTAATCTGTTGCACTGATCTGTATTTCTGTTTTTGTGCCAGTACCATACTATCTTGATTACTGTAGCTTTGTAGTATAGTCTGAAGTCAGGGAACCTGATTCCTCCAGCTCTGTTTTTCATTCTCAAATTGCTTTGGCTATTCAGGGTCTTCTGTGTTTCCATACAATTTGTGAAATTATTTGTTCTAGTTCAATGAAAAATGCCATTGGTAGTTTGATAGGGATTGCATTGACTCGTTAAATTGCTTTGGATAGTATAGTCATTTTCACAATATTGATTCTTCCAATCCAAGAACGTGGTATAACTCTCCATCTTTTTGTATCATCTTTAATTTCTTTCATCAGTGTCTTATAGTTTTCTGCATGCAGGTCTTTTGTCTCCTTAGGTAGGTTTATTCCTAGGTATTTTATTCTTTTTGTTGCAGTGGTAAATGGGAGTGTTTCCTTAATTTCTCTTTCAGATTTTTAATCATTAGTGTTTAGGAATGCAAGAGATTTCTGTGCATTAATTTTGTATCCTGCTACTTTACCAAATTCATTGATTAGCTTTAGTAGTTTTCTGGTAGCATCTTTAGGATTCTCTGTGTATAGTATCATGTCATCTTTAAATAGTGACAGTTTTACTTCTTCTTTTCCTATTTGGATTCCTTTTATTTCTTTTTCTTCTCTGATTGCCATGGCTAAAAGTTCCAAAACTATGTTGAATAATAGTGTTGAGAGTGGACATCCTTGTCTTGTTCCTCATCTTAGAGGAAATGGTTTCAGATTTTCACTATTGAGAATGATGTTGGCTGTGAGTTTATCATATATGGCCTTTATTATGTTGAGGTAAGTTCCCTCTCTGCCTACTTTCTGGAGAGTTTTTATCATAAATGGGTGCTGAACTTTGTCAAAAGCTTTTTCTGCATCTATTGAGATTATCATATGGTTTTTATCCTTCAGTTTTTTAATATGGTGTATGACATTGATTGATTTGCGTATATTGAAGAATCGTTGCATTCCTGGGGTAAACCCCATTTGATCATGGTGTATGATCCTTTGAATGTGTTGTTGGATTCTGTTTGCTACTATTTTGTTGAGGATTTTTGCATCTATTGGCCTGTAGTTTTCTTTTTTTGTGACATCTTTGTCTGGTTTTGGTATAAGGGTGATTGTGGACTCATAGAATGAGTTTGGGAGAGTTCCTCCTTCTGCTATATTTTGGAAGAATTTGAGAAGGTTAGGCCTTAGCTCTTCTCTAAATGTTTGATAGAATTTGCCTGTGAAGCCATCTGGTCCTGGGCTTTTGTTTGTTGGAAGATTTTTAATCACAGTTTCAATTTCATTACTTGTGATTGGTCTGTTTATATTTTCTATTTCTTCCTGGTTCAGTCTTGGAAGGTTATACCTTTCTAAGAATTTGTCCATTTCTTCCCGGTTGTCTATTTTATAGCTGCTTGTAGTAATCTCTCATGATCCTTTGTATTTCTGCAGTGTCAGTTGTTACTTCTCCTTTTTCATTTCTAATTCTGTTGATTTGCGTCTTCTCCCTTTTTTTCTTGATGAGTCTGGCTAATGGTTTATCAATTTTGTTTATCTTCTCAAAGGACCAGCTTTTAGTTTTATTGATCTTTGCTATCATTTCCTTCATTTCTTTTTCATTTATTTCTGATCTGACCTTTATGATTTCTTTCCTTCTGCTAATCTTGGGGTTTTTTTTGTTCTTCTTTCTCTATGCTTTACATGTAAGGTTAGGTTATTTGAGATTTTTCTTGTTTCTTGACGTAGGGTTGTATTGGTATAAACTTCCCTCTTAGAACTGCTTTTGCTGCATCCCATAGGATTTGGATCGTCGTGTTTTCATTGTCATTTGTCTCTAGGTATTTTTTGATTTGCTCTTTGATTTCTTCAATGCTCTCTTCGTTTTTTAGTAGCATATTGTTAGCCTCCATGTGTTTGTATTTTTTTACAGATTTTTTTTCTTGTAATTGATATCTAGTCTCATAGCGTTGTGGTTGGAAAAGATACTTGATACGATTTCAATTTTCTTAAATTTACCAAGGCTTGATTTGTGACCCAAGATATGGTCTATCTCATATCTTCTTGGATTGACCTCTTGATCATTATGTAGTGTCCTTCTTTGTCTCTCCTAATAGTCTTTTATCTTAAAGTCTATTTTGTCTGATATGAGAATTGCTACTCTGGCTTTCTTTTGATTTCCATTTGCATGGAATATCTTTGTCCATCCCCACACTTTCAGTCCGTATGTTTCCCTAGGTCTGGAGTGGGTCTGTTGTAGATGGCAAATATAAGGGTCTTGTTTTTGTAACCATTCAGCCAGTCTGTGTCTTTTGGTTGGAGCATTTAATCCATTTACATTTAAGGTAATTATTGATATGTATGTTGCTATTACCATTTTCTTAATTGTTTTGGGTTTGTTATTGTAGGTCTTTTCCTTCTCTAGTGTTTCCTGCCTAGAGAAGTTCTTTTAGCATTTGTTGTAAAGCTGGTTTGGTGGTGCTGAATTCTCTTAACTTCTGCTTGTCTGTAAAGTTTTTAATTTCTCCGTCGAATCTGACTGAGATCCTTGCTGGGTAGAGTAGCCTTGGTTGTAGGTTTTTCCCTTTCATCTTTAAAGCAGGACTTTAAATATGTCCTGCCACTCCCTTCTGGCTTGTAGAGTTTCTGCTGAAAGATCAGCTGTTAACCTTATGGGGATTCCCTTGTATGTTATTTGTTGCTTTTCACTTGCTGCTTTTAGTATTTTTTCTTTGTATTTTATTTTTGATAGTTTGATTAATATGTGTCTTGGCGTATTTCTCCGTGGATTTATTTTGTATGGGTCTCTCCGTGCTTCTTGGACTTGATTGACTATTTCCCTTCCCATGTTAGGGAAGTTTGCAATATAATGTCTTCAGATATTTTCTCAGACCCTTTCTTTTTCTCTTTTTCTTCTGGGACCCCTATAATTCAAATGTTGGTGCATTGGTGCGTTTAATGTTGTCCCAGAGGTCTCTGAGACTGTGCTCAATTCTTTTCATTCTTTTTTCTTTATTCTGCTCTGCGATAGTTATTTCCACTATTTTATTTTCCAGGTCACTTATGTGTTCTTCTGCCTCAGTTATTCTGCTATTGATTCCTTCTAGAGAGTTTTTAATTACATTTATTGTGTTGTTCATCATTGTTTGTTTGCTCTTTAGTTCTTCTAGATCCTTGTTAAATGTTTCTTATGTTTTCTCCATTCTGTTTCCAAGATTTTGGATCATCTTTACTATCATGACTCTGAATTCTTTTTCAGGTAGACTGCCTCCTTCCTCTTCATATGTTTCATTTGGTGGGTTTTTACCTTGCTCCTTCATCTGCTGCATATTTCTCTGTCTTCTCATTTTGTTAAACTTACTGTGTTTGGGGGCCCCCTTTCGCAGGTTGCTGGTTCGTAGTTCCCATTGTTTTTGGTGTCTGCCCCCAGTGGGTGAGGTTGGTTCAGTGGCTTATGTACGCTTCCTGGTGGAGGGGACTGGTGCCTGTGTTCTGGTGGGTGGGGCTGTATCTTGTCCTTTTGCTGGGCGGGCCGGGTCTGGTGGTGTGTTTTGGGCTGTCTGTGAACTTAGTATGATTTTAGGCAGCCTCTCTGCTAATGGGTGGGGTTGTGTTCCTGTGTTGCTAGTTGTTTGGCATGGGACCTGCAGCACTGGAGCTTGCTGGCTGTTGGGTGGAACTGGGTCTCAGCATTCAGAAGGAGATCTCTGGGAGAGCTCTCGCTGATGGATATTATGTGGGGCCAGGAGGTCTCTTGGGCACCAATGTCCTGAACTGAGCTCTCCCACCTCAGAGGCTCAGGCCTGACAGCAGGCCGGAGCACGAAGACCCTGTCAGCCACACGGCTCAGAAGAAAAGGGAGAAAAAAAAGAAAGAAAAAAAATTATTAAATAAAATAAAAAAGTAAGAGCACAACCAAACCAATAAACAAATCCACCAATAACAAGTGCTGAGAACTATACTAAGATAAACATAAAAATCAGAAACAAATCAGTCTCAGACAGCAAACCCCAAGTCTACAGTTGCTCCCAAAGTCCACTGCCTCAATTTTGGGATGTTTCATTATCTATTCAGGTATTCCACAGATACAGGGTACATCAAGTTGATTGTGGAGATTTAATCCACTGCTCCTGAGAGTGCTGGGAGAGATCTCCCTTTCTCTTCTTTGTTCGTACAGCTGCTGGGGTTCAGCTTTGGATTTGGCCCCGCCTCTGCATGTAGGTTGCCTGAGGGCGTCTGTTCCACGCCCAGACTGGATGGGGTTAAAGCAGCAACTGATTAGGGGACTCTTGCTCATTCAGGCCGGGGGCAGGGAGGGGTACGGTAGTTATAATTGGAATGTGCGGCGAGCCTGCGGTGGCAGAGGCTGGCGTGATGCTGCAGAAGCCTGAGGCGCGCCGTGTGTTCTCCCGGGGAAGTTGTCCCTGGATCTCGGGACCCTGACAGTGGCGGGCTGCACAGGCTCCCAGGAGGGGAGGTGTGGACAGTGACCTGTGCTTGCACACAGGCTTCTTGGTGGCTGCAGCAGCAGCCTTAGCGTTTCATGCCCGTCTCTGGGGTCCGCGCTGATAGCCGCCGCTCGCGCCCATCTCTGGAGCTCATTTAGGCGGTGCTCTGAATCCCTTCTCCTCGCGCACCCTGAAACAATGGTCTCTTGCCTCTTAGGCAGGTCCAGAATTTTTCTTGTACTCCCTCCCGGCTAGCTGTGGCGCACTAGCCCCTTTCAGGCTGTGTTCACGCAGCCAACCCCAGTCCTCTCCCTGGGATCCGACCGAAGCCCAAGCCTCAGCTCCCAGCCCCCGCCCACTCCGGCGGGTGAGCAGACAAGCCTCTCGGGCTGGTGAGTGCTGGTCGGCTCCGATCCTCTGCGCGGGAATCTCTCCGCTTTGCCCTCCGCACCCCTGTTGCTGCGCTCTGCTCCGTGGCTCCAAAGCTTCCCCCCACCCACCCCCCGCCTCCGCCAGTGAAGGGTCTTCCTAGTGTGTGGAAACATTTCCTCCTTCACAGCTCCCTCCCAGAGGTGCAGGTCCATCGTGTTCTTTTGTCTCTGTTATTTCTTTCTTCTTTTGCCCCACCCAGGTACGTGGGGATTTTCTAGCGTTTTGGGAAGTCTGAGGTCTCCTGGCAGCATTCAGTAGGTGTTCTGTAGGAGTTGTTCCACATGTAGATGTATTTTTGATGTATTTGTGGAGAGGAAGGTGATCTCCACGTCTTACTCCTCTGCCATCTTGAAGGTCCCCCCTCCATATTTAATTTTAATAGCCAACAGCTAGTATTGAAACCAGCCAACCATAAAGTATTGAAATAACCAGTTAGACTCCTTCATGGGGGGAGACTGCAAAGGGCCCAGTGCTATTATATTCTTCTTTTCTAAAAATTGAGATATAATTCATATACCATAAAATTCATCGTTTTATAGTATACAGTTCATTGGTTCACACAGTTGTGCAATGGTCACTCTTGTCTAATTCTAGAACATTTTCATCACCCCAGAAAGAAACTTTGTACCGAGTAGTGACACATTTCCCTTTCCCCCTTCCCCTCAGCCCCTGGCTGCCAGTAATCTGCCTTCTGTCTTTATGGATTTCCCTATATTCTTTTTTTTTTAAATTTTTATTGGGATTTAGTTGATTTACAATGTTGTGTTAGTTTCAGATGTACAGCAAAGTGAATCGATTATCCTATATTCTTTTTTAAAAAATTTTTATTGGCATTTAGTTGATTTACGATGTTGTGTTAGTTTCAGATGTACAGCAAATGAATCGGTTATCCTATATTCTTTTTTTTTTTCCTATATTCTTTTTATATTAGCTGTCTACAGCATTATCACAGCTGGTCATTCTGTAATCCAGAGATTCTCAAACTTCTCAAACTTCATGAGCCTACATATCACCTGGGGATCTTGTTAAAATGCAGATTCTCATTCAGTAAGTCTAGGGTGGAACCGGATGTTCTGAATTTCTAACAAGCTCTCAAAGAATGCTTATATTGCTGGTCCAAAGATGTCACTTTGAGTAGTAAGGCTCAAAGATGTCTCAATCAGAAGAAATTGAACTCTAAATGTAAGTGAATTATTAAATAGCAGCTGGCTCGAATCTAGGGGAAATATTCTAATATACTGAGTTTACTTAGTATTGTTTCTTTGTCAGTTATCTTTGAAAGTGATTTCTCTGTACATCCTGACTGTTTGCATGTATGAGGCCGCTTAATTATGGCCCTATTTGTACCCATAATTAGGTTAATCAAATCAAATAGTTAAGAAAGCTGAATTATAGCTTGTTCTGTAAGTATGACTCTGTTCTTGTTTAAACATTTTCCAATACTCAGCTCTGACTTCTTTCTGAAAGAAGCTTTCTTACAAATTTCATATTAGTAGATTATTGACAAACTCAAATCAAGCTCTCTGTCCATCCAGTTCTGGGTAGACCTGGGTTTCCTTGTACTGTCTTTGGGTTGACTAGGTTTGCCAGGAAGTAAAACAACCATGATTGCTACCTCCTTTGGTAAGTTAGCCCGGTTAAGCTGAACACAGAAAAGCATTTTGAGAATTCATTAAGATTCTTCCCTAATCTCCAGTTAATTGGGGTATAATAAATCCCATGTAGGGTCCTTGGATTTGGTTGTTGACTCCTAGTGAAGTCAGAAGTAGGGGCTGAGTTGCCCATAGCAAGGCTCATGTTACACTAGCACAGAGCCTTGCTCCACATCAGCAGAGGCCTGTCTCCCCAGCTATTTAGTTCCAGGACAACTACCTCTTTATTTCTGGGACCCAGCTAGTAACCCTGCTATGTTGGTTAACTCAGTGGATTAATATCTCCAAATTAAAAGAAATTCTGGTTAAATATTTTTTGCCATTACTCTTTATCTTAGTGTGAAAGTATCTTAGTATCTATCTGTTTAGTTTGAGTAGACATTTAAAATAATCAACAAGTATTTATTTAGTCCTATAGGCAGTGGTTTGAGGGAGGCAAATTCAATTAATGGTAAAAAGGATGAGTTTTTGTATTTGAGAGATTGAGGTTCCTGTCTTAGCTTTTAATACTTAATGGCCCTGTGATCTTGGATAAATTACTAATCTCTCTTTGTCTGTTAAAAATAGGGATAATAATATTATTTATCTAATAAGGATTTGGAAGATGAAATGAGCTAATTTATGGAAGATTTAGCATAGTGTCTGGTATATAGGGTTCATTAAATATTTGATTCTATTATTATTATTCGTTTAGTAAGTATATTTTGGCTATTCTATGTGCTAGGCCCTGTAAGCCTGTTGGGGAACATAGTTAATAAGCAAATGTTTACATAAACAAGTATTTGTACAGTTTGACAAGAGCTAAGGAAAAGTACATGGCAGAATAACAAGAGAATATCAGCTGAAGTTAGGGCATCAAGGAGGATTTCCCCAAGGAAGTAATGCTTGTGCAGGGATTTGAAGGATGAATAAGCACTGACTAGGCAGAGTAGAGGGAACATTGTGTAGAAAGAAGTATGAGGTAGCATGGCACATTTGAGGGTACAGAGGATGCCAGTGTGTCTGGAATGACAAGTGAGGATGAAAATGACCTAAGAGAAAAAAACAGGGCCAGCACTTGGAACTGTGTAGGCTGTATGAAAGATTTGGGGCATGATCAGATTTTTTTTTTTTTAATATTTATTTATTTGGCTGTGCCGGGTCTTAGTTACAGCATGCGGGATCTAGTTCCCTGACTAGGGATTGAACCCAGGTCCCGTGCAGTGGGAGCATGGAATCTTACCCACTGGACCACCAGGGATTCCCAGATTGTTTTTTTAAATTACTACTCTCATCTAGTGTCAATAGATGAGAGTGGAGATGAGGAAGAAGATATAGGGAGGGTAGTTAGAAAATTATTGCAGAAATTCAGCCTAGGAGAGATAGAAAGAAGTGGAAAAAATTGAGAGATATTTCTGAGGTCAAACTGATAGAAATTGTTGAATTGCCTACAGGTAGTGAGGAAGAGGTAGGTGGCAAGAATTTCTAGATTTCTCTGGCTCTGGCAGCTAGTTTAGTAGATGGTGATGGCTCTTTTTGAGAGGGGAATCCTAGCAGAGAGCTAGGTTGGAGAGCAGAGGGATGGATTTTTCTTTTTTAACATGTTGAATTTGAGATGCCTAGAGACATCTAAGAGGAGGAGGAGGGAGAGGAGACAATGATGATCTGGATGGTGGAGATGATGTACAACAGATTGTGCAAATAATATAGTTCTTTCCCTCACAGAGCTTTTTTTTAAAAAATTTATTTTATTTTTGGCTGCATTGGGTCTTTGTTTCTGCGCGCGCGGGCTTTCTCTAGTTGTGGTGAGCAGGGGCCACCCCTCGTTGCAGTGCACGGGCCTCTCATTGCAGTGGCTTCTCTTGTTGCGGAGCATGGGCTCTAGGTGCACAGGCTTCAGTAGTTGTGTTGCATGGTCTCAGTAGTTGTGGCTCACGGGCTCTAGAGCACAGCCTCAGTAGTTGTGGTGCACGGGCTTAGTTGCTCCGTGACATGTGGGATCTTCCCGGACCAGGGCTCGAACCGATGTTCCCTGCATTGGCAGGTGGATTCTTAACCACTGCACCACCAGGGAAGCGCCATCACAGAGCTTATATGTTAGAGAGCTAAGACACATTTTCAAGTGTGATTAGTACTATGGTGATGTGATTGAATACATTCTGAAAGAGTAGTACAGTAAGTGGAGTGAGGCCACTTTGGACAGGTGTTCTCAAAGTTTCATAGGTAAGAAAATAGTTAAGGTGGGCTTTAAAGGATAAGTAAGTGAGGAGGGGAGAGGAAACCATTATAACAATAAGTGGGAAACATTTTCGGGCCTTACCTCCTTTAGTCAATTCCCCCTTCCCCATTTTCTCCAGGCTTGAGTTGAAAGAACACATATTTTTTGATTCTGAGGGCTTTCCAGGATTATCAGTGGGGATAGTCCTTCAGTAGTTCTACCTCACATCAGAATCCTTTCCTTTCTTTAACTTTTTTTTTTTTGCGGTACACAGGCCTCTCACTGTTGTGGCCTCTCCCGTTGCGGAGCACAGGCTCCGGACGCACAGGCTCCGGACGCACAGGCTCAGCGGCCATGGCTCACGGGCCTAGCCGCTCCGCGGCATGTGGGATCTTCCCGAACCGGGGCACGAACCCGTGTTCCCTACATCGGCAGGCGGACGCTCAACCACTGCGCCACCAGGGAAGCCCCTTTCTTTAACTTTTGAGAGAAGAACCTCATTACATCTGTTTATTCTTGAAACATGACTTTTTTTTTTTTTTTTTTTTGCGGTACGTGGGCCCCTCACTGCTGTGGCCTCTCCCATTGTGGAGCACAGGCTCCGGACGCGCAGGCTCAGCGGCCAAGGCTCACGGGCCCAGCTGCTCCGCGGCATGTGGGACCCTCCCAGACCGGGGCACGAACCCACATCCCCTGCATCGGCAGGCGGACTCTCAACCACTGTGCCACCAGGGAAGCCCCATCTGTTTATTCTTTATTCTGTCTCAAAACAGCTGGTGTTAATTTGCCTTTGCTAATACTCTCCTGTTAGCTCCTAAAGTATCTCCTAATACTTTCTCTCTAAAGTACAGAATGAAAAAAGTATGTGAAGCTCTGTTGCAGCATGATTATAATGGTTGTATTGTGAAATACTAGGAATACAATAGTATTGTGAAATACTTCTCCCCCTCTCTTTTCTTTACCTCATTGTTCTTTGAAGCTACTGGTGTTTTAAAATGATATTAAAATATTGTTCCCATAGCAACACCCTACCGATTTCTTATGGCAAAAACTACATCTTTTACAAGTTGGGTTGAAAAAGAGAAATGCTTCCTGAAAGAGTTTATTTATAAAATCAAGCCAATGGAACTTAACAGTTTATTTTTAATTTTTTTGCGGTACGCGGGCCTCTCACTGTTGTGGCCTCTCCCGTTGCAGAGCACAGGCTCTGGATGCGCAGGCTTAGCGGCGATGGCTCACGGGCCCAGCCGCTCCACGGTATGTGGGATCTTGGCGGACCGGGGCACGAACCCTTGTCCCCTGCATCGGCAGGCGGACTCTCAACCACTGCGCCACCAGGGAAGCCCAACAGTTTATTTTTTAAAAAGGATTTTTAAGCAGACTGTAACCAAGGATTTTACACGTTGATGTAAAGTGAGCTTCCCAGTGAGTTTCTTGCTTATGTAGAAGTTCATTTTTGAATTTGTATTAAATCAATCTTTTTCCCCTTTTAATTAGACTTGAACAGTTTAAATAGAAAATTTAAATCCTGCCAGATTTCAGTTAAATAATTCTTAAGTTCTATTTAAATATAATACCTGTGTCCCGAAGTTTATAGGCTGCTTATGAGACTGTTAGAGCAAGCCCATAATACTCTTATAATGATGTTCTAACCTCTTAGGCTGCATGATGGATTTTGTTCAGGATCTGTTCCTCTGATTTATTTATTTATTTGGTCTACCAATTTTGTAAAATCAATGTCAAGATATTTTAAATCTTTTTACATTTAAATTGTATAAATTATATTATCCATTTTAAGCTCTTCTTACTATCACTATTATAATACTATTGATCTTTAGTAATATTACGTTTCATCTCAGCATTTAATTCATTATTTTTTCAAGGGGTTTGGGAAAGACATTATGTTTATAAGTAAGCTTATTAATCCTATGTTTTCCTCTTCTATTTACTTTAGTTTTCTCCCTCTAAATTTGGTTTAATTTCTGTTAACTCAGACTTGTTGGCTTTTTCAAGGTTCTAAAAGCATGAACTAATTCCATATGTTCTAGTTTGGCCACCATTCTCTTGCTGGAATTTTTGAAAGCTACGGATCCATAAGAAATCCTTTGAAGCTATCATAGATTATATTTTATGGAGGTTGTATTTAATGTACTTTAATTACTGGCTCATTCAATAAATTCCAGATGCTGGAGATACAGTAGTGAAAAAAACACAGACAATAATAATTCTGTCCTAACGTAGCTTACTTAGTGGATGGGTATCAGCTGGAGATTTAACTGTTTTGGATGCTTTTTTCAAGACCCTTTGCATTTGCTTACTTAGCTCTATTCATCTCTATATTCACAGTGCCATTTTCAAAGACTCCGCTGGCTGATACCATCCTCATTCTGTATAATTTAGAAGTCTAGGTGATTGTGTATATTTTATTTTCCAGCTAGGAAAGGGCCTGTGTATTAATATTTCCTGATGTTGCACTATAGTTTCATATTTAATTCAGGCACAGAAACTAAAAATTAATCTTATCTACCTATATATCTTCTCTCATCTATTGAAAGGAGTCTTTTATGTAATAGTTCAAGATTTACCCAACTTGATTTCCAAATCTTGTTAATTTTTTGTTCAAGAAGTATTTCATCTTAGTTTTTCCAATTTTACTTTTACTGCCTTTATCTCTCTGTGCCTAAACTTTAGCAGTAGTAGTCTGTTCTTGCCTTTCTACCACCCTATCCTAAATATAGCCACTGAATTAATCTTCTTAAACTATAAATATGATTGTATCACTCCTCTGCTCCAGAATGTTTCCAGCTAGAATGAGAACCATTACACTAAGATTTGGTAAGGAAGTGGTGCTAGGCTACCCAACCTTGTTGTCCCTTGGAGGATGGATCAGTGGGCAGTGGTCAGTCATACATTTTCACCTCTCACAAGGTTATGTACTTGTTTTGTTGATATGTGTTTTTTCTTCTCTTTTTCCAGATACTGGAATAGACAAAAGGGATCTTCTGAATAATAGTGCTAGAGAGGGTATTTCAGACCCAGTTTCTATTGCCTTGAGTCAGTGATTGCACTTTAGTAAGATTTCATGTACTTTGTTGCATTTATAATGGCTAGTTTTTTATTATTTCCTTTTAAAATTGGTTTGTTCAGAATGTTTGTATATTTTCTAGTCTCTTAGCTTTTGCAAGAAGTGATTACCATCAAATGTTGACTACGTAAAAAAGACATATTGGGAGTTATTGGACTTTGTTAATCATTTCTAAATAATGGGGAGATAATATTTCTCTAATACTCAACAGGGGGAAGTATCACAATTTATATGAGCAATTTAGCTAGCATGAGCCAGTGGCCATGACTTTGTTCATATAATTTCTGTGGGACTTATTTAAGAGTTGAAGTATAGGAATTCCCTGGCGGTCCAGTGGTTAGGACTCGGCGCTTTCCCTGCCAAGGGCCTGGGTTCAATCCCTGGTCAGGGAACTAAGATCCCACAAGCCGTGTAGCGCAGCCAAAAAAAAAAAAGTGTATAAAAAAAGAGTATAAAAGGCCTTTAATATCAGTTGTGAAAATCAGGAGTCACTAGTATAAGTTTGATTTAGTTATTTAAAAATTTTGGGTGGTAGACCCAAGAGAAAGCCCATATATAATTTTATCAATCTTTTGTTGGAAGACAGGGAGACTAACTTTGTTTAGGCTAAAAAAAAATGCAATTTTAGAGATTGGATTAACTTTCCCCCCCCGAGATAGCTATTCCAGTTAGTATTGCTACTTAATACCCATTCCAAAACTTAGTGGCATAAAAACCGTTTTTATTATGTACATGGATTCTGTGAGTTGGGGACTCCAAAAGGGCGCAGTAGGGATGGTTTTCTCAGTTGTATGATGGCTGGGGTTTCAGTTGGGAAGACTTGAAGGTTGGGATCAACTGCTGGGGCTAGAATAATTTGTTTTTTGTTTTTTTTGGCTGCGAGGCATGCAGGCTCTTAGTTCCCTGACCAGGGATCAAACCCGAGCCCCCTGCAGTGGAAGCACAGAATTTTAAACATTGGACTGCCAGGGAAGTCCCGGGCTGGAATAATTTGAAAAATTATTTGATAATTTGAAGGTTTGTTCACCACCATGTCTGGCACTTGGTCTGGGAGCACTTGAAGAGGCTAGGACGGTTGACCACAGTGCCTACATGTGGCCTTGCTTCTGCACAACATGGTAACCTCAAAAGCTATGCATTGTCACTTTCACTCACTGCATTGGTGGTTACAAGTGATCATATGCATACCCAGATAGATGTTATCTCTTGCTGGGAGAGTGGCAAGTTCTAGAAGAGCATGTAGTACCAGAGTTACTGTCGTGGCCATCTTTGGAAAATACATTCTGCCTATTGTAGTCAAGTCCAATATTTGCCAGTATTTTTTTTGGTTGCAAATCCATATTTTATGACTTTAAAGGTAAGAGATCAGGAATTCTTTATCCATGAATGGATTTTAGGACTTTAGGAGTTTGTGAACTGAAGGTTGAAAACAAACAGAAAAAGGGTTTTAAAAATACATTTTTCTGTTACTTTGAAAATTGCCTTTTTAAAGCTTTTTTTCTCCTTAAGTCAAAACTGTGTAGGTATTTTTTTCCCTTCCCTTACTTTACACAAGTACAGGGTTCATGGATCATTAGTGTTTCCATTTAGATTATGTGTAGTTTTCATTGTTGCTTCATGTATAGGCGACTATATTGAACAGTTTCCCATTGATAAGAATCAATGAAACTTTACTATGTCATCTGTATTTATGCAGAGTCTAGTTTAAATGGAAAAAAATACTACAGTAAAAAAAGGGAAAAAGTAGAGAAAAGAAAAAGAAAGTAGGGCAAAACTTGCGTGTCTTTTGGTCTTACGCTAAAAGATTGAGGGTGCAGGGATACAGAGCTGAGCTTTCTCTCATCTGGCAAGGTTCTTGCTAATGGAAGCCGGAAGCCTGCAAAGCTGAAGACGCCCCTATGTCTGCCCAGATAGAAAGCTTACTGGACAGTGTGAAATTGTTTTGACAAGAAGGTGGCTTAATTTGAAAAGGTTGGAACCTTACCTAAATTTGGATTTGCCCCAACACAAAAGCCTTATCTTAAAAATCATGTAAGCTAAAGTAGCAGTAAGATTGGGGAGGCCTGGGTGAAGCCCTCTGAACTCTGGATGGTTTGTGGGCAAGAGCAGAACAACGAGGGCCTCTTCTAGAATCATGGACATTCTTTTCCTGGTAGTCCCTCAAACAAGCTTTTAAAAGAGTCAGCACTTAGGCTGTTTTCTTCCAGCACGTAACCGAATGAGTTCTGATGATACTTAGTGAAGCTAGTTTCTCTTTTTTGTCCTTTAAGAGCATGCTGATGCCATCAAGAATTCTTATTTTGGGAACTGGAAAGACCATTGAGACATAAAACAGTGAAAAGTGGCTTGCCATCAAAGCTGATGGGGTACCTGGTAACACATCTGGTTTTGCTGTTTTGGTGAAGGAAGATGTTCCATAGGTCTCTATGAATCATTGCTTTTACATTAGCATCAGAGACTCTGCCAAAGATCCTGAAAGAAGTCTTGTCCAGTGTCTTGAAAGTCACACTTTATCCCAGTCAGGGCCCTGAATCACTGCCTTGTCAAAAGCTTCTTTTGAAATGGGAGTGCAATGTAAGGTTGTTTTCTATTGCAGAGAAGTTCATTGATTCTCCAAAGAACAAGTCTCAAAGCACTGGGGGATTCTGATTCATTTGCTGCTACATAGCTTCATGAATCAGGATTTTCAGAACACTTGTAATCTATCAGATTGTTAAACCACTGGCATGTTAAAAAACCATTCTGCTTACTATTCTAGCTCTTTATTCCCGAGAAACAGTAACACCCTTCTCATTGAAATTGATTTTTGTGGAACTATAATTTTTAAAAATTGTTTATTTTTTTATTGAGGTAGAGTTGAACAATATTATATAAATTTCAGGTGTATAATATAGTGATTCACGAATTTTAAAGTGGAATTATTTTTAATTCTCTTTTAAATTTAATATCCTTTCTAATTTAGGCATCCTTTTTGAGTTGGGAGAATTTAATCTGTTTACATTAATGTGCTTATTTGTATGTTCAGATTTATTTCTGTCTTATTCTCATGTTTTCTATGTCCCATGCTTTGATTTTATCCCCCTTCTTTTCTGACTTCTGAAGTATGGATCGAGTTTTCCTTGTTTCCTTTTTTTCTAGACTTCTGATTTGGAAATAACATATTCTTTCTGATTTAGTAATTATAATTACTCTTGCATTTTTACATACATATTTGACTTAAATTCTCAAGTTTTTCCAGCTTCCTCCAAGTAGTACAAGAACTTTAGAACTCTTTAACTTAGCTCTCTCCCTCCTGTTATTTCTCTCTATTATTTTAGTTCTACCGTTTTTTAATTTAACCACCGCCCCCCCCCCCCCCCAACTTTGTATATTTTTAGTTTCTTTACAGTCAGGGCTTATTTAGATTTACTTACATAATTCTTTTTTGTGCACACTCCTTATTGAGGTATATTTTTAGTGTTTTTTTCATCAAGGGCTTAACGACAGTTTTTTTGGGGGACTTTGACCAAAAATGTCTATTTTGCCCTCATTTTTGAAATAGAATTTAGCTGGATATAGAATTAGAAGTTAGTTTTTTCAGCACATTGAAGATTCATGGTCCTCTGGCCTTGTTTACTGCTGATGTGATGTCTGCTGTCAGTGTAATGGTCTTGCCTTTCTAGGAAATCTGTTTTCTCTCTGATTTTAAGGTTTCTCTTTGCCTTTCATGTGTTCTACATACTGCACAACACAAGGCCCAGGACATGCAGCACACTTCTTACTGCTTCACTAAGGCCATTGGATAGAGTTTTTCTAGTCCTCTTTTCACCAGCTTCTCACTGTTGTTCTTCATAGGCTCTGGGCTCTGTGGAGGAGGCTCGTTCCAGTGCTTCAAACGTACACAACTAAGACATCATCTTCTGTTTTTGAGTACGAATTTAGAACCCCAGCTCCTAGGGCCTGTTTCCAGGTCTCAAATCCCCATGGGCTTTTCATATCAGCTCCTTCTTTTGGCTCTGATTCAGTTTCTCTCTTTGTTCCTGGCACCTGGGAATCTTCCTTTTTTGTCTCTTCATATTCAATGTTTAAAATGTGTTCAACAGGAAGAATCAAAAAATGAGAGTCTTGAAAACAAGAGTTATTTTCTAATGGAATCAAAGACTTGAAACAAGATTTATTTCTCCATCTCAGATTTCCAGAGTGCTGTTGTAAATGTTAGTTGAAGTGTATAGTATGTACAGAGTTCTAAGTTCTTATTGATTGATTGTCTCTTTTATTCCACCAAAGGATTTAAAGTGTTGTTTTGAGAAATATGTAGACTTTGTGGAGTGATACACTTGAGCCCCTGTTTCCTGTTTATCTTGAGGAGTCTGTCAAAGCCTGCGACTATCCTAGGCATGTCTGACTAAATATTCTAGAAAGATTATTTTATACTTCTCTAAATGGATCTTTCTGTAGGAAGACTCTTTGCAGTGATCTAAGGTAGTGGTTCTCACAGTGTGTTTACTGAATCCTCAGCACCAGCATTACCTGGAATTACACAGTGCACACTGTTCCCATGTCATTCATTAGATATTCTTCTTTGTCATGATTTTCAAATTAAAGTTTAATAAAATGCTTGAACTCACAGATGGTCCAGTGATGGATACTTTTTATAAATAGATGAAGTATGAGTTTTATGGCTTGGCTTATTTTTTTATAGAGAGAGTGCTTATTAATTCTATGGTGTAATATGTTAAATACTCTGATAAAAATGATAAATATGTTGGTAAATTTGTAATCACAAATTTACTTTAGTATTATTTAAATTTTTAAAAAATTCTTAAAAGTGTTAGGTGTGGAATTAAGGAAACATTTTACATCGGTAAATTAATTACCTTATATATATTTTTCATTATCTGCCTATCCCAAGCTCAGAAGAGAAGTTACAATATTATTTATGTAACTCAACTTAATGGTCCCCATGGATTAAACACACAATTAGTATTGTTACACTTCCTTCCATAGAGAAAATGTATGCTTTCTTAATAAATGTAATATGCTTTTGTTCATGAAGAATGTCACTGAGTAGTGCCAACTATTTTAGGATGCTAATATAAAAATATTTACAATCCAAAAATACTTTAAAATTATTCTTATGAAAGAAAGATGTTCCGTTGTTTTTGGTTTATTACTTAATCATATAAAAATGCTATGAAAAGCAAATTGCATGACATTTCAAGGTTCAGAGATTTGATGATCATTTAAATAAAGTTTTTGCCAAGGAGCTGAACACACAAAATGAATGATAGCACCATTGTAAAGACATTAAAGATTCGTTAGACTTTTAATTAATTAAGTACTTAAAGCTTACACTGTGTCTTGTATATAAGAATGTTCAAAAAATATTGGCTGAGTTTAAATGACCAAGTTAATTTTGACCCCGTTAACCTACTAACATAATGTTGAGTCTCACTTAGTAAGCTACTATTTGATAAGTTAGATATTATGAAATCAAAGCCGCAGTGAGATACCATTTCATATCCACTAGAATGATAACAACAACAATAATAATAAAAGGAAAATAATAACTGTTGGTGAAGATGTGGATGTTGGAACCCTCATACACTGCTGGTGGGAATGTAAAATAGTGTAGATGCTGTGGAAAATATTTTGGTGGTTCTTCAAAAAGTTAAACATAGAATTACCGTACAACCCAGCAATTCCACTCCTATGTATATACTCAAGAGGACTGAAAACAGGTGTTCAAACAAAAACTTGTACACAAATGTTTATAGTAGCATTCATAATAGCCAAAATGTGGAAACAACTCACATGTCTACCAGCTGATTAATGGATAAACAAAATGTGGTGTATCTATATATTGAATATTATTCACCTATGAGAACGAGTAAAGTACTGATACTTGCTGCAGTATGGATGAACCTTAATAACATTAAGTGAAAGAAGCCAGACACAAAAAGCCACATATTAGATGATCTCATTTTATGAAAAGTCCAGAGGAGGCAAATCCATAGAGACAGAAAGCAGGTTAATGGTTGCCAGGGGCTGGGATGAGGGAGGAGTGGGGGGTAACTGCTTAGTGGGTATGGGATTTCTTTTGGGATGATGAAAATATTCTGGAATTAGATAGTGGTGATGGTTGCACAACATTATGAATGAATGTACTTGAAGTCACCGAATTATATTCTTTAAAATGGTAAAGTTTGTGTTATATAAATTTTATCCCAGTTAAAAAAAATATGCAGTATGATTATAATCCTTTTCTTAGTAAAATATTACCAAAGTAAAAATTTTTAAATCAAAGGAAACTTTATTTCAACATTGTTATTTTGTACTTATAAAAATTATAAAACATTGTTTGGTGAAAATATATATGAAGTCAAATTAACATTCTTTAGAGGTTTTGATTAAAGATATGTCTGTTTTAGGCCTCATTCAAAGGAATTTTGTTAGGTACAAAGAACCTTAGAATAAAGCACTACAAGGCAGTCTCATGCAGCGTATTGTGGCTAGTACGTTGCTTTTTAACTAGCCGGCTCTCTTTTCAGGCATGAACAGTGTCTTTGCGACCTTTCACACTTTCCCTTGCTATCTTACTCTAGATCTGCTTGACTTCCTGCTGTTGTGAGCTTCATGCATGCCTTTCTGAGGTGAAACTATATTCTCCTTGATAGCACTAATCTAGCTCCCTTTTTTTTTTTTTTTTTTTTTGTGGTACGCGGGCCTCTCATTGTTGTGGCCTCTCCCGTTTCGGAGCACAGGCTCCGGACGCACAGGCTCAGCGGCCATGGCTCACGGGCCTAGCCGCTCCGCGGCATGTGGGATCTTCCCGGACCGGGGCACGAACCCGTGTCCCCTGCATCGGCAGGCAGACTCTCAACCACTGCGCCACCAGGGAAGCCCTAGCTCCCTTTCTTTAACTAACCTACTCCTCTAGTGACAGTTTCCAGCCACTGTGGATAAACATCTTGTTTATCCTGCTTCCCCATGGTCCTGTTCACTTACATAGATCCTTTTATGTTTCATCATCCTTGCTTCCTTTGCCTTACCAAGGAAACCTGGATAGCAAGGACCCTAAAGACAGGGATAAGGAGGAGGGGAGAATGAGAGCTAATAAAGCAAAGGCCCTGTCTTCTTTGTGAAATCTGTTAGAAGAGAAATTGTCCGTAGACGTTAGCACTATGGTTCCATATAAGCCTGCTATTTCAAAAGATCCAATATTGTTTAATGTTTATTGTATAGCTTATCTAGTAAATGTATGTGTCGTTCAACGTAGAACATGCAGGCTGTCTTGAGAGTAGCGTAGTATTTCTTTCCCAAATCATGTTGCACAGAATACTGGTACCTGCAAATATTACTGGAAGCTCTGCTTTGGAAGGGGGAGGATTCCATGGTCAAATATATTTAGGAAAGGTTGCTGGAGGGCCATAGCATACCTTAGCGTGCTAAGGGCTCTGAGATGTAATCAAGAAACCTGTTCAACTCAGGATTTCCAAACTTACTTGAGCCCAGAACTTTTTTGGCAGGGGAGAGAGGGGAGAGCACAGCTATTGAAGTCTTACATAACATCAGTCGAGGAGACGCTGTCTCAGAGCATGGCGAATTTGTACAACTGCAGTAAAAAAGAAAAGAAAAAGGTAGCTACTCTTACCAGCTAGTACCAAAAAGTACCTGCGGTTCATATGATCTATTTAATAAACTTATTGTCTTGTATTGGCCAAAAAGTTCATTCGGGTTTTCCTGTTAAGATGTTACAGAAAAACATGAGCAAACTATTTGGGTAATCCAATATATGTATTTAGTTAGCCTATAAATTCTCCATTAAGATAAATCTCACTTTCTTTCCTTTTACTTACAAGTGTCAGATTGTTGTCTTTCAGTGATTTTCTTGCTCCTTCTTACTTAATCATACCAAAATCTTTTTTTGAGGGATGGATAAAGCACTAGGACTTTCCCAGTTTTAATTGATGACGAAATTTGCTTACCTCTGTTAAAGCTGTAGTACATAAAAAGTCTGTTGAGCCCGGTATAAAATGTAAGGCTTGTATAATTCAAACACCTTTTTGAAATCCAAATCATGTTTTCATTTACTAAGCACTTTTGTCAAGACAAGCCCTTCATTGGGCTTCCCTGGTGGCGCAGTGGTTGGGAGTCCGCCTGCCAATGCAGGGGACGCGGGTTCGTGCCCCGGTCTGGGAACATCCCGCGTGCCGCGGAGCGGCTGGGCCCGTGAGCCATGGCCGCTGGGCCTGCGCGTCCGGAGCCTGTGCTCCGCAATGGGAGAGGCCACGGCAGTGAGAGGCCGGCGTACCAAAAAAAAAAAAAAAAAAAAAAAAAGACAAACCCTTCCTTAAAAAAGTAATTAGCCTTGGATGTAGAAGGTATAATTAATAAATAGGCACAATTCATTACTTTGTTAATACTTCCCTACAGCAAATAGCTGGCATTCAGTGTTTATCTATTATTAACATATAAATATGTAGACACTAATATTATGTATCACAGTATATCCCTAAGAAACCTATAGTAGGTGTCATTTTTTTCTCTTTTCATCAGGTTTAATTGGTGTTGGATTTTAGGTTTAAAAAGCATTAGCGGGCTTCCCTGGTGGCGCAGTGGTTGAGAGTCCGCCTGCCGATGCAGGGGACACGGGTTCGTGCCCCGGTCTGGGAGGATCCCACATGCCGCGGAGCGGCTGGGCCCGTGAGCCATGGCCGCTGAGCCTGCGCGTCCGGAGCCTGTCCTCCGCAACGGGAGAGGCCACAACAGTGAGAGGCCCGCGTAACGCATAAAAAAAAAAAAAAAAAAAAAAAAAAAAAAGCATTAGCTTTTTCAGGTACTTGAATTTCTTTTCTGTATAAAATGGCTCTCATTTCTTACATTGCCTTTCTTGCTTTTGAGAACTTTATAAGGGACACCCCTAATAGCTGTAAATTATTTTGAAGCTCTTATTATATAGACAGGATAAGATTAGATCAGTTGTGGCTTGCCTCTTTTTTGTTTTTTGAATGTAGTACTTGAATCTAATGGGAAGTGAAGTCTGTAGCATTGTGGATTAGATTCCTCTTGTGTGTTTTAGGGGTGTGTTATATTTCTATTCAGACCTGCTCTATCTTTTGACTGTTGCCCCAGGGTACTGTTCAGAGTTGTTTCTATGTGGTTGGCTCCTGATCCTATGTACAAGTCAGCCAGGTCTGGCAGTCATAGAACATGGTGGTTTCAGAGCTTCTCCCAGATGAGATAAAATGACTCCCAGGTGAGTTGCTGAGGAGACAGAACAGATCTTCCCTCACAAGACAGTCTTGGCACTTAGACAAAGCATGAAGTGAAAGCTTATATAACAAAACTGTTTTTGTTTGAGTTGGCTTGAAGACTAGTTTTGTTTTTTTGTTTAGAAATTGATTTCTTTCTATTGTTTTTTGCTTTTTCTGGTCACAAGCATCCTTTCTTCTTAAATGGTGTCTAGAATGTACTTTGCATTGTTATATGTGATCTACTTTGTATGTCATAATATTTTCAACTCTGTACGTATTTTGTTGACTGAATTAGAGTGAGTTTGAGCATGAAGTAAGAATTGATACTGTAATCTTTTTTGTGATGATGAATTCCTTAAGTCAAAATCCTATTTGTCTGCTTCGCAAAACAGTAATGTCATGCAGTACAGATATATATCGCTAACAAATAACGTGATTGCGCATAAGAGGTTTTATCTTTAATATTAATTTTGGTCAGATTGTACTCATATATATTTTTGATGGTGTATAAAATTTTCAAGAATAATACATCTTCTTAAAATGGGCTTCCTGGTATGATTGTGAATTAGAATTTCTGTTTTTTAAAAAAATTTTATTGGAGTATGGTTGCTTTACAATGTTGTGTTAGCCCCCACTGCACAACAAAATGAATCAGCCACACGTATACAGATATCCCCTCCCTCCTAGGTTACCACAGTGCATTAGGTAGAGTTCCCTGTGCTATACAGTATGGTCCCATCAGTTGTCTATTTTATACATAGTATCAATAATGTATATGTGTCAATACCAGCCTCCCAATTCCTCCCACCCCACCCCTTTCCCCCTTGGTATCCATACATTTGTTCTCTGTGTCTCTATTTCTGCTTTGCAAATAAGATCATCTACACCATTTTCCTAGATTCCACATATATGTGTTATTATACGATATTTGCTTTTGTCTTTCTGACTTACTGCACTCTGTATGACATGCTCTGTGTCCATCCACGTCTCTACAAGTGACCCAATTTCATTCCTTTTTATGGCTGAGTAATATTCCACTGTATATATGTACCACATCTTCTTTATCTATTCCTCTGTTGATGGACATTTAGGTTGCTTCCATGTCCTGGGTACTGTGAATAGTGCTGCTGTGAACATTGGGGTTCATGTGTTTTTTTGAATTATGGTCTCCTCTGGGTATATGCCCAGTAGTGGGATTGCTGGGTCATATGGTAGTTCTATTTTTAGTTTTTTAAGGAACCTCCATACTCTTTTCCATAGTGGCTGTATCAATTTACATTCCCAGAATTTCTATTTTTTTGTCTTTGCTCTTTCATTCTGTAATTACATGGGAGCTGATATTTATTTTCTCATGTAGAAAATTGGACAATACCTCTTTCCTTTCTACCTCAAGGAAATTGCATTTCCATGAGTAATGATACTATGTAGAGTCCAGTTGCTGTTTACAAAATAAATTTGTGACAATTTGCTGTTTCTTGCTCATTATATTCTGACACTTTACTAAGGGAAACCTTTTCCAGGTACTGATTTCTTAAGTAGATTTTAAATGGAAGAGTAAAGAGAGCCAGTTTAGATATCAAGTTGTTATTGAAAACTGTTTTAATATCTATGTATTTTAAAAGCTTTAATTTCTGAGTTCAAGGTAGTGATTCACCTTTTACCCTCTTACCAGTTTTCTGTTGAAACAACCCAAATGGTAGAATTCAGAAGAATTTATTTCACTCTTGGAAAATTAAAAAAGGGTCTCATTCCCAGTGTCATCATATTGAAGAGCTTTGGTAGGAAACAGTAAAGGTAAGAGTAGAGTGAGGGCACACTTGCCAGTTGCCAGCCAGCACGTTCAAGGGAAACTTACTAAGGTTGGTCAGAAAGCCTGCTCCTCCGTGTAAATCTAGTAACATGTTCAGGCTGGGAGCCAGGGCTGGAGACAAGAATAGGAACAGTAATATCAGTAGGTAAAATCTCGATCTCCTAGCCTCGGTGGAGCTGCAGGAGGAGGGAGCTGACACTCTAGAGCAGGGGGCCCCAGCCCCTGGGCCAGGACTGGTACCAGTCTGTGACCTGTTAGGAACCAGGCTGCACAGCAGGAGGTGCGCAGCAGTCGAAAGAGCAAAGCTTCATCTGTATTTACAGCTGCTCCCTGTTGCTCGCATTACCGCCTGAGCTCCGCCTCCTGTCAGATCAGCAGTGGCATTGGAGTCTCATAGGAGCACGAACCCTACGGTGAACTACGCACGCGAGGGATCTAGGTTGTGCGCTCCTTATGAGACTCTAAAGCCTGATGATCTGAGGTGGAGCTGAGTCAGTGATGCTAGCGCTGGGGAGCGGCTGCAAATACAGACTATCATTAGCAGAGAGGTTTGACTTCACAGAGACCATAATAAGTCAATTGCTTGCAGACTCATATCAAAACCCTATCAGTGAGTGGCAAGTGAAAACAAGCTCAGGGCTCCCACTGATTCTGCAGTGTGGTGAGTTGTATAATTATTTCATTATATATTACAGTGTAATAATTATTTCATTATATATTACAATGTAATAATAATAGAAATAAAGTGCACAATAAATGTAATGCACTTGAATCATCCCTGACCCCACCCCACCCCCCCACCCCTGGGCCATGGAGAAATTGTCTTCCATGGAACCGGTCCTTTGTGCCAAAAAGGTTGGGGACCACTGCTCTAGAGCACATCCTATGTGATGCAGCTGTAGGGTCAGAGCAGAGGGTGGTCTCCAGGAGTATGTGTATATAGAGGGGCTTCCTACCCTAACCAGCTTCACGTCGAGAGGGGAAGCTGTGCACTATTTAAGAATTGAACAATGATCTGCATGATCTAGAACAATCTAGACCAGCGCTGTCAAACGGAACTGTGCAATGAGGGAAGTAGCTGTGCTGTTCAATACTGTAGCCACTAGTTGTAGGACTTCTGAGCACTTGAAATGTAGCTAGGAACTGAATAAGTACCAAAAGCCTTAAAAAAGAGCTTTCCTCCTTTGGTTATTTTTATCTTAAGGAGTTAATTAGACAAATGTACAAAGCTATTTATCACAGCATTGATAAATGCTTATTTATATTTATAATTTTTATAAATTATAGTTTTAATAATTATAATCATAATTTTTATAATATTAATATTTATACTATTAAAAGCATATATAATATTGGAATAACACAAATGTACTATTTAAAGCAGTCTATTTCGTAACCAGACAGTGGAATGCTATGCAGCCATCAAAACTGCTGATACAGACATTTATTGACAGAAAAGTTGTTTCCACTATGTTAAGTGAAAAAAGGCTGGTTACAGAACTGTGGTTAGTGTGTTCCTATATTTTGGTGTACATATTTGAAAATATTATGTGTGTGTATGTGAGTGTACATACACATGTACATAGACAGATAGGATCTGGAACCTAGGCATCAAAAGATTTATCTTAATTCTTATTCTGCCATTTATTAGCTTTGTGCAAGTTGTTCAGCCTCTAAGCCTCCTTAGTTTTTCTGCTCTGAAAGAGAGCTAGAAACAGTACCTATCTCATTGGGTTTTTTTGAAGATTAAATGAAGTAATGTGGCTGAATTGCTTAGTATGGTTCCTGTGTTATTCTGTGATCATAAAAAATGGAAGCCTTTTCATGGTCATGGTGATTGTTATTATTATCATATGTATATGTGCATAGGAGAAAGTTTAGGAGATACATATCAAAATATTAACAAGTTGTCTTTGGTTGGTAGGATTACCAATGATGTACATTTTCTTTTTTGTGCTTTTCTATGTCTTCTGATTCAGATTTTGCAATTGAGCATGTATTACTTTTACAATGTAAAAATGTTTAAAACTCTCTATGTCCCTACCCTAAGTCATTAACATAAGATATACCAATTAAGCAAAAATGACTCATGGTAGACGAATGAAAGATTTATGACTTCTAATATAGATTTCATCACTCTTTTCAGAACTGCAACAGCCATTTTTGTGGCTATAGAAAATCTGTAAAATTAAGGCCGATGGAAACATAGCAATATAATTGAAACACATTTCTGCATGTAGAATTATAGTTTTAATCACATTTACATCTGGGAAGAAATATAGTATACACTGAGTTATGTTTTAACTTACATCCTTCATAATCAGGGCAAAAATAGTACATTTATTTCTATTTGGAAATGATTCTGTTTTGTTATTGCTTATTTCTAGGGCTCAAATTCAGTAGGTCTAATGGTGATGTGGATTGTTGGCAAAGCTATAGATATCTAGTTAGGGTATTGCTTTGGTGGATAGTCTTGAATTTTGTATTTCCAAAGCTTTGGGCAGTAATCTTTTGTATTTCACTTTGCCTAGCCTTGTTATATGTCAAGTTCTGTCATAGGCTTTGGGGAATAAGATGAATGAAAAAGGATTGTTCCAGCCTGGAAAAGTGGCAGGTGACTGTCTGCTCAGGTGCTATAAAACAATCAGATGTTATAAGTGGTATGATAGAGGTAAGTGAGAATAATAGGGTATGTCAAAAGACAAACTCTGCATACTCAATAAAACAAAGCAGAAAGATGAGTTTATTGGGAGGCTTCAACTTGTAAGCTGGGAAACTCAAGGCTACAGGAGCAATGAGTTCTGAGTCACTCACAGACTAAGGAATTTTTATGGGATAGATATGGCAGTTATTTGGCTTTTTCAGCTGATTGATTGCCTAGTGGTCTTCTTTCTTGACTTTGGATGGTTGCCTGAGTCATGTGAACAAGGAGGTCCAGAGGTGACATGAAAGACTTGGCATTTGGGGATTGGCTAGTGTCCTCTGTTAACTTCTGATAGGAGCTCTAAATTCCTGTAAGATTAGGTTAGTTTCCTTTATGCACCTGGGTTGACCATCTCCAGTGTATCCCTGACATAAGTGACTCTGTTTCAGTTTGGTATGAGTGAAGCGTGTCCAGTTGTATTTTGAGAGAGGGAGGGTGGTGGGCAGAGAAAGATAAAAAGGGGCCATCAGGAAAAGGCTTCAAAAAGGACAGGATGAGATAGCCTCATCCACCAGAGGGCAGACAGCAGAAGCAAGAAGAACTACAATCCTGCAGCCTGTGGAACAAAAACCACATTCACAGAAAGATAGACAAGATGCAAAGACAGAAGGCTATGTACCAGATGAAAGAACAAGATAGCACCCCAGAGAAACAACTAAATGAAGTGGAGATAGGCAGCCTTCCAGAAAAAGAATTCAGAATAATGATAGTGAAGATGATCCAGGACCTCGGAAAAACAGTGGAGGCAAAGATCGAGAAGATGCAAGACATGTTTAACAAAGACCTAGGAGAATTAAAAAACAAACAAACAAATGAACAATACAATAACTGAAATGAAAACTACAGTAGAAGGAATCAATAGCAGAAAAACTGAGGCAGAAGAACGGTTAAGTGACCTGGAAGACAGAATGGTGGAATTCACTGCTGTGGAACAGAATAAAGAAAAGAGAATGAAAAGAAATGAAGACAGCCTAAGAGACCTCTGGGACAACATTAAACACAACAACATTCGCATTATAGGGGTCCCAGAAGGAAAAGAGAGAGTGGAAGGACCCAAGAAAATATTTGAAGAAATATAGTCGAAAACTTCCCTAACATGGGAAAGGAAATAGCCACCCAAGTCCAGAAAGCACAGCAAGTCCCATACAGGATAAACCCAAGGAGAAACACGCCGAGACACATAGTAATCAAACTGGCAAAAATTAAACACAAAGAAAAATTATTGAAAGCAGCAAGGAGAAAACAACAAATAACATACAAGGGAACTCCCATAAGGTCAACAGCTGATTTCTCAGCAGAAACTCTACAAGCCAGAATGGAGTGGCATGACATACTTAAAGTGATGAAAGGGAAGAACCTACAGCCAAGATTACTCTACCCGGCAAGGATCTCATTCAGATTCGATGGAGAAATCAAAAGCTTTACAGACAAGCACAAGCTAAGAGAATTCAGCACCACGAAACCAGCTCTACAACAAATGCTAAAGGAACTTCTCTAAGTGGGAAACACAAGAGAAGAAAAGGACCTACAAAAACAAACCCAAAACAATTAAGAAAATGGTCATAGGAACATACATATCGATAATTACCTTAAACATGAATGGATTAAATGCTCCAACCAAAAGACACAGGCTTGCTGAATGGATACAAAAACAAGACCCATATATATGCTGTCTACAAGAGACCCACTTCAGACCTAGGGACACATACAGACTGAAAGTGAGGGGACGGAAAAAGATATTCCATGCAAATGGAAATCAAAAGAAAGCTGGAGTAGCAATACTCATATCAGATAAAACAGACTTTAAAATAAAGAATGTTACAAGAGACAAGGAAGGACACTACATAATGATCAAGGGATCAATCCAAGAAGAAGATATAACAATTTTAAATATATATGCACCCAGCATAGGAGCACCTCAATACATAAGGCAACTGCTAACAGCTCTAAAAGAGGAAATCAACAGTAACACAATAATAGTGAGGGACTTTAACACCTCACTTACACCAATGGACAGATCTTCCAAAATGAAAATAAATAAGGAAACAGAAGCTTTAAATTACAAAATAGACCAGATAGATTTAATTGATCTTTATAGGACATTCCATCCAAAAACAGCAGATTACACTTTATTCTCAAGTGCACACAGAACATTCTCCAGGATAGATCACATCTTGGGTCACAAATCAAGCCTCAGTAAATTTAAGAAAACTGAAATCATATCAAGCATCTTTTCTGACCACAATGCTGTGAGATTAGAAATGAATTACAGGGGAAAAAAGGTAAAAAACACATACACATGGAGGCTAAACACTACGTTACTAAATAACCAAGAGATCACTAAAGAAATCAAAGAGGAAATCAAAAAATACCTGGAGACAAATGACAATGAAAACACAATGGTCCAAAACTTACGGGATGCAGCAAAAGCAGTTCTAAGTTTATAGCAATAAAAGCCTACCTCAAGAAACAAGAAACATCTCAAATAAACAATCTAACCTTACACCTAAAGGAACTAGAGAAAGAAGAACAAACAAAACCCAAAGTTAACAGAAGGAAAGAAATCATAAAGATCAGAGCAGAAATAAATGAAATAGAAACAAAGAAAACAATAGCAAAGATCAATAAAACTAAAAGCTGGTTCTTTGAGAAGATAAACAAAATTGATAAACCATTAGCCAGACTCATCAAGAAAAAGAGGGAGAGAACTCAAATCAATAAAATTAGAAATGAAAAAGCAGAAGTTACAACAGACACCCCAGAATTACAAAGCATCCTAAGAGACTACTACAAGCAACTCTGTGCCAATAAAATGGACAACCTGGAAGAAATGGACAAATTCTTAGAAAGGTATAACCTTCCAAGACTGAACCAGGAAGAAATAGAAAATATGAACAGACCAATCACAAGTGATGAAATTGAAACTGTGATTAAAAATCTTCCAGCGAACAAAAGTCCAGGACCAGATGGCTTCACAGGTGAATTCTATCAAACATTTAGAGAAGAGCTAACACCCATCCTTCTCAAACTCTTCCAAAAAATTGCAGAGGAAGGAACACTCCCAAACTCATTCTATGAGGCCATCATCACCCTGATGCCGAAATCAAACAAAGATACTACAAAAAAAGGAAATTACAGACCAATATCACTGATGAATATAGATGCAAAACTCCTCAACAAAATACTAGGAAACAGAATCCAACAACACATTAAAAGGATCATACACCATGGTCAAGTGGGATTTATCCCAGGGATGCAAGGATTCTTCATTATATGCAAATTAATCAGTGTGATACACCATATTAACAAACTGAAGAATAACAACCATATGATCATCTCAATAGATGCAGAAAAAGCTTTTGACAAAATTCAACACCCATTTATGATAAAAACTCTCCAGAAAGTCAGCATAGAGGTAACCTACCTCAACATAATAAAGGCCATATATATGACAAACCCACAGCAAACATCATTCTCAATGGTGAAAAACTGAAAGCATTTCCTCTCAGATCAGGAACAAGACAAGGATGTCCACTCTCACCACTATCATTCAACATAGTTTTGGAAGGCCTAGCCACGGCAATCAGAGAAGAAAAAGAAATAAAAGGAATACAATTTGGAAAAAAAGACATAACACTGTCACTGTTTGCAGATGACATGATACTATACATAGAGAATCCTAAAGATGCCACCAGAAAACTACTAGAGCTAATTAATGAATTTGGTAAAGTTGCAGGATACACAATTAATGCACGGAAATCTCTTGCATTCCTATACACTAATGATGAAAAATCTGAAAGAGAAATTAAGGAAACACTTCCATTTACCATTGCAACAAAAAGAATAAAGTACCTAGGAAGTAACCTACCTAGGGAGACAAAAGACCTGTATGCAGAAAACTATAAGACACTGATGAAAGAACTTAAAGATGACACAAACAGATGGAGAGATATACCATGTTCTTGGATTGGAAGAATCAATATTGTGAAAATGACTATACTACCCAAAGCAATCTACAGATTCAATTCAATCCCTATGAAATTACCAATGGCAGTTTTTACAGAACTAGAACAAAAAATCTTAAAATTTGTATGGAGACACAAAAGACCCCAAATAGCCAAAGCAGTCTTAAGGGGAAAAAATGGAGCTGGAGGAATCAGACTCACTGAGTTCAGACTATACTACAAAGCTACAGTAATCAAGACAGTATGGTACTGACACAAAAACAGAAACATAGATCATGGGAACAAGATAGAAAGCCCAGAGATAAACCCACACACCTATGGTCAATTAATCTATGACAAAGGAGGCAAGGATATACAATGGAGAAAAGACAGCCTCTTCAATAAGTTGTGCTGGGGAAACTGGACAGCTACATGTAAAAGAATGAAATTAGAACACTCCCTAACACTATACACAAAAATAAACTCAAAATGGATTCGAGACCTAAATATAAGACCGGACACTATAAAACTGTTAGAGGAAAACATAGGAAGAACACTCCTTGACTTAAATTACAGCAAGATCTTTTTTGATCCACCTCCTGGAGTAATGGAAATAAAAACAAACAAATGGGACCTAATGAAACTTAAAAGCTTTTGCACAGCAAAGGAAACCATAAACAAGAAGAAAAGACAACACTCAGAATGGGAGAAAATATTTACAAACGAATCAACGGACAAAGGATCAATCTCCAAAATATATAAACAGCTCATGCAGCTCAATATTAAAAAAACAAAGAACCCAATCCAAAAATGGGCAGAAGACTTAAATAGACATTTCTCCAGAGAAGACATACAGATGGCCAAGAAGCACATGAAAGGCTGCTCAACATCACTAATTATTAGAGAAATGCAAATGAAAACTACAATGAGGTATCACCTCACATCAGTTAGAATGTGCATCATCAGAAAATCTACAAACAACAAATGCTGGAGACGGTGTGGAAAAAAGGGAACCCTCTTGCACTGTTGGTGGGAATGTAAATTGATACAGCCACTATGGAGAACAGTATGGAGGTTCCTTAAGAAACTAAAAATAGAATTACCGTATGATCCAGCAGTCCTACTACTGGGCATATACCCGAGAAAGCCATAATTCAAAAAGACGCATGCACCCCAGTGTTTACTGCAGCACTATTTACGATAGCCAGGTCATGGAAGCAACCTAAATGCCCATCAACAGATGAATGGATAAAGAAGTTGTGGTACATGTATACAATGGAATATTACTCAGCCATATAAAGGAATGGAATTGGGTCATTTGTTGAGACGTGGATGGATCAAGAGAGTGTCATACAGAGTGAAGTAAGTCAGAAAGAGAAAAATATTGTATATTAACACATATATGTGGAACCTAGAAAAATGGTACAGATGAACCGGTTTTCAGGGCAGAAATTGAGACACAGATGTAGAGAACAAACGTATGGACACCAAGCGGGGAAAGCTGCGGGGGGGTGGTGGTGGTGGTGTGATGGATTGGGCGATTGGGATTGACATATATACACTGATGTGTATAAAATTGATGACTAATAAGAACATGCTGTGTAAATAAATAAATAAAATTAAAAAAAAAAAGACAGGATGCTTGAGTTGACTCTTGAAAGTGAGTGTCTGAGTGTTTGCAGGTTGGGGTAAATTACTTTCTGGCAAGGAAGGAGCTGTGGTATGAGGCAGCATGGTGCATCAGGTAGCCTTGAGGCGGTTTGGTGTGGCTGAGGATGCAAGCAAGAGGCCAGTCAGTGAGAAAGCAGGCGAATCAGGATTGTCAAGGAGCTTCCGTGTTGATATTTTCAGGAATATTTTTAGGATAAGAGCAACTGCTGACAAAGTAGCATTATTTTGTTTGATCAGATTTTTCAAGAAAGTGCTCACATTTAATAGATTGCATAGATTTAAAACTGAGGTGTTCTGAACCATGGGAGTTTATGTGAGATCATGTTTTTTGTTTTTTATATGGTGTGGATCTTACCATATCACTATATTGACAACTGAGACTATGTTAGTAGTAGTTCCTGACTTAAGAATATCCTTCCCGAAGGATTTTTCAGCTTCTTCTTCTTCCTTCCCTTTTCCCTTAGTTCTGCCCCCTCCTCGCCACCTCAGTCTTACCAACCAATGACTTTTACAAGGTCTTGTTGCCACTGTTACAGGGACATCTTTAAAGAATTTGTGAGTTTACAAGTAAAGGAAGGGAGGAAGCTGGGAAAAGATATAGTGGTTTAATAGTTGATTTCACCATACTCACTCGCTCATAAGGAGGCCGTTCTGTATCATCATCCTATGTTGCTTGATTTTTAAAAAAAATTTATTTTATTTATTTATTTTTGACTGTGTTGGGTCTTCGTTGCTGTGCGCGGGCTTTCTCTAGTTGCAGTGAGCAGGCGCTACTCTTTGTTGCAGTGTGCAGGCTTCTCGTTGCGGTGGCTTCTCTTGTTGCGGAGCACGGGCTCTAGGCGTGCAGGCTTCAGTAGTTGCAGCACTCTAGGCGTGGGCTCAGTAGTTGTGGCTCACAGGTTCTAGAGCATAAGCTCAGTGGCTGTGGTGCACGGGCTTAGTTGCTCTGCGTCATGTGGGATCTTCCCGGACCAGGGTTCGAACCTGTGTCCCCTACATTGGCAGGCGGATTCTTAACCACTGTGCCACCAGGGGAGCCCTTGATTTGTTTTTCTTATGCTCTTTTTTTTTTTTTTTAAATCCAAATATTCAGCCAGTTAGATATTCATTTAGGCTAACATTAGCAAATAATTCTGGAAATGGTCATGTGCAAACATCTGAGCAGATGTTTACTTTTTCTTCTCTATGGATTTTTCTCTCTATATATTTAAAAAATGTTGAAGTCTCTCCTATAGTAACAGAGCAAAACAGTATAAAACCACCTCTCTGAGCCCTTAGTGTCCCTCCATTCATAACCAAGTGGTTTCTCCTCACCATTAACTATCAAGGGCAGCCTAGCTTTTGTTGTAATCTGGATTTGTTTCCACCTTCCACCTTGGTTCAAAAAGTATTTATTGAGGGGCTTCCCTGGTGGCGCAGTGGTTGAGAGTCTGCCTGCCGATGCAGGGGACACGGGTTCGTGCCCTGGTCCGGGAAGATCCCACATGCTGCGGAGCGGCTAGGCCCGTGAGCCATGGCTGCTGAGCCTGCGCGTCTGGAGCCTGTGCTCCGCAATGGGAGAGGCCACAACAGTGAGAGGCCCACGTACCGGGGGAAAAAAAAAAAAAAAAGTATTTATTGAGTGCCCACCACATGACTTGCCTTGTTCTCCTTGAAGTAAATAACGATGAGTAAGACAAGCATGGTATCTATCCTCATGGAATTTATAGTTTCAGCGGAGAAAACTATTCTTTTTAAGCTTCCTCCATACCTCCGACACAGGTTGACAAATCCAATAGACACTTCTCTCAACATTTGAAATCATTATCTGTTCTCCCTTCTGAGAGGAAGGAAATTCTTCATGGATTTTATAACAGTACATTTTTCTCTCCTCAGAGAAGGAGACTTCTACTTCTTGAGCACATATTCTGAGTCTTTGTGTGATCCTCTTTCTCTTAAATGCCTCTTTTTTAGTCCCTTAAATGTGTGTGTGTGTTTTTGCCTTAGAAGAGCTCTCTGCTAATTGACCTTCTCATGAAAACACTTCCTGGGCAACTTTATCTCTGTGCTAATGACTCCCCAGTTTTTTTGCCTCCAATTGAGTGCTGTCTGCTGAGTTCCAGATCCATATCCAAGACCACCATCCTTATGCCCCATGGACATCTCAAACTCATTAGGTCTGGTTCTAAAGTCAACATTTCTCTCCACCTCAAAGCTGTAATGCTTTTTCTGAAATTTGTAACATTATCTATTCACTTGCTTATAGCATCCTAGATCATTTGCCATCAGCCTATCAGTTACTAAATCCTACTGATTCTGTCCTGCCCTCTTTTTATCCATCTTTCTATCCTTATTGCTGTTACCCATGTCAGTTACTATCCTCCCTCCCTCTCTCGTTTAGACCTATTGGCCTCATCACTTCCAACATTAGCCTTGGCCTATGCTCCCACACTCCTGGGGCATATATAAATTATCTAAATTTATTTAGTCATGGAACCTATGCCTTGAACAACTTTTGACTTCTAGGTTATATGAGAACTTAAAAATATAACTAAAAGGATTTACTGATACTGACTATACTCATATATGGAATTACCATAGAGTTTACCAAGTAGTTAATATAGGTATATATCTATATATAAAAACATTAGGATATGTATAAAAATATAAATAATTCAAGAGGCCATTTGTTAAATTCCAAATGAGTGGTACATATAATTGCCATAGGGGTTTTGAAGGGCCTGAGATCGTTAATAGTAAAGTCCTTAATGAATGGAAAGGAACAAAGGAAGTAGACAGCTGGCAAGGCTAGTGAAGGATCGGGAGTGGATAAAAGGGAGCAAAAGATAATGTAAGGTAAGTCATAAAGATACATGAAACAGAAGTTAGTAAAATTAAAATACAAGCTTTCTGTGGATGCTCTGGGTGCCTAAAATACATGGTGTGGTTGCCATGTTAGTGAAAACAAAATCTTTTTTTTAAATTTAATTTTTATTTTATATTGGAGTATACTTGATTTCCAATGTTGTGTTAGTTTCAGGTGTACAGCAGAGTGATTCAGTTATACATATACATTATATCCATTCTTTTTCAGATTCTTTTCCCATATAGGTTATTACAGAGTATTGAATAGAGTTCCCCATGCTATACAGTAGGTCCTTATTGATCATCTATTTTATAGGTAATAGTGTTTATATGTTAATCCCAAACTCCTAATTTATCCTCCCCCCCACCTTTCCCCTTTGGTAACCAAAGTCTTTTGATTTCATTGCCCTGTAGTCCTTTAATTTAGGGACTGGACTATGTTCCTAATCCTGGCTAGTCATTTTGTAGTTATCTGCTCTTATCAAACAGGCAATTAGGCAATAGATTGTGTTTGTAACCAGAACAAACACATCCTTTGACACCAAACAAACAACTTAAAATACATGCCCTCATGATCTGTTGTACGTGTATCTGAGCTATGTGGTCTTTTGTCAATATTCTAAAATTCTGAGATAGCCTAGCATTTTCAAAAATCTGTTATTTTGGTGATCTCTTTATAAACAATCTTAACTAAACTTTTAATTTCAATCTTGTCAATTCCAGAGATTATTAATATGTATAAGTTACAATGGGGGGGCATTACAAATATATGTATATAGGTTCATTTCTTAGAAATCATTCAAGTCTTAGCGTATGTCATCTGTCTTATTAATACATCTTTTTCCTCTTTTTAGAGTTTTCTCTGTGACTTTTGAAAATTATAATTTTTCTTCATTACCATTTCAACTAGTACTGTTTTTTAAGTTGGCCATACTAAAAGTAAGAATTGACACATAAAAACTCAGTTTAATATAAAACAATTCTTGGTTTTGAAATGGAAATTATAAGATTGTTAAGATTTTTCCTGAATGCTCTATTCAAAATACTTTTTAACATAATACCCTGGAGCAGTGGTTTTCAAACTTTTTGACTGTGATCCACTCTTGCTCTGGCGCTCTCTTTTGCTCATAACCTATGATGTGCACTGGTGTTTTCAATTATTTTCTACTCCAGTCCAGTTCAGTGATTTCACTTGGGGAGTCGGGGTGGGAAATGCTGTTTGCAACTCACTAAACTGATTTCATAATCCACTAATGGGTTATAAGTTGCAGTTTGACAATATCTTAGAGTAGATTTTTCTAAAAATTAATTTTTAAGAATTGTAGAACATTATAGGGTAGCAAATCAAAATTATTCATAATTTGTTCCTCTAGGTAACTCCTGTTGACATTTCAGAAATATTAAAGAAAAATATGAGTGATAAGAATATATAAACATAATAAGAATTCAAAAGGTATAGAAAGACTTAAAATGAAAAATTTTACACTTCTACTTTCCTCAACCTAGTCCTCCTGCACAAAAGTAACTACTATAGATGACTTCTTCTGGCCTTACCAATGCTTTTTATGCATATGCTAGCACATGTATATCTTTTAAAAACAGCAAAGGATGCTATACATTCTGTTCCATCTTTATCACTTAATATCACCAAAAATACAGATCTATCTTATTCTTACTGCATTCTTTTTAATGGCTATTTAATATTCTGCTGTAGGGATAGACCTTAATTTATTCAATCAGTTTCCTGTTGATACCATTTAGATATTATTAAGCTTTTAAAAAATTCCCCAGTCTGATAGATGAAAAATATGTCTCCATTGCTTCAATTTGTATTCTTAAATTAAGTGAGATAGCCATATTTTCATATAATTTTTGACTATTTAAATTTATATCTATTTTTTGAAATGTCTATTCGTATTCCCTACCCACTGTTGAAGTGTTTTTTTTTTCTTAATGATTTTTTATAAGCTCTATAAATCAAGCAAATTCCCTCTAATGTCTTACAATTTGGTGATGTTCTCCAAGTTTGTTGTTAGCCTTTGTTTAGAATATATTTTCTGTGAAAGATAGTTTTGTAGTCAAATTAATCCACCTTTTCCCTGTGGATTTTATTTAAAAGGAGCTTTCCCCAGAGTGGATGTTTGTTTCTTTTAAGTTTAAAGAGTGTGATCAGAACTTATATTGGAGAAGAACATTTCAAAGAGGACAGTCTAGTGAGATTTGACATTTTATATGTACATTGCAAACAGCCTTGAGTAGATATTAAATTTCAAAGCTCCAAAATCATTCACAGAAAGCTTACTTTAATGTTGTCCTTTTTGCATATGTGCTCTGATAAACACAAAATTATGGAAAGTTATAGTATTGTGAACTATTTTTTTTGATTTTGTTTTTGGCTGTGTTGGGTCTTCGTTGCGGTGCGTGGGCTTCTCGTGGCGGTGGCTTCTCTTGTTGTGGAGCACGGGCTCCAGGCACGCGGGCTTCAGTAATTCTGGCACACAGGCTTAGCTGCTCCGCGGCATATGGGATCTTCCCGGACCAGTGTCCCCTGCACTGGCAGGCGGATTCCTAACCACTGAGCCACCAGGGAAGCCCTGAACTATTTTAATTATTATGGTGATTTCTAGTTTTTTCCTAAACAATGTTTAACATATTTTCATAAAAACCACATATGTCACATTGTAGTTATTTTAAAAAAATTAAAGTTAACACTCAGTAGAAATAGAATTTATTGATTAAATCTAGTAGATGTTTAAAAGAAAATAATAAAAGAAATAATTTTAAAAGAAAGAAGTAATTTATTTCATTGTGGAAACTCATCCCCCTCTGTGTTTTCTCATAATACGTATAAAGATTTCTTAGCAGAGTAGGAAGGAAGTAGATTTTCTATTTAATGGAAACAATACAGTAGACATTTCCTGGATTATATTTTGGTTAGATCATTTAGTAGCTTTCCTTATTACTACTGTTAAAATTCCTGTGAGGTCTTCAGGAACTACAAATGATTAATTTATTTGAGCCTTGACTTCACTGCATTTATCTTCTCTAGAAGCACAGTGATATGAAATACATTGGATTATTGGTACTGATAATTTAGCCATTAATACTTAATTAAAACCCTTAGCTATAAATTGTAAATGTTAGTACATTTCGTTGTAGCATCTGGGGTGGGTTGTCAGACCAGTCATTCTGAAAAGTGGAACATCTAATAATACACATTAGACAAGTTCCTTCAGAAAGCAAAAGCTTTACCCTCTCCCTATACATTCTCAGCCAGTACTGTCTAGGAACTGGGGGGCGTGGGGGGGGGGGGAAGAGATGAATTCCAGGGCTACTTGGCTGCCTGTTTTTACTAAAGAAAATGTAAACTGTGCATTTTAGAAATGTATTGGGTTGGCCAAAAAGTCCATTCAGGTTTTTCTGTAACATCTTAATGGAAAACCCGAACGAACTTTTTGGCCAACCAAGTTATAAAGATATGGGTTAGATATAAAACCAGATAGCTTGAGAGTGCACTGAGATAAAAATAAGGTTTATTATGGGCATCTAAGATAAAACTACTACATTATTTTGCTGAATTAATTAATTACCAATTTCAAGTTATTTTTCAGACATTAACTTTTTTGAACATTCTTAATTCTGTTTGTCAGTTTCTTATTGATAATGGCAGTTTTGAAAACAATATTCTCTCAATGTGGGATAAATGTCATCTAACCAATGTGTTCAGAAACCAATTCATGTACCATTGCTTTCATTTTCTTATTCAAGAAAACTTGTTGAGTGCCTACTTTGTGCCAGGTCCTGTGCTATAAGTGGTTTTATAAATATTTATCTGGAAAGAAGAGAGCTATGCTCTATTACATATGATAGAAGTCTGCCATAGCAAATTTAGAATAAAGTAGGGATTTCATTTAATATTTAGTCCTAGAAGATGAGCAATGAAGGAGTTCTTAGATTCAGTATATTCATGACATGATGAGAATATCTGCTAGTACACTTTTCTTGCTGGTTGAGTCTCTGTAATTCTCAGTTCCCTCTTTCCAACAAGCGTACTTCATTAGGAGTACCTTCTCTGACTTTCCAGACTAGGTTATGTTTGCTGTATATGCATATTCTATATTTTTCTTAATAGCCTCATCATAATTATAGTTTTAAAATTATTTGCTTTATCTGCCTTCTCTTTGGTCTCTATTAGGCCATAAACTCCCTGAGGCTCCCTGTGCCTGAAATTTGCTGGGCACTTAAATATTTATTAATGAATTTTGACTTTTTAAAGTCATTGCTACCTGATGGGTACTTTCCATCATGTTTCTGCCTCATCCCCATGTCCCAGGGCAAGGCTTTACAAGAGACAATAGGTAATGGGTAGAATTCTGTGCAATGGAGACCTTGGGAGCCCATTCATGATGATTGTAAAGGGAGTATCCCAAAGGTGAAGGCCACAACTTATGCCAGTTATGACATTCCCTTTATCAGGGCAAAGCTCACTGGTCCTTAAGTTGGATCTTATCTACCTGCCTCATTTCTGGTTAAAATTTTTTTTTTTTTTGCGGTACGCGGACCTCTCACCGTTGTGGCCTCTCCCGTTGCGGAGACACGCAGGCTCAGTGGCCATGGCTCACGGGCCCAGCCGCTCCGCTGCAGGTGGGATCTTCCCGGACCAGGGCACGAACCCGTATCCCCTGCATCGGTAGGCGGACTCTCAACCACTGTGCCACCAGGGAAGCCCTGGTTAAAATCTTTACAGTGCAGTTTTATCTTGAATCTCAGTCTCCCCCCGCCAATAAATTATTTGTAGGAAATATAGATTTAGCCTTTGGAGTGGATGGTTTTGAATGTTTTATTTGGGAGTTTTACCTTTGAAGCCATTTAAGATTTTAGGATGGGAGAATTAACATTATTAGACTCTTCATTTTAGGAAGATATCTTGATGTCAGTGCATGAGATGTAGGCGATATGCATGTCATGTCAATGCGTGAAAAGATAGGCGATAGATCATCACTCATTAATTCAGCCACCATTTGTTAAATACCAACCCTGTGTCAGGCTTGTAGACAATGGAAATATAGAGATGGAAGACATAGTTCCTGCATTCTAGAACCTTACAATCTATTAGGGGAGATAGATAATTAAACTACATTATAATTTTATTTAATTAGTGGCATGTTAAGAGAAATACAGGATGGAAGGAAACACAGGAGAGAGGCACCCACTTGGACTAGGAGTTTCAGGGAAGGCTTTTTAGAGGCAGCGATAAATTAGTCCTTTCTAAAAAGCAAGTAGGCGTTAATCAGGTGAAGAGGGTAGGGAAGATGTTTCCAGGCAGAGACAAGAGCACATGTATAAATACCAGTTAAAGGTTTATTTTAATTTTCAAGGTGAGAATTCATGAGTGATATTTAAAAGGTGGAGTATATAGCACTTCTTCAGTAACTGAACACTGATTGGTTTTAAGGTTTTGAATTTGCCTTGGTGATTGGGACATACTGGTGTGATTGCAAGAATAGTGGACCCACTGTTCTTGGGTGGAGGTGGGCAAGTGATGTTCAGTTTTGGATCTGTGGGTTTTGAGGTACAGTGGGATTTCCATATGGATGTATAGAATGCACAGTTGGAAACTGATGTCAGAGTTTAGGGGTGAGATTAGGGGTAAAGATTGAGGTTTGAGATTCTCAATAGAAGTAGCAGCTAAACCTCGGACACATGGGTAAGGTATCAAAAGAGACTGCAGAATAGAGGAGAAGGAAAAGAGGACTAGAGACAGAGGGGAATAAGAAAATACTTTTTTTCTTTTGAAGGCAGGATCTAAATAAGGAGTTTTAAGTTAGTTTTTTTTTCTCCTCATTTTACTTCAAGGAGAAAAAAGGATAAATGAGGAGGAAATAAACATTTGTTAGGAGTTCATATTTACTGAAACCCCAAAACACTAAAAATATGCCTAAAGTCAAAGATAAATTTAGTTTTGATAATTGTGAAGGTAGGGAAGGTTTACAGCAAGGATCATTGAAGCAAGGAAAGATTTTCTGATTACCCCTCAATGAATCAAAATGCCCCTGAGAATTCCAGATAATTTAGGTTTTACTTTGTAAACTCTTTACTTTGATTTGTATCTGTTTTATTTTTTGTATTTAAAGTTTATATACTCAGAGTGCCATTGAAAAGTAACTACTGTAGCTGACCTCTGGCCTTACCAGTGCTTTTTAAGCATATACCAGCATGTATGTATATCTTTTAAAAATACCAAGGGATGCTATATATTCTGTTCCATCTTTATCACTTAGTACTATATCTTATTAATCATTCCAAACCAAAAATACAGGTCTATCTTATTCTTACTGCATTCTTTTTAATGGCTATATAATATTCTACTGTAGGGATGGACCTTAATTTATTCAACCAGTTTCCTGTATCCAAGAAGTGTATCCAATTTTCTCATATGGAGTATGTTACATAAAAAATTAAATACTCATATTTTAAAAGAACATATATGCTCTTGTAGTCAAGGGGATGTAAACTTATTTCTTACAGACTGCACTTGGTTTCAAATATCTTTCTCAGACCAAGTACGTGTAGTACTTGAAGTCAGAGAAGAGGAAACTAGATTGTTTGTTGCAAATGGAAAGCGAAATAACTTTCCTATAGCTATACTATTATTATAGAATCTACTAGAGGAGTGTTTTAGGCACTTTGGGAAGGAGATGAGATGGCATTTCCCATTGCAGCATCTCTCAAACAAGTATCTCTGACTGCCTGGAGTGCTTAACCTTTCTCACTCATGTACAGCATAAGTAACAGCTATTGTTTGTCAAGAACTTGTAGCATGCCAGGCATTCTACATCTGTTATCTCATTTAGTCCTCACAACGTTCTTGCCAATAGTGGTAGGTATAAGAGTAATAACTATAATTTGTCAAGTATTTAATATTTTCTAAGCATTGTGTTATGTAGTTAATGTATATTTTTTTTAATCCTTACAGAAGCTGTATGTTTGTCAGTAGATATTTTTATTCCTTCATAATGCTTAGAGGGGTTAAGCAACTTGCTTTATGTCATAGAGCTGGGCCAGGGATTAAACTCAGGTCTCTGAATTCTAAAATCTGTACTTTTTGCATTATACCTGCTACCTCACTATTACTTCTGTCGGGTGGCGACGGGGAACATTGACCTCCTTGAAGCTTCTGACTGGTACCTAAGCAGTGTCACTAGAGTAAAATAAAGCAGAAAATTTAGGGCCGCCTTGAACCAGGGCTGGTTAACTGTTTTATAGACCCCTCTTCAGCATATGAGTGCCACCTGCTGGAAGGTTATAATGTATCTACGTGCTTGTAAAGTCCTTGCAAAAAGGTTGTCACAGGTGTGAAAGTGTCAGGTTTCAAAATGTAAGTTTTAAAATTTCAGTTTAGGAATGCTGGGGCATTTTGAAGTTAGATGAATCTCCTATTTGCCATAAAGTACGTTGCCTCATTTATCGTCATTTTTGTTTTGCAGAGAGGGGAGGGTTACACATTAAAAAAAAAAAGATACACTCCACGAGTGCTTTCTAAAATAGTTTTCTTTAAAAAAGAATATTATTTATGGCTGTGTTGGGTCTTCGTTGCTGCGCGCGGGCTTTTCTCTAGTTGCGGCGAGCAGGGGCCACTCTTTGTTACGGTGCACGGGCTTCTCATTGCCGTGGCTTCTCTTGTTGTGGAGCACGGGCTCTAGGCGCGCGGGCTTCAGTAGTTGTGGCACATGGGCTCTAGAGCGCAGGCTCAGTCATTGTGGCACATGGGCTTAGTTGCTCCGCGGCATGTGAGATCTTCCTGGACGAGGGATCCAACCTGTTGTCGCCTGCATTGGCAGGCGGATTCTTAACCACTGTGCCCCCAGGGAAGTCTCTAAAATAAAGTTTTCTAAAAATAAAGATCAATGGTCAAATGAATCATACCATTACTTATAACAGATCAAATAAGAATAAAAAATTGGATTTACTTTGAGATAAGTGAGTTATTGAAGTATAAGAGGACCCTTTCCAATGAGATACCCTGAAAAGGAAAAATCTAGAAGCCCTGGGGGCATCAGAGACTTGGAGAACAGAAAGTACGGATGAAAGAGGAAGAAAGATGTGTGGATAAAAATACAAATGGATTCTGTAAATGTTAATTTAGCACAAGGCTCAATGGAGTCAGGATCCTAAACAGTGCTTTAGAGAAAAAAGTTTAGGATTATAGCTTTAGATTGTTTTATGTTTAGGATAGTGAAGAGTAGACACTTTAAATAGTCACTTAGATGCCCTGGAAGGGGGATCAGATAAAAGTCTTGGCATGCCCACTGCACATTCTTCATTAGGCTCCTTTTGGATCACGTTAGTACTCTGTAAGTGTCTGGCACAGGGGATGTTATCACTTAGTGTGGGATTTTCACAGGAAAATCATGCTGTACTTAACTGCTCTTTATGTGATTAAAGCATATTTGTAGTTGCATGATGTCATGTTGAACAAGTATTTGTGTGACAAGAGATTAAACTCCGTTGGTAAAATCTGATTTTGCCAAGAATTCAGGAAAGTACAAGCATGATCATCTCCTTTCTTTTATCCCTTCTCAGATCAACTGTGTAAGAAGCTTAGCTAGCATGATAGTATTGATATCTTAGCGGGTAGATTTCTGGAGAGAAAGAGCTATCTTTTCTGTGTGTGTGTGTGCGCGCGCGTGCTCACGTGTATGTGTACATTATAAGAGTAACGCTCATTTAGAAAACTTGTAAAGTAGAAAAATAGGAAGAAAGAAAAATCACACATAATCCCACTACCCAGAGATAACTATGTTGACGTTTTGGTATATTTCCTGGTTTATAAACATATTTTATATTTTGCAGCCTTTATTTATTTTAATTTATTTTTTAACAAGAGAAAAGCATACAAATTTTATTTGATGCTAAGTTTTGTGTGACACAGGGGCTTTCCTAGAAAAGAAATGAAGATGCCAAGAAATGGGTAGGCCTGAGACCTGATGTCATTTTTAACAAAGAGCAATAAATTTCAGAGACATTACAAGACAAAGGAAAGGGTTTTTAGACTTCTAGGGGCTGCAAACTGTGGGAAGGTAAATGTATAGGGGAAACCAATGGAAGATAAGAGCTGTCTTAGCAGGCTTGTTTGTGCTGGTCCAAGGCAATGCTGACTTTATGTCTTCTTCATGGTCATAAAACTTCCCTGGGAGAGGGGATTTATGGCAGTCCTCAATTCTTAGAGTTTCTACTTTTAGTCAGATAAGGGAAGCTGCAGGAAGGCTCCTTTCTGCATCTGTTGAATGTCAAATGCCTTCAGCTCAAAATCATTCTTATGCCAAAGTGTCATATTTTGGAGTGGCATATTCTGATCCCCTTCACCCTCCTCCAAAATAAAAGATGAAATTTAAATCTGATGAAGGCAAATAAATGGGAAATTCTGTACCAGTGTTCTTGGCTAGGGAAAAAAACACATTTTTTTCCCTTTCTCTGATTTTTAAAAATTGAAGTATAATTGACCTACAATACTCTCTTTGTTCCAGGTGCACAACATAGTAATTCGATATTTCTGTACATTACAAAACGATCACCACACAGCCTTTTATTATAGCATTAAAGCAAAAGTCTTTTCTCACGTATTTAAAAACTTCTGGCATATATATTTGAGACTGTGATACGTGGATATACCATAATTATCAGTTTTCTGACTATTGGCTGGCCATTTGTGTTGTTTACTGTTTTTGCTCATTTGTTTCTTCAGTAAATAGCAGTAGAGAAATTTACTTTTTTGTTTGTTTCAGTAAATAGAGACAGAATACACTTTCATGTGGCGTTTGTCTAGGGCCTAGTGTATTTATTTTTGCTAGCATTGAAAGTAAACAGTGATTTGATTAATCTGTGCTTTATTAGTTCCTCAGTGTGTCTCCCTTTGTTCTCTGTTCCTATGTATCTTGTTTTTTTTGCGGTACGCGGGCCCCTCACTGTTGTGGCCTCTCCCGTTGCGGAGCACAGGCTCCAGATGCGCAGGCTTAGTGGTCATGGCTCACGGGCCCAGCTGCTCCGCGGCATGTGGGATCTTCCTGCACTGGGGCACGAACTCGTGTCCCCTGCATCGGCAGGCGGACTCTCAACCACTGCGCCACCAGGGAAGCCCCCTATGTATCATTTTCTTCAGGATTTTGTAGCATTTATTACATTCACAGTCCTTTCAAGGAACACCCTCATAGTACCCCTTAGGGGCTCTTTCGGTTCTGTACCAGGTTAAATATCTCACCCTGAGCTATTAAGAGCTATGTTTCTGCTCTTTACATCAAGCCAGCACTCATACTTTTGCTAGAGTGGGTGCTAGTTGAGAGAAAAATTCCTTTTTAAGCCTAAAGTAAATGGAGCTTGTGGAAAGTTAGAGTCCCTAGAAGAACTATTTTAGACACAGTCTATTCAATTTATTAAAAACAAAATCTCTCAAAACGCCTTTTGAAAGGATAGCAACGTTTTATAATATTCCAAGCTATTTACTGGTTGATTTTGTAAGAACCAGGTAAGTTCAGTAGATTTAATTCTTTTGACAAATATTTATTGAGTACTTACTGTGTGCTAGGTACCATTTTAAGCACTGGGGTTATAAAACCAGTGGAAACTTTGCCTTCATGGAGTTTATATGTTAATGGAGAGAAACAGACAATAACATAAAGTAAATTATTGTTAGGAAGATAATGTGGTATATATATTATGTATTACCTAACACCCAGGGGGAATTCTGATGCAGTAACCAAACCTATTATTATTTCTTTTATAATAAAAGTATTAGCATTCACACTCAATGGACTAAATAAAGACTATAGCCACTTCATGTTAGTGCAAATGAGATACTTCTATAAAATGAGTATTAAAGGGGAGTTTTCAAAATAGGTAAAATTATGACTGTGATCCAGATGTAAAATGAACACATTTTAAAGATTTTATTTAACTTATTAAATGAAGGAACCAAGTAGATGTTATAACCCATTCAAAGAAGAATTCATAGGACAAACACATTTATAGATCAGGAATATTGAAATGATGTGCAAATTAAGGCAAAACTAGCATCTCCCACAATGGGAGAGGGAAGTCAACGAACATCTACTGGACAGGACAGAATTTGCGTGTAGATAGACATGACTTATTCTGCATCATTGTCAGTTATCTATAATGTACAGAGTTGTAAAATAGCTTCCATAGAATCAGAATCAGATAACCTGAAATGATGTGCCTTTGACAATGCATTTTTCCACTGAAGTGTAAATTTTTTCTCTTACCTGAGTTACTAGAAAGCTTTTGGTTTTCTGAGCTCTCTAGAATTATAGATAAGGGATATAGAACTATAGTATATTTGATAGTGATAGTACTTTGCAGAAAAATAAAGATGCAGAGGGGTGGTTATCATTTTAAATAGAAGGACTGTAGAAGACTTGAGGAGGTGATATTGAGGATTGAGCTAAAGTAGATGAGATTTTTTTTGCCTGAGTAACTGGAATGATGGAGTTGCTTCTAACTGAGATTGGGGAAGAGCAGTTGGAGAAGAGGGCAGGGGAGGTGGAGATCACAACCTCAGTATCGGCTTTTAGCCATTCAAGTAGAGATGTTGAGGCAGTTATATATACATGCGTAGCTGCACTTCAGGGAATCTGTGTGGGCTAGAAATAAACATTTGGGAGTTAATATGTACAGGTGACATTTAAAGCCTCCAAACTGGATGAGATCACTTCTACATGCCACACATTGTGCTAGTCCCTGTAGAGATATATTTAAAATTGTGTTTGTCCTCAAAAAGCCTATGGTCTGCTAGAGGAGGTGGATGTAAACAGTTAATACTGTATAAAAGTATACTAATACAAATACATATCAAGTATACTAAGATAAATACATATCAAGTCTACTAATATAAATACATATCAAGTACAGATGATTCAGGGAAGTCAAATCTGAGTCATCCTAAACTCCATCACCCCCAAAGTCACTCATTCAGTGGCCCGACCATGAGACATGCACAGAAGAAAGTCACAGCGTGGTACCTTGTATATCAGCTGACTTCTCCACTAACCCACCGTACCCAGCATGTTTCTAGTAATATTGGAGAACCTCGCTGGTGACACTTCTGCATGGCTTACAAGCCTCCTTATTATTTGCCCTTTGCCTTATCTCTTGCTTTACTTCCTCAGTTCTGTCCCTAGTGACAGAGATGATCGATTTCTTTTTGTTTAATTGAAGTATAGCTGATGTACAATATTATATGTTACAGGCGTATTAGTCTTTCACAGTTTTAAAGGTTATTCTCTATTTATAGTTATTATAAAATATTGGCTGTATTCCCTGTGTTGTACAATATGTCTTTGTAGCTTATGTTATGCATAATAGTTTGTACCTCTTAATCCCCTATCCCTATATTTCCCCTCCCACTTCTCTGCACTGGTGACCATTAGTTTGTTCTCTATATCTGTGAGTCTGCTTCTTTTTCATTGTGGTCACTAGTTTGTTGTATTTTTTAGATTCCACATGTAAGTGTATTCCACATGCAAGACAGTATTTGTCTTTCTCTGTCTGACCTATTTCACTTAGCATAATACCCTCCAGGTCCATCCATGTTGCTGCAAATGGCAAAATTTCCTTCTTTTTTTATGGCTGCAACTCTGTAGTTTTTAAACACCACTCTGGCTATAGAGTGAAAAATGAATTAGGAGAGGGAATGAAACAGACATAGTTTGCTATTTATTAGCCTCAGCCTGCCTTCACATTGATATTTAGTGACTTATAAAGACTTGAAGGGTTGGAATTCCCTGGTGGTCCAGTGGTCAGTACTCTGCACTTCCACTGCAGGGGGCACGGGTTTGATTCCTGGTTGGGGAACTAAGATCCCACATGCCGTGTGGTGTGGCCGAAAAACAAAAAGACCTGTAGGGTAGAAAAGGCATAGTAGGTATGCAGAAATGGAAAGTGTATGTTGCTATATAATGCAATTTGGGGGATAAGGGGAAATTTTCTAGTAAATGCATGCAGTTGCAAACTTTACCCTCTTCCCTCCTATATGTCATATTAAAAGGTAACCTGAATGAATGGCAATTCCTCAAAAAAAATCAAACATAGAATTACTATAGGGTCCAGCAATTCTACTTCTGAGTATATAAAAGAATTGAAAGCAAGGACTCAAACAGATATTTGTACATCAGTCTTCAAGGCAGCATTATTCATAATAGCCAAAAGGTAGAATCAACCCAAATGTCCATAGGATGATGGGAGGGATGAATAAATAAGCAAATGTGGTGTGTACATACGATGAAATATTACTTAGCCTTAAAAAGGAAGGAAATCCTGATACATGCTACAACATGGATGAATCTTGAAGACATGTTAAGTGAAAAAAGCCAGACACAAAAGAACAAATATTGAACAGATCCATTTATATGAGGTACCTGGAATAGTTAAATTCATAGAGACAGAAAATAGAATAGCAGATACCAGGGGCTGGGAATGGGAGATGCATACTGGCACAGAGTTTCAGTTTGTGAAAACATTCTGGAGAAAGGGTACAGTGGTGGTTCTTACACAACAATATGAATGTACTTAATGCCACTGAACTGCATACTTAAAAATAGTTAAAATGGTAAATTTTATGTTATATATATTTTACCACAAAAAAAGTGACCTGGGAATACCATGGAGCTGTAAGAAAGAACAGAAGGATTTCTATAAACTAATATTGTACTGGTAATGAGAGATTTACAGGATAAAGTTAAAAATAAATAGGTGCTATCTTTTGTGTAAATATTCATATTTGCTTTTATTTGCGTAAACAAACACTGGAAAGATTAACAAGTAACTAATAAAAGTTGTTACTTCTAGGAGGCAAGAGGGCCTGTGGTCACTGGAGGCAGGAGTGATAATGAGACATCTCAATGTATCTCCTTTTATGTACTTTTGATTTTTGAACTATATAGATGTATAACCTATTCAAAATAATGTTCAAATATAAGACTTAAGGGCTTCCCTGGTGGCACAGTGGTTGAGAGTCCGCCTGCCGATGCAGGGGACACGGGTTCGTGCCTCGGTCTGGGAAGATCCCACATGCCATGGAGCGGCTGGGTCCGTGAGCCACGGCCGCTGAGCCTGCGTGTCCGGAGCCTGTGCTCAGCAACGGGAGAGGCCACAACTGTGAGAGGCCTGCGTACCGCAAAAAAAAAAAACAAACAGAAAAAACAAAACAAAAAAACAGGACTTAAGGTAGATTCATTGTAGAGTGATCAGTAATTTGTAGTCACAAAAACCATAATTTTTTTAGAGGTATTGATTAAATATTGCTACATGTGACATGCCCTCTCCCAGACAAGTGGGGTCCAGGGTTCAGGAGTCTGTGCCAGTGTTTGGTGTTTCAAGAGCCTGGTTTAGATGCAGAAGTGAGTTTCACCTTTCCTTCCCCTGCAAGCAGGAAAGAGAACATATATTCTGGGTAGACACTTAATAAAATCAAATTCTCTAAGTTCATCAATAGCAAGGTTGACCATGGCAAGTGGGGTCATCATTAAACACATTATTTGACTGAGTCTAGGAGCCTAAAGCATTCAATAAGCAGGAAACTGTCTGAATATAGCTCTGCATTAATCTAAAATGCCGCTTTTTCTGATTCCATCATTAATTAGGAACATATGATGTGTAACATTTGCATCTGAAGCCAGAAGCAGGACTGCTTAAGATTTCTTAGGCCATGGGAGCAGAGACAGTAACTGATAGCTGAGCACCCACCTAATTCTGCACCCCCCAACCCTACCCCTCAGCAAGGGAGTAGGACTGTTGTATCTTCTCTGGTCATTTTTCTTCCAGCTCCTTCTTTCCCACCTACATCCAACAGGAAATACAGGTAGAATCCTGAGGCAGGCTGTGAGAAGTAAAGACCTGCTAGGGGCAGCTCAGCCCATCCTACTTTTATTTCTTGGCTGTGTTCCAGGGCATATGGTTTGGAGGGAGAACCCAGGGAGTCACATCTGGGAATCATGCCCAAGTTATAGCTGGTAGAGCACTTTCCAGCAAGGTTGTCAAGGTGTAGGTGAAGAGAAAGAGCTGAGTGACAGAGGCAAAATGAGAGAATTGAGAAATCTGTCATTGAAAGTAGTGAAGAAATACACAACTGGGAAGTGGCCTATAAAAGTTGCAGAGGTGGAGTTCAGATGACTTTGACATGGTTCTAACACAAGCATTCAAGGTATGCGCTACTCATTTAAAGTTATTCAGATGGCTAAGTGATTTATTTCTCTCTGCCTCGTTGATCTATTTGTATGTCTGTCTTCCCTACCACATTGTAGGAATTGAAGACAAGGACTTTAGCTGAACTGGAAAAAGCATGGACTTTGGAATCAGGCAGATCTATTTAAATCCAAACCTCTTCTCTTTCTAATGTTGAACTTTGCTCAAGTTATTTTTATTACACTGAACCTCAGCTTCTGTGTGCATCATAGTGTTGCTAGGAGGATTAAGTGTGAGAAAAACAATTTATAAACTCTCCCTTTTTGTATCTTCCACAGAGCTTTACATTTAAAAGGCATTTGAAATATTTATCAAACTGAGTACGTTTCTACCTATTAAGTCTGAACCCTGGTTAAGGACAGCATGAGGCAGGCATATTTATAAGGCTTTCACCTTGAGCAGCTAACGTTATTATTGCTAAATATTTTATCAAGCAACTGCCTGTTATGTGCCAAGTACTAAGTTTTCACTTGCTGATCTGGTCTATCTTTCCTTCTTATTATCAGAATCCAGCTTGAAGCTTTCTGCTTTGTGTAGGCCTATTCTTTTCCCTATTTACAGGACCTCTTCTCCACACCAGTTTTTATCAGTGGGTTTGAGAGTCATTGCCTTATGCTCATTACTCTTCTAAAAAACCTCAGTCTCATGCTCTAGGCATGGATAAGTTAGGGACTGTTAAATATCTTTCCTTCTTTTGTCTAATATTTATTGAGCACTTACTGTGCTGGAGTGGATACAAACAGTATTTCTGCTTCCCAGGAAGTTTTTCCTCTAGTTAAAAAAAAAATACGCACATGTAAAATATATTTAATTATTTAGCAATAGGATATTACTTTTGCTTTTACTATTTTACATTTCACCATGTAAAAAGATCCCATTTTAAAAACACACACATACACATAGAAAAAGGATTGGAAAGAAATGCACCAAGATGTTAACAAAGCTTATCTCTGAGTAGCGGTATTTGGGTGTGCATGTGTGTGTGTGTGTTTAATGTTGCTTATCTGGATTGTCTAAATTTTCAAAGATTTCATTTTGAAGTTATGGGAGTTAAGGCAAAACTAGCATGTCAGTATGCATCATTCCCCCCTCCCCTTGCTAACAGGATAGTGACCCCTCTCTTCCTCTTGCATTCAGCTTTTGCGAGAATTGAAGCACCCTAATGTGATCGCCCTGCAGAAGGTGTTCCTTTCTCACAGTGACAGGAAGGTGTGGCTGCTGTTTGATTATGCCGAGCATGATTTATGGGTAAGTCTAAACTCACCTTATTTTTAGGGTAATTTTATATAGGTATGAAGAAATAAATGTATGTGTTCCATACTGCTAATGCACAGAAAGGAAAACTTGCTCTGTTGACCATAGTTCAAAATAAATATACTAAATGTAAATTTTGATTTAAAAGAATTAGAGCAATAAACATTAGCATCCTATTTTACTGAGAAGATATTTGTAACATTCAGAAATTTCACTTCAAAAAATCTTACTGAGTGGGAAATTGTAATTTTATGCAAGTGATTAATGGCAGTTTACTAATATGTGTAGTGAAAATTGCTTTCTTTTGTGGTCCACACAGTAGTTCAAATTTAACCAGTTATGTACCTGTGAATAGTTTCTCTCTCTAAATTAAGGTCAATCTTGCAGCATTTTGCCATTTAAAATGGACTCCACCAAATGGAAGAATACCTACGGTTTTGCAAATATTAGGGTTGTTTTTATCAATATATAAAAGAAGCCAAAATTTTTAATTCCAAGTGTTTAAAGTTAGGAATCAGGACATTTAAACATTTTATCCCAGGAGTTGCCAAAAGTAAAAAAATTCCAATTTGGCAGTAAGTTCAAATTTTGGATAATTAAATTTTGATTCAATATAGTGTGGTTTGTCATCTATAAAAATTATAAATCTTTTTAGGAATAACTTTAGCAAACTCATAGGTCTTGAAGGAGATTTCAGTTTATGCTTTTATAGCAGATATTGACAACAATCTCCCCTGCCATGGATATTTAGTACCCATTTTGGCATGTTTTGGACAAGGGAGGAGTGGAGATAGAGGTGGATGTGAGGGGTGGGCGCAGGTAGAATTTCTTCCCCTTCATTACAAAGTTTTATAACCCACAATGTAACGTGTACATAAAAATTTGAATATGATGATCTGGTTGTATTTATTTCAATGGGACTGAATTCTCCTTTTTTCTCTCCCTGCTCCTTTCTAGTAGTGATTTGCTATTTAATATTGACTACTAAGAATATATCCTAATTTCATTATGTGCCAAAGAAGGTGAACTTTCCAATAATTCTAATAATACATATAGCCAGTGATGCTACCCAAATGCACTAACTTTTTATAGAATAGGAAAGATTTACAGGATTTTTTTCCTTTTGTTTACTCTTTCTGTCAGTAGGGAATACAACTAATACAATTTTTTAGGCAGGTTTTTAAATACCAACCCTTTTTACTTCTTGGTTTTATTTAATGAAAATCTTAATGGTTTCAGTAAATCTAGTCATTATAACCACATTAATACTGTCATATTTACCCTCAATATAGATTGTTTTGGTTTGATCTTATTATTCAAATTATTTTTCTTTGTGTCATTATTGGCCTTTAATAAGTAATCTTAAGATGTAGAGAATTTATTGCAGCCTTGATTGTGTTTTATTGACACAGGCAAAGACTATGTTATTATAATATATATATTTTAATTTTTAGCATATTATTAAGTTTCATCGTGCATCAAAAGCAAATAAAAAGCCCATGCAGTTGCCAAGATCTATGGTTAAATCATTACTTTACCAGATTCTTGACGGTATCCATTACCTCCATGCAAATTGGGTGCTTCACAGAGATCTGGTAAGTATGTTTCTTTTAAATCGCTCAGTATGTGTCTTTCTCTTTTCAGAAATATCTTTTCTTCTTGGTATAGTTACAATGAACATGAATTATAGAAAAATTTGAAAATACACATAAGCAAAAAAGAAGGAAATAAAAATCGCCATAAGCCTATGATCAAAAGATTACCATTATTAACTTTTGGTGTATATTCTTCCCTTACATTTACGCACAGCTATAAAATGTCATTGTGATTTTCAACAAATGATTGGCATAATCTTTTTTTTTTTTTTAAGTTTTTACTGGAGTATAGTTGATTTACAATGAGCGTAATCTTAATGGGATGGCCATATGTGAAACAAGTACCTTTTGATTCATTTTGTTTTTTGTAATTTTGCTCACCATTAGTAAACAGTTTAATAATTAAAGACTGAATTCACATTGTTTTCAAAGCTAAACTGAAATAATGACACTGCCTCCAGTAAATAGAATGTTATTAGTATTAACAATAAGTAAATAAGTAACTAACAGGGGAAATATATCAATACTTATTAGGCATATTATCCATAATTCAAATGTTTGATGTTTGGTTTTACTTTTTTACTCAGTACACATATAACAAACATTTATTAATGTCAAGTTATTTTATTCATCTTTTCATTGTTATCATCTTAGTTTATGTTGATGAGAGTTTTTGTTCTTAAGAAATATGGGTACTTAAAATAGCTGTAATACCACTGAGTTTATAGTTGCAAGTTTTATTTTGCTTAGGCTTTTGCAGATTCTAGGGATATAGTAGGGATAGATCTAGGTCGACTCAATTTTTTTAATTGAGAAGTATTTATTATAGAAAGGGATGAATACATAAGGGATCTAGATAGTACCCCTTGCTACCTTGTCAGTCAGGCCTAGCCTTCTGGCTTGAGCATCTCTTGATGTGGCATTGGAGTTACACTGGGGCCAAATGACAGGGACCACAAAGATGCATTTACCATTTCAATAGAAGCATTTCACCTCATAATTTTAAACTAAGGTTCTCAAAGCCTTCCACTTATCCACGTTACTATTACCCGTGAATCAGCATGTTTTAAAATGCTTCTTGGGTACATGAAGTTGTTCTAGGTCAAACCTTCCTTCATAAATGGTTTTAGATTTTAATTTGCTGTATATAACATAGCCTATGTGAGTTATATTTTTGAGGTCATATTCATGTTTGAATCATTGATCAGAATCCTTTACTGAAGATTAACTGATCTCAGCTCTTCTCTTTTTGTCACAAAATTGTATATTTTGTTCTAAATAGCATAGATTAACACATTTTATTTGTGATGTCACTGCCTGAATATCCAGTGGTACTAAAACCTAATATAACCAGGATTCAGTTTTCTCCCATCCAAACTTGCTGCTGCTTTAGTGTCCTCTATTTTGGTTATGGCAGCACCCACCTCCTAGCCTAGAAACTTCTTTTACCACTTGCAGACCCTTGTACTCCACATCCAGAACTTGCCTAATCCTGTCAGTTTCACCTCTAAAATATCTCTTCCATTCATCTGTTTCCATTCCTAGTGCCTCATTCCTAGTTCAGGCCTTTATTATCTTTTTCTTGTAGTATGGTGCTAGCCTCTTAACTTGTCTCCTTATCAACAATCTCTTTCCCTTCCAGTCCACTTTAGATCTTCTGAATAATTACTCAGCCCCTGCTTAAGAACTTTGAAACAGTTCCTCATTGCTTACAGACTAAAGCTATAGTTCCTTTTTTGGCTTTTGAGGTCTTCTCAGGTATAGCTCCAACTGCCTTTAAAAATTTTCTTCTGTATCCCTGTAATCTTTTATTTACACTGTACTGTTTAACTATTGATTGTTCCCTGGATCCTCCTGAGAGTTCCTGCCTCAGTGGCCTTTATTTCTCCTGCTAAAACTCCTTACCCCGTCTCTACATATTCAAATATTACCTGTCTTTCAGGACCTGCACAAATGTTAAAACTTATCCTCATATCCATCATTACTTAGAAATAATCTCTCCTCCTTGTTGGTTGCTGTTGTACTTCATCTTTACTTCTCTTCTGGCATTTGCCTATTAGTACTATAGTAATTTATATAGATGCCTAGAAGATGTTCTAGACCATAAACTTATTGAGAGAGTAGGGTCTATGACTCATTTTGGTACACTACTGCTCCAGTACACAATAGGTACTGAGTAAATATTTCCTTAGTGAATGAATATCAGTAAGAATATTAATTACTACGGAATGTTTTTGGACCAGGTAACATATGTATTCAGCACACTTCTCAAATAAATTTTTATTATTTCCTTGTATGTGCAAAGCATGAAAGGGTGAGGACAGTACAAACATGACTGTATCAAGACCTTCTCAGGAGTTTAGTCTGAGAGAAGAAATAATGACATGTACACAAACAATTTTACTATCCGATAGACGAGAGAGAATGTGAACATGGCAATGTGAGAAGTACAGACTAAATGCTATTCAGGGTTAGAAGAGGTTCTGAGTGGGGGAATAAGGACAAGCTTCAGAGAGGTGCCATTTGAGCTGGACTTTGAAGGATGAGTAGAATTTAAATAGAGATTTGAGAGATGAGGGTAACCTAATGAAGTGTTGGGTGTAACATTTCTGAGGTGAGAAAGCACTTGAATTATCCCAGAAAGAGTGTGTAGTTCTGTCTGGCTCAAAAATGGATAAGCTGAATTAGGGTAGTATGAAGTAAGACTAGGAAGATATGGGTTGGAGCCTGATCGAGGAAGGACCTAATATCAGGCTAGGGAGTTTGTTTGTTTTTAAGTGCTAAAAGTTTGTGGGCAACAGAATGAAGTTTTTTTTTACCAAATGAAATTATTTTTCCCCATTAAAGAAGCCACCCTTGATTATTATTACTTCATCCATAGCATGGACACAATATGTATGTTTTTAATTGAAGTATAGTTGATTTACAACGTTGTGTTAATTTCTGCAGTACAGCAAAGTGATTCACTTATATTTATTTATACACACACACACACACACACACATTCTTTCTAAAAATATTCTTTTCCGTTATGGTTTCTCATAGGATATTGAATATAGTTCCCTGTGTTATATAGTAGGACCTTGTTGTTTATCCATTCTATATATAATAGCTTACATCTGCTAACCTCAACCTCCCACTTCATCCCTTCCCCAACCCCCTCCTCCTTGGCAACCACCAGTCTGTTCCCTATGTCTGTGATTCTGTTTCTGTTTCATAGATAGGTTCATTTGTGCCATACTTTAGATTCCACATATAAGTGATATCGTATGGTATTTGTCTTTCTCTTTCTGACTTGCTTCACTTGGTATGATAATCTCTAGTTGCATCTGTGTTGCTGCAAATGGCATTATTTCATTCTATTTTATGGCTGAGTAGTATTCTGTTTTATGTACATACCACATCTTTATCCATTCATCTGTTGATGGACATTTAGGTTGTTTCCACGTCTTGGCTGTTGTGAATAGTGTTGCTATGAATGTAAGGGTGAATGTATCTTTGTGAATTATGGTTTTGTCTGGATATGTTCCCAGGAGTGGGATTGCTGGATCATGTGGTAACTCTATTATTAATTTTTTAAGGAAACTCCATACTGTTTTCCATAGTAGCTGCACCAACTTACATTCCCACCAACAGTATAAGAGGGTTCCCTTTCCTCCACACCCTCTCCAGAATTTGTTAGTTGTAGACTTTTTAATGATGGCCATTCTGACTGGTGTGAGGTGGTACCTCATTGTAGTTTTGATTTGCATTTCTCTAATAATTAGTGATGTGGAGCCTCTTTTTTAAAATAATTAATTAATTAATTTTTGGTTGTGTTGGGTCTTCGTTGCTGCGTGTGGGCTTTCTCTAGTTGTGGCAAGCGGGGGCTACTTTTCGTTGTGGTGTGTGGGCTTCTCATTGTGGTGGCTTCTCTTGTTGCAGAGCATGAGCTCTAGGCATGTGGGCTTCAGTAATTGTGGCATGCGGGCTTCAGTAGTTGTGGTGTGCAGGCTCAGTAGTTGTGGCTCGTGGCCTCTAGAGTGCAGGCTCAGTAGTTGTGGCGCACAGGTTTAGTTGCTCCACGGCACGTGGGATCTTCCCAGACCAGGGCTTGAATCCGTGTCCCCTGCATTGGAGGATTCTTAACCACTGTGCCAATAGGGAAGGTGGAGCCTCTTTTCATGTGCCTATTGGCCATCTGTATTAGCATGGACACAATATTGAAGATGTGTTCTGAAGGTGGTTCTGACCTAGTATAACACTTGTTTGTATTTTACCTATACATTCCCCTAGTGCCTCTACTGCTTAAGTAACTCTAATAAGATTTGAAACTTTAAGCCAGTAGGAATATAGTCTGTGATAGCCTACTCAATTCTTCTCTGATCATGAGGCCTGCTCTCTGGACCATATTGTCATGGTTTTGCCAAAGTATTTTCAGGAGTAGAAGATTTAAACTGTATGTTTACTTTATAGATATATTCAGTGGTAGATACAGAAAGATAGAGTATATCAAGTATGAATATGGTTAAAAGGGATATGTTGGAGACATTTGAAAAATTATTATTTTGTATGTGAGCTGAAGAGTAGAGTTGCAGTTTTAGTCAATGAGTAGGGTTTTTAAATGCTTCATTTCTTATTATGATAGGGAATCTGGCTTTACACTATTTGTTAGTCACAACTGTTTCAGAGTACATACCATCTCTAAATTTTCATTTGGTGTGAGAAACCTAGAAAATCCATACAATTAAAGGTGTTAGAGTAAATATAAATTTGCAGTAATAGTATAACCTAACAAATCTAAAAAGTAAATAAAAACCAGTGTTTTGGACTTCACACAAAGAAGCATTACATCATCAGTGAGGTTGGTGTTTTTCATTGTGATTGATTTCATATCTAGAACAGTACTTTAATTATGTCATTTGGATACTAGAATTTAATACAGAGATAGAGAATTTAAATAATGTCACCAAAAAGATGACTTATATTGAGGAATTGCTTTAAAAGGAAAGGAGAAAAGGAGCTAAATATATTCATCTTAGCAGAGAGACAGTTGAGACATAAGTTTATAAATATTTGGAACTTGTAAACACCAAGGGAGGAAAGATGTATTTTAATTTTACAGCAGGATATAGCTAAGAGTAAGAAGATGAAATACAGGATGACTCATTTTTATGGGATTACTATTCTGGTAGGTTGGAAGAATGCCAAGATATAGTTTATCTCTTTTTCAAAATTATGAGCTTCTTGGGCTTCTCTGGTGGTGCAGTGGTTAAGAATCCGCCTGCCAATGCTGAGGACATGGGTTAGAGCCCTGGTCCGGGAAGAGCCCACATGCCTCGGAGCAACTAAGCCAGTGTGCTACAACTACTGAGCCTGAGCTCTAGAGCCCGTGAGCCACAACTACTGAGCCCGCGTTCCACGACTACTGAAGCCCGCATGCCTAGAGCCCGTGCTCTGCAACAAGAGAATCCACCACAATGAGAAGCCCACCCACTGTAACAAAGAGTAGCCCCCACTCGCCTCAACTAGAGAAAACCCGTGCACAGCAACAAAGACCCAACGCAGCCAAAAATAAGCAATTAATTAATTAATTAAAAAATAAAGATACTACATGTGGGGGCAATTTGTTATTAATAGACACGTAAAATATACGTAGCCAACATGTCATAAACAACCTACAGCGCTGTTGAAAATCCAGTAAAAATTCTGCCTGAACCAACGGTGTGTCATAAGGAAGAAAAAAAAATATCGCCAAACCAGAACTATGTAGTTTTGCCAGTTAATATGCCAAAATCACCCAGAGTCATTTATTATACATTTCTCTGTAGCTAGAATGTCTGTTGCTTCATTTTCTTTAATCAGCAAGTCCCAAGTTTAAACAACATTTATCATCTCACAGATTCTATGGGTCAGGAATCTAGGTGTGGCTTACTTGGATTCTCTGTTTCAGAGTCTCTTTAAAAGGTTGCAGTCAACTCAAGTCTTGATTGGGAAGAGTCCACTTCTAGTTCACTCACATGGTTATTTGCAGGATTCATTTCCTCACAGGCTGATGGGTGGAGGCCTCCTTGTTTCCTTGTTACGTTGATCTCTCCATAGAGCATCTCAAAACATGGCAGTTTTCTTTACCAGAGTGGCAAACTTGAGGGTGAGAGAGAGAGAATGTGTGTTAGCAAGATGGAAGTCACAGTCTTCTGTAAGTTAATCATGGAAGTGACGCCTCATTACTTTTGCTGTATTCTGTTCATTAGAAGTCACTAGGTATAGCCTACACTCAAGAGGAGTAGTTACGTAAGAGTGTGTATACTGGGGGTGGGGATGATTGGAAACCGTGTCTGAAGCTGCGTACCATAGAGTCTGAGAGGCTTTTAAATGATGTTTGGATCCTGTTATTGTCCTTTTAATTTAGTTATAATATAGTATAGAAAATGCAGGAAGCCCCCTCCTTTCATATATAATTTTTTCCATGTATAAAAGTTGCTTGTGTAGTAAGAGTTTCGGGATAGTTCTAGAGAGTGAAAAAAACATTATAATGTACCAATTATTCCTTCCCTTTTACATTCTTCAGTGATTTATTCCCAGAATTTGGTATATGTTCCTTACTTTTCCCCTCCTCTTCTCTTCCCTCCCTCCTTTCCCACCCTGCATTGAACCACAAGTTTAATCCACTTAAATCTGGAGGGTGTGTTAAATTGAGATCCAGGATTTTTCACTTTGAACATACCTAGAGGTTCTTTCTTTGTTATGCAGTCTGAGGCATATGCTTATCACTAATATTAGTACTTTTTTATTTCTATTTTTCTTTTCCACACATTTGTGTAAAGCAAAAGTAAAAATGCAAAGGAAACTTTAAATGATAGCAAAACCTTTGTTTTCCAAGTTTGGTAATGCTGCTGAGTTGTAACAGCTAGCTGACAAACAGTGAAAGGACAGCATGAAATATAGTCCTTTAGCCAAAAAGAGCATTTGAAGACTTTTTAGGAACAGCACTGTATGAAAATCCAATATATGAAGTCAAAGATGGCCCTCTGTTTTCTACTCAGCTGGAAAAAAAGTGCTGTGCTGTTCTTCTTTGTGAAAGTTTGATGAAAATAAATGCTTGGTTGTTGGAGAATTGTCTAGAAATCTCTCTTTGCCTCACAGCTTCTCTTCATAACTTGTGTGACAAGGAGATGCATCAAGTCTTTAATTTTGTCTATGCTAAACAGGGCCTGATAAGACAAATGTTTATACTTCAAAGAAACCCTTAAAATCTTACTGTAGCCATCATGGCAGCATTTTGCAAGCATTTTCATAATGTTTTAGAGTTTTAGCCTTGCTTAGTTCTTATGATATGGGAGCATTGAGATCCTAGATTAAAAAACAATATATTTCCGGACTTCTCTGGTGGCGCAGTGGTTAAGAATCCGCCTGCCAATGCAGGGGACACGGGTTCGAGCCCTGGTCCGGGAAGATCCCACATGCCACGGAGCAACTAAGCCCGTGCGCCACAACTACTGAGCCTGCACTCTAGAGCTTGCACGCTACAACTACTGAGCGCACGGACCACAGCTACTGAAGCCCACGCACCTAGAGCCTGTGCTCCACAACAAGAGAAGCCACTGCAATGAGAAGCCCGCGCACCGCAACGAAGAATAGCCCCTGCTCGCCACAACTAGAGAAAGCCCACGTGCAGCAACAAAAACCCAACACAGCCAAAAATAATAAATTTAAAAAAATTATTTCCAAGATAGTCAGTCTTGCTACTTAAGCCTCAGTTTACTTATTTGTAAAATGGCAATAATAATAGGTGCTTTATATTGTTGTTGATTCCATTGTCTTAGCTCCAGAGTTCCTGAATTTCTCCTGATTTCCTTTCTGTAGAAGCTTCTGTCCATTCTTCTGAATATCATCAGCAGTGCAGCGATGCCCTTTCTTTTAACCACTTGCTTCCCCAGAATTCCTTTAGCCTGATACTCCTAGCCACTTATGCTTTACAGAGTAGAGCTCTACTGTAAATATGTGAAACATGCTTCTTGGTGTTTTAAAAAAAAAAAGTAGGGCATGTTTCATCTGGTTTATATTTAAATATTGCTAAATATTTTATATTTTAAAAAGTTTTTAAAAACTGGCTTAAATAGATCAAAGTTAGTGTTTCACTTAACTTTTCATTCTAACAATTCCATGCTAATCAAATGACTATTATTTTTCATTTGATTTATTAACGTCACTTGACAAATTGTGACAGAAAGCAGCATTTATTTTAATATGATTTAGTCACCCTAATTTCTTTCAGAATGCAAAGCTAACAATGAAAAAAGTTAAGTATGGCCTGGTTATCTTCTAACCTTCAATTTTAGGTGATTTTGGACAATTACAGATCTTGTCATGCTGAAGAATCACACTAGGGCTTTTGCTGGTGACCTTTGGTTCCTAACTAGTTCCTTAGAGCTGGTCCTCCACAGTCTGTGGCTCAGCTGCTCATGATGGCAGCCTGAAGGCCTTTGATGGTAGTCATGTCTTCTGTGTACAGATGCTTCTACTGCTTCTATACAAGGCCTTGTAAAGATAGGTATGGTAATGTTTCTTACAATGCTCTGGATACTGTGACACGCATCTTACAAATGTAAGAAGGTATTATTGAGGTGTTTTCTAGATATGGGGCTGTGATTCTTTCTGGCATGTCAGTTTTTCCATCATCCATGCCCATAGCCCAGTAACCGGAGCTTGCAGCAGAGTCCTGCACATCTGCTGGTTTGAGTTAGAGCATAGTGCCCTACCATCTGTTTGACAGGCAGGTGATACACACTAAGAGTCATACTTCTAAGAGGGCCAGCTTCAAAGGGGACGTGGTTTGACTCACAGTGGCTTATGAGGCCTCTGAAGGTTCAGCTCGGTGACAGGGCTCTTTTGATGATCCTGGCTTTAGTATAGTTCTATTAGTCTGTACTGACAAACACATTTCTAGAAGGCTATTTGCCAAGTTAACTTCATAGTCCCTAAAAGGGTATATAGTCAAGATATATTCCACAGTAACAGCAATGGCAGAAACTGGTTAGGAGTGAAGGCTTACAGAAGGAGCCCCAGTAGTTTGAGGCCTATGTTTAGAACTGAAGAATCAATTCAGACATACTATTTTATTAAATTAATTTTATTGAAGTAGAATTTATATACAATAAAATATACCCATTTAAATTACAAATTGATGAATTAGGACAAATGTGTGTGCTACCACAGGCATTCTATTTGACCAACACCGTAGGATGATCCAAGATCCCTTACTGAGAATGATGGTATCTTCGTCAAGAGGGGACCTTGCATTTAAGGACTGATGATTCGTTTCACTGGGAGATTATTTATGATGGTTATTTTGTGTGATCATATTTTCAACTAAGCACACATCTGGGTAGAAGTCTTCTGTTGGTGAGGACTATAAGTCAATTAAGTATTGTTTATTTGCCAAGTGTGCTTTTGTTCTCATAACCCTGGCCTGGAGTACATCTCTGAGAGACTTAGGTTCTAAGCCTGGGTCTGCCACTGTGGACAGTGGACTTAGTTGAGGTTATAGGTTTTTTGTATTTCTTCATGAGTAAAATGAGAGGGCTGTTTGATAACTTCTACCTCTGACATTCTTAATTTCTCATGATAATAAGAATGAATTATTTGATTTGAATGTGACTGTCACAAATGTAAATGGAAAACTACTTTCTACCAGTGTTGCTTCTCTGCGGATGGATTGTACTAGTTAATGAACAGGATAGCATCTGAATACCTTTGTAGCCTTGTTTCCTGGCCTTGCTGTCAATGTGGAATATATCTTGATTATACTGTTGGTGACCTTGAAGTTTGTTAGGTAAATTGCCTTCTAGATACATGTGTTTGTCTTGCATAAAGCTTCTTATAAAGGCTGCTTTTTATTGGTTCTTGTTAGAGAAAAGAAAACCTTATCTCTGCTGTTCAGGCCTGTAACCACTCCTAAAAGGCAAAGACAAAGAAGTGCATTGTTAACTGTTGTGCAGTGCTGGGTTGGCAGCTGTTTACCATGAATACCGAGGTTTAATTAAGTAGGTACCTGTTACAGATACCTCTAGACCATTTTAAGGTAAAATGAAATTAATCACAGCATTTAGTATTATAGACTGCTCATTTTAAGACAGCCTACATCTAGTTATTGACACATAATTTCTAACTGGGAAGGAATTTTCGCTGAGAAAGAGCACTTTAAATAGTGGTTAGGTTCTCTGAATACAAAGGCCTATTTAACCCACAGTACACCTAAGGTATGACACTAATAGAACTATGGAACATAATGTCCATTTTTCTGGATTTCTGTGGGGGAAGTACTGGTTTTTAGACCTAGAATGTTTGCTTTATAAACATATTTCGTCCTTCTAAGGTGTTCCAGACAGTATGCTGGGCACTGGAAATACAGGGATAGGTAAAATATAGTCCCTTTCCTAATGAATGCGTGGTGGGGAAGATACACATAAATTGATAATCATAAAATAGTAAGGCTTAAAAGAGAAACTGTAAAGTATGTTCAGGGATTAGCTATGCATAAGGTACTGAGAGTACAGAAGCATACCTAACCAGTTGGGATGGGGCTCTCTTGGAGGACTGAGCTGAATCTGAAAGGATGAGTAGAAATTTATAAGAATGACTTGGGGGACGTGGGTGGGGAGAACATTCCAGGCAGAGGGGACAGCATGAATAAGGGAATGGGGTAAGAAACTGTGAGCGCTTTGATATTACTGGGGCAAAGCAAAAAAGTAGTGAAAGAAGAGGAAGAAGAAAGAAGTAGGGACCAGATTACAGTGGATCTTAATTGTCACGTTTAGAAGCATGGGTTTTTCCTGTGGTCAGTCACAGCTGAGCTGGTCAGGTTTTTGCTTAAGAAACACTACTGAGACAGGGATGTGGAGAATTGGTTTGAGGGTGCAGGGATAGATAGCAGCTTTCTCAGGCTGTTGTAATGAGCTGGTTGAGAAATGATGAAGGCCTGAATCAGGTCAGAGGTAATCAAGATTGGGGGGGGGAGATAGCAGATAAATCTTTAGGAGGTAAGATAATCAGGCCTGAGGATTGGTTAGATTTTAGGAATAAAGGACAGGTGTTCAGACTTCTGCTTTTGTTGATTGAGTGACTGAGAAGGGAATACTATCAGAAAGAGAGACAGTGAAGATTCAGTTTGAACAAGTTGAATTTGAGATGATTGTGGAGATAGCCAGCATACAGTTGACATATCTCTAGATATATAGAAGCTTAGAGACCTAGAGGTATAGATTTTGGAGTCATTGGCATATGAGTGATTGTTGAAACCCTGGACTGAATTAAAATTAGGTCTTTAAAAAATCTATATTCAGAAGTGAGCTTGGCATATTTCATGGTAAGTGCTCACTCTGGTTTCTTAACAATTTCTTTCAAAATTGAGAACTTGCCTACCAAAGGACGATGAATACTGAGCATTGGCAATTTTCATTCATTCATTTAATTGTTCATTCATTCAACAAATCTGTTTTTTTAATTGACATCTGCTGATTGTTTTATTTAATTTTCCACTTTAAAAACAAGACCAAAATCAAAACCTCTGAACTTATACTTTTCAACCTGAAAGAATCAAAGAATATAGTTATAATTCTAAAGTAGCATCAATAAAGCAAGTGTTACTCTTATGAGTATTAATGGACTATACTGAAAGAAGGTAAAATATAATACTCTTATTTTGTACTTACTTTGAAATGCTGAACAGATGTTTATTCTGAACTGAACAGATGTTTATTCTGAACAGATGTTTATTCTGAACATCTGAACAGATGTTTATTCTGAAAGATGCTACTATGAAGTTTGCAGACTCAAATACTGATAATCGTTATTCAAAAGTAAATTTATGGAATAACTAGAAAACAGGCTGAATTGGAACCTGTGGATAGTTTTATGATATTAATTAGCAACATTTTTTTAAAGATATAGAAAGCTATTGTTTTAATATAAATTAGAAGTTTTAAAACCATCTCCCTTTAGTGCTTTCAATTATCACATAAACCAAAGACCCAAATAATTTCAAATGATCACAGATACTATTTAGGCAAAAATTCTCATGTGTCAGTACTTTTAATGTTGTGCACATCAAATTATAGTAAAAAATGACTGTAAAGATGCAGCCCCTCTATTTCCATGAACAGCACACTGCATTACAGTAAACCGAGCTTATATTCAACCATCAAATGTGGTTCTCCCATTATTTCATTTTGTGACGGGTCATTAAGAATATCTTCAAGTCCAATAGTCTCATCATTACCCCTCAAGATATCCAATGAAAGGTTTGAGCTGGGAAGAAATGGAAGACACTGAACCTGCTGCACTGCCTTGAATTCCATTTGTAGTTTTAGTGGAGCAAATAGACCCTGGATGTTTCTCAGTGTGGAAAAGTTCATTTTATCTTGGTTGAGCTGGAAATTTTTTTCTGTTAATTCAAGAGGATGACTGGGCAAAAGTTCATTTTTCACACAAGAAAAATCTTCTCGAAGAAGATCATGACTTTCAAAAGGTCCACTTGCTGAAAGTTCAGTAACTGGAATACTGTCCTTTAGCTGAGATCCAAGTCCTCTGGCATTCACCTTCAACTAACTCGCTCTGCGAACCCATTCAACAAATATTTATTAAACGCTGTATGCCTGGATTTCAGCAGATACATAAAGTGGTGATAGAAATATCTTCCCTGCCCTTTAGGAGGTTGCAGTCACAATAATCAGATTCTCTATATTTTTAACTCCTTTACTGTCAATGAAGTTATTTTAAGAGGTAAAATTATGATAGACTGATGCTACTAGCAAATGGCTATTGTGCTTAAGAAAAAAAGCATGTCTCTCACTCTTAGTTCTTTGTCCTGTTTGTTACAATACAGAATCTTATTTGTTCAAGGTGAACAATGGAGAACAGTGTAAAGAAAGGAACATAAACTGAAAATTTTCTCCTGGGAATGTACTTCTGTATGAAATGTGACGAGAGTCATGCCACTTCTGTATTTAAAGAAAAGAATAGTTGTAGCCATTAATATTAGGCTAGCACTGTTCATTGTTCAGAAACTAGTCCAGTTGATGTCTGATTGGTTTTTTCCTATTATTCAGGATTGTAGACAGTTGTGTTTGTTTTTCTGTCTTCTTTACTGGTGCTGATGAGAGTCATCTTGTGGGTTTCATATTTTTGTTCCAAATGTCCTGGTGTAGGAAGTGTAAAGCAAATGTAGTAGGATAATTGTATATCTTTAGGCTGTTCTATTTATGATGTGCCAATTAACTGCAATAAATTTAACCCTGTGAAAAAAATTGATTCTATAAAAGGAAAAAGCAAATCTAGAATACATGTAAAACATCATGAATGTACATTCAAGAATTAACTAACTTCTGCTAAAATATAGATATTTCAAGAATAATTTCTGAGTAACCATACTGTTTATCACATTAATTCCCTGACTTTTGCCTTTAAAATACAATTTAACTAAAACGAACCCTGCAGCCTTGATTTGTCTGTCCAACTTTATTGCTGATAACTTGAATATGAGACATCCAACTCCTGCCATTTCTACTGTTTCTATGGTAACTAAAGTGTGCAAACCCAGCAGTATCACTTTCTTTCACAGCTGGCATTTTGTGTTCACAGTAAGAAGAGGGGTTTTAGTAAAGCATAGTCTGTGTTAACTGGGATGTAACTAGGTCAGAACAATTTTGGTATCCTTTTTTCATTCTTTTAGGTTTGTACGTGTGTGTGTGGGTGTGTGTGCATGAGCTGCAGTTTCCTTTGTTTTTTAATAGCATATACCTTCACTTAATTAATCACTGTCAAAGTTAGTCTTTTGAAAATTCAGCATAATATCTGTAAACACAACTCAATGTGGAATCTTGAGGGTTATATGGAGTTGTTCAGAGACTTGCCCCTAGCCCTGTAGGTCCTTGAGTATTTCCCTTAAGAAGAAGAAAATCGATGTGAAAATGCTTTGAAAAGTTAAATGCATTTTATTTTTTTATTTATTTTATTTTCCATTATGATTTATTACAGGATATTGAATATAGTTCCCTAAGTTAAATGCATTTTCATGGTGATCATGTTATTTATTTTGCTGTTATTGTTGTTATTTTGAAACATCAAGTATCTTATGACCATAACACATTCACTCGTCCTGAAGGGGACAGATAAAGCCCAGTTAAGAGGTGTGCATTAAAAAATGATTCCCGGGCTTCCCTGGTGGCACAGTGGTTGAGAGTCCGCCTGCCGATTCAGGGGACACGGGTTCATGCCCCGGTCTGGGAAGATCCCGCGTGCTGCGGAGCGGCTAGGCCCGTGAGCCAAGGCCGCTGAGCCTGCGCGTCCGGATCCTGTGCTCCGCAACGGGAGAGGCCACAGCAGCGAGAGGCCCGCGTACTGCAAAAAAAAAAAAAAGATTTCCTCTATGATTCTAGATTTTTACTTGACTACAGGAACCCTTCTCTATGGATACTGCCCAAGCTCTAGGTTCCTTTCTCACACTGTACAAAAGAGCTCACAGTCGCTGCTCCCCTAAACCATGTCACCACTTCTGCCCTCATCTCAGGCCTCACTCTTAGAGCTTCCATGGGCTTCAAGTAGATCACGTCAAAGTTATTCTCTACTGTCTTCAGAACTAGCTAGATCCTCTTCTCTCTCTCTGTCTCTCTCTGTCTCTCTCTCTCTCCCCTCATTCCATTGTGGTGCTCATATTCATATTCTCTGTTTCCATATAGTGTGACTGCAGGAACTTCTAATAAGAGCTAACAGTGGTCCAAGATGAACTTCCTGCTTTTCTCCCATTCAGCAGCTCATAATCTATTTTCATTTCTTATACGAAGCAATTTTTGTTCCCTTATATCATACTTTGTGTTTTTATCTTATATCTTTATTTTAAAAGGATTTAATTCCTAAATCCAAAATTTAGGAATTGCGAACAGTGTAACAAATGGTACATAAAATGGTTTATTTGATGATTTTACAATTTAAAAAATTGTTATATCCCAGAGATTCCCATTCTCACTAAGGCCTTGAAAAATGTACTCTATATCTGCCTTTACCTTTTTTCCACTTATTTGGGTCTCATTTATTGTGTCTAGCTTCTGTAAATGCACAGAAATTATTTTTTCTGTGTCACCAGTGACCTTCTAATTGTCCCAAAGTTGCCTCTCCTCAGCTTTCATTCTGTTGCAGCTGAAGGCTACCTCTTCCTTTTTAAACTCGTAGCTTCTAGAACCCTGTGCTGACCGTTTTCTTACCTTAGATGCTCTTTCACCAGTTCTTTCACTGGCTCTTGTTCTTCTACCCTTTATTCCTCTCAGCATTATTTTTTTCTTATATTTTTAAAATACCATTTATCTACTTGTAAACAATACCAAAATATACAAAATCAAACATTATGGAAATATATAATGTAGTAGAAAATGGTAATCTCTCCAAACTCTGCTATCAGAGATTGGGCAGGATATATATAAAATAAATTATGCAATTTGTAAAAATTATGGGTAAGATGGATAATATAACAAAACGATGCTAATTCTAGTCATGAAAAACCTAGTCTTTCTGAGCCCCCACGTCATTCTGTCTGACCGGCACCCCTCCCTAACCTTTGCCCCACCCCTCCTCTGCTGCCCCTGGGCTAACTCCCCTCCTCTCACATTGACTGCAACAGCACTGACCTCCTTGCTCTTTCTCCAGTGAGTCACCCTGCCAGCTCACCAAGGTTTTTCCTCACTGCTCTGAACACCATGATCTTGCTCTGCTGCAGATCTCGTGGCAGCCCTCATCCACTCTCAGAGCACAGGCTAGACAGTGCTCAAGAACCCATCCAGGGGCTTCCCTGCTAGCGCAGTGGTTGAGAGTCTGCCTGCCGATGCAGGGGACGCGGGTTCGTGCCCCGGTCCGGGAAGATCCCACATGCCGCGGAGCGGCTGGGACCGTGAGCCATGGCCGCTGAGCCTGCGCGTCCGGAGCCTGTGCTCCGCAGCGGGAGACGCCACAATAGTGAGAGGCCCGCGTACCACACACACACACACACACACACACACACACACACACACACACACAAAAACCCATCCAGTTCTGCTACCCAAATGACTTGTGCCAAAAGCAGAACCACTGCAAACAGCAAGCAAGCACTACCTAGGGTTTCCTTCTCTTTAGAATCATCAGTGCCTTACCACTCTGTTCTCCCCGATGCCCACTGTTCTCTGTAGCGTGTCTCTGCTTTACCTGTGCCTCAAGCCTTTCAAGTTGCTCTTCCCTTATTACTGCACTTTCTTCACGTCTTATCCCAGATGTTACCTTCTCAGAGAGGCATTATGTAAGTAATTTAAAATTATGCTTAAATGATGTTGGAAATAACACCCTGTCATCCCACTCCCAACAGTACCTATCCCCATTCCTTGCTTTATATATTATCTTACAAAGCATAACAGTCAAGAGCCTATCACTTAACTCAATAACTGGAATATTACCAATAGCTTGCTTCTATTTATGTTTTTTCCCTCATCCTGTCCTCTTGTCTCCTCCCAAGAGGTAACAAATATCCTGAATTTTGAACCTATTATTCACTCCTTTTAAAAAATAGGGTTATCACATTTGTATGTATGCCTGAACAGAACATTTTTTAGCTCTGCTCGGTTTTAAGTTTTTTGAAAATGGCATCCTGTGTCTGTAGTCTTCTAAAACTTGCTTTTTTTCTCTCAACATAATGCTTCCAAGATCTGAACATTTTTTACTTTTGTTTGTAATTCAGTGATTTTCACTGCTGTTTTAAAATTCATTGTGTGACTCGACCTAGATTAATTTCTCCAATTTCCTATTGGCTAGAAATTTGGGTTGCGTCCAGATTTTTTTTTTTATTACAAACTGTGCTGCTATGAACATTCTTTGGTGTTTCTAAAAATGGAATTATTGAGTCAAAGGGTATGCAATTGTTCAGTTTTGCAAGATGATGCCAAATTGTTTTCCAAAAAAGTTGTACCAATTTATTCTCCCACCAGCAATGTATTGGAGCTCCCCTGAACTACTTCCTACTCAACTGTTCTTAATTTTTAACCAATTTACTAGGTGTAAAATGGTATCTCACTGTGATTTTAATTTGCATTTTCCCCATTATTGATGAGGTATAGCATCATCTTTTCATATGCTTAGTGGTTAAACATTTTCTTCTTTTTGTTAAATCCCTGTTTGGACGTTTTGTCCGTTTTTCTGTTAGCTTGTTTTTCATATTGATTTGTAGGAGTTCTTTATTCTGGATACTAAACCTTTGTTACTGATAAGTGTTGCAAATACTTCTGCCTGTCTGTGCTTTGTCTTTTTATTTTCCTTATCTTTGATGATTGGAAGTTATTTTAATAGACAAATTTATGTCTTTTCTCTTACGGTTATTCTTTGTATCTTGTTTAAGAAATTCTTCCTCACCTCAGAAAGATATTCTCCAGTTTTTTTTTTCCTCCAAAGTTTTAAAGTTTTGCTTTTCACATTTAATTCCTTAATCCTCCTGAAATTGTTGTTTATATGATATGAGGTGAGGATTCATTTTACTTCTTTCCCACTTAGATAACCTGTTGTGCCAGCACCATTTATTGATTAGTTCTTCCTTTCTCCACTGATCTGAAGTTCTCTCTCAGTATTTTGGTTCCATCTGGGTTCTCCATTCTCTCCCATTGATCAGTTTGTCTATCCCTGTACTAGAACCACACTGTTTAATCACTATAGCTTTAAAATAAATCTTGATATAATGTTTTGAGCCAGATTCCTCTCCTCATCCCCTACCCCTAACACTTAGTGAATATCTTGGCTATTCTTAGCTCTTTGCTCTTTCACATACATTTTAAAATCAGCTTTTCAAGTTCCACAAGGAAACTCTGATGGAATTTTGATTGAAATTGCATTGAATATACAGAGAAGTATTGGGAGAATTGATGTCTTTACTATATTGAGTCTTCTTATCTATTAACATGAGCTCTTAATTTATTTAGAACTTCTTAATATCATTTAAAACAAGGTTTCAAGGTGTTCTGTATAAAAATCTTGTAAATCTTTTGATATATTTATTCCTAGGCACCTTATACTTTTTTGTTGTTGTTGCTATAGAAATGCTGCCTTTGAAAAATTATATTTCCTAGCTTTTTTTTTCTGATATACAGAAATACAGTTGACTTGTTCATATTGTTCAAGTAGCCAGGCGTTCTAAACTCTCTTACTTTTGCTAATAATTTGCCTGTAAATACTTTGGGCTTTCTATGTAGATAATTATATTATCTGAAAATAACAATAGTTTTATTTTTGCCTTTCTAATATATGTCTTTAATTATTGCTTTATAGTAATAGACTTATAGTACAGTGTTGATTTTAGAAGTGTTAATAGTGGGTATTCTTACATTATTCCTGATTTTAAAGGAAATGATTTCATTGTTTCTTTCTTAGTTTTTGATATATACCCATTATCAGGTTAAGGAAGTTTTTTCTAGTCTAACTTGCTGAGAGTTTTTATCATGACTGCGTGTTAAATTTTATGAGCTGCTTTTTCAGCCTCTATCAAGATAATTAAATCATCTTTCTTCTTTAATCTGTCACTGTGGTGATGGACTTATATAGATTTTCTTATATTAAGCCATCCTGGCATTCCTTTTTCTGGATTTGGCTTATTACTATTTTGTTTAATATTTTTGAGTGGAGTTGGCCTGAAGTTTTTCTTTCTTATCCTTTTTTGGTTTTTCTATCAAGGTTATACTGGCTTTCTAGAATGTGTTGGGAGTATTCCCTCTTCTTCTCGTCTCTGAAAACGTTTGAATAAAATTGAAACAATCTGTTCATTGAAAATTTGGAGAACTTGCCTCTGTGATCATCTGTTTTCTTGGTAGCAAGATTTTTCTTTTTAACATCTTTATTGGAATATAATTGCTTTACAATGGTGTGTTAGTTTTTGCTTTAAACAAAGTGAATCATCTATACATATACATACATCCCCATATCTCCTCCCTCTTGCGTCTCCCTCCCACCCTCCCTATCCCATCCCTCTAGGTGGTCACAAAGCACCGAGCAGATCTCCCTGTGCTATGCAGCTGCTTCCCACTAGCTATCTGTTTTACATTTGGTAGTGTATATAAGTCCATACCACTCTCTCACTTCGTCCCAGCTTACCCTTTGGTAGCAAGATTTTTTTTTTTTTTTTTTTGTGGTACGCGGACCTCGCACTGTTGCGGCCTCTCCCGTTGCGGAGCACAGGCTCCAGACGCACAAGCTCAGCAGCCATGGCTCACAGGCCCAGCCGCTCCGCGGCATGTGGGATCCCCCCGGACCGGGGCACGAACCCGCGCCCCCTGCATCGGCAGGCAGACCCTCAACCACTGCGCCACCAGGGAAGCCCGGTAGCAAGATTTTTAAGTCCAGTTTTACTTTATTTACTACTTCTTGGTTTCTTCAGGTTTTCTAATTCATTTTGAGTCAATTTGTAGGTTACAGTTTCTTGAATTTGCCTATTTTGTATATATTTTTAAATTAATAGATATAGTTTTTTAATAGGGTTCTTTTATCTTTCTAACCTCCACTGAATCTATAGTTATGTTCCTTTTTTAAATTTGTAATATCATCTATTTGCACTTTCTCTCCTTTTGATGTAGTTGTCCTAAAGGCTTCATAAATCCTCTCTTGTTCATAAATTCCTGTCCTTACCTTTATACTTCTACTTTCTTTTGTTTTAGTCTGTTGAATTTTGCTTTGTTTTGTTTTAACTTCTTAACTTAGGCACATAATTATTTTCAGCCTTTCTTCCTAACGTAAATATTTAAGGCTATACATTTCCCTTGTAAGTTCCACAGGTTTTGATAGGTCGTACTATCATTATTCCATTTCTGAGTATTTTAAATTTCTTCATACTTTCTCCTTTTACCTTTGAATAATTTAGAGGTATTTTTACACTTCCAAATATATGGAGCTTTAGATTTATACTTTTGTAATTGACTTTTTGCGGGGGGGGGGCTGCATTGGGTCTTCATTGCTGTGCGTGGGCTTTCTCTAGTTGCGACGAGTGTGGGCTTTTCATTGCAGTGGCTTCTCTTGTTGCGGAGCATGGGCTCTAGGCGTGTGAGCTTCAGTAGTTGCAGCACGTGGGCTCAGTAGTTGGCGGCACATGGGCTTCAGTAGTTGTAGAGCGCAGGCTCAGCAGTTGTGGCGCACAGACTTAGTTGCTCCACGGCAAGTGGGATCTTCTAGGACCAGGGATCGAACCTGTGTCCCCTGCATTGGCAGGCTGATTCTTAACCACTGCACCACCAGGGAAGTCCCTGTAATTGACTTTTAACTTAATTTCATTGTGGTCAGAGAACATAGTCTGTTTGATAACAATTCCTTGAAATTTCTTGAGACCTGCTAGTACACTAACAACATTTGTAAACGTTCCATGTATGATTGAAAAAAAAAATGTGTACTCTCTAATTATTGGGTAAAAAGTTGTGTATATGCCTGTTAGATCAACTTTGTTAATTGTGTCCTTTGGATGGTCTATATCTTACTAATCTTTTGTCTGCTTGACATATCAATTATTGAGAAACGTTTGTTATCCTTGGTTTTTTCCCTCCCTGAAATTATATCAAATACATATATATTTCAAGTACATAATGAGTTTTAGGAGTGTTCTCTCTTCCTGGTGAATTGAATCTTGTATCATTACATGGTGACCATCTCTACTCCTAATAATGCTTTTGTCTTAAAAGCTATTTTGTCTGACATTACTATAGTTGATTCTTTTAGCAGTTTGCCTGCTCTTTTAATAGCCTTTTACTTTCAGCTTTTATGGTCCTTCCACTTAGATGGATCTCTTGTAAATAGTATGTGAATGGATTAAAGTATGTTTTTAGCAGGAAAATGTATTGTTTTAGTCCTTAGGCCTAAGTTAGGAAGTTTTTCCTACAGAGAGGGTTCCCTTTTGCTTCTTCTGGTTTACTTTAGTCCCCATGGGAGTCTTGACCGATTGTCAGGGAACAGGCTCAGTTTCTTCACCTTGCTGGTGGTCCAGGGTTCAGTGTCCCCCAGTGAAGTGTGTTACTGGCATCTGCTCCCAGGTCCATCCTGCCTTTCCTTCCTTCTCCAGCCCTTATTTGGGGGTGGGGCTGGGGTTGTTGTAGATATCCCTTATCTCAGTGGTTCCCCAGACGTTTTGGCACCAGGGACCAGTTTCATGGAAGACAGTTTTTCCACGAATTGGAGTGGGGAGGATGGTGCGGGTGGTAATGCAAGCGATGGGGATCAATGGGGAGCAGCAGATGAAGCTTCGCTCACTTGCCTGCCACTCACATCCTGCTGTGCGGCCGGACTGGTACTGGTTTGCGGCCCGGGGGTTGGGGACCCCTGCCTTATCTCTTGTGAGATCAAGGATCCTTCAAGGAATGTTTCTTAGGCAGCATATATATTGTTGTTCTGTAATGGCAGGGTCTCCTAGAGCACCTACTCAGCCATAATACCAGATGTGGAAATCTCTTTGTGTTCTCCTTATTTAATTTTTATCCACAGCACTTATCAATACTGATGTACTATACATTTGTTATTTATTGCCCTTCTCTTCCCACTAGAATGTAAGCTCCATGAGGTCAAGGATCTTGCCTGGTTTTGTTTACTACTGTATCTCTAGCATCTAAATCACTGCTAGATACTCAATCAGTATTTGTTGAATGAGTGACTATGGAGGGAAGTGAAGGCGGTGCAAAAAAGCAATGCCAAATCTTGAACTTTTCCCTTGAAATGCTCTTATGTGTTGCTCCATGACCATTGTCACAAGTTAGGGACCCTTTACTTTTCCCTTGACTATTGTAACCACTTCCAACTGGTCTCTGTCTCTACTTTGTGGTCCACCTTTCCTTCTCAGTTCATCCTTCACAGTGCTACCAGAGTTTTTTCCTAAATATAGATCTGATTATCTCACTGTCTTGTCTCGGCTTAGCCTATAGCATAAATTATAGTTTCTTTAGTGTGACGTTTAATTTCCAACATAGTTCCTAGCCTTAGGAATGCTCTACACTGAGCATTCTATGCTCTAGTCAAAATCAAAATACTTGTAGGCTCTCCCAGTATGTCATGTCCCTGGGTTTTCTTTGTGACCAGGCTCTTACTTTTAGGGTTCTCTAAGCCTGAAAAGTCATTCTTCTGTTTATGCTTATCAAAATCTTAGGCACTCTTAAATTCATCTAAAGTCATCTCCTTCCTAAAGACTATCCTGATATTCACTGAGAAGAATCATCTATTCCTGGCAATTTATTTTGCTGTTTTGGTACTTTCTGTAATCTGCCTTGTACTCTAAAAAGTAATCTGTCTGTCTTTCCCTACTAGATATTAAACTCCTTGAAGTCAAGGGCTTCATGTTTTGTTTCTCTTTGTTTCCTGAAAGTCTGCAGGACAGTGTTTTATACATAATGGATCTTTGATAAATAGTCGTTAAACTTGAATTTTGAAGGTTTGGTTTTTTGTCTGATGCATTTTTCTCTTTCTGCTACAGTAAACTAATCTTGTCTCATGTCTTCAATTATCACACTCCAGTGACAATAACTTTCAAATCTAAATCTTTGGGTTTCCCTGGTGGCACAGTGGTTAAGAATCTGCCTGCCAATGCAGGAGACACAGGTTTGAGCCCTGGTCCAGGAAGATCCCACATGCTATGGAGCAACTAAGCCCATGTGCCACAACTACTGATCCTGTGCTCTGGAGCCCACAAGCCACAACTACTGAGCCTGCGTGCTGCAACTACTGAAGCCCATGCACCTAGAGCCCGTGCTCTGCAATAAGAGAAGCCACCACAATGAGAAGGCTGCGCACTGCAATGAAGAATAGCCCCCGCACCGCAACTAGAGAATGCCCGCATGCAGCAGTAAAGACCCAGCGCAGCCAAAAATAAATAAATAAAATATAAATTCATTTTTTAAAAAAATCTAAATCTTCCTATTTCCACTCCCCTGGCTAGTACAACTAGGCCTCTCATATCACTCAAACTCAATGTGCCATCTCCTTCTCTTTGTTGTTCCCCCTCCCAAATCAGTACCTCTCATAAATTTTCTATCACAAGGGCACCATTCTTCCAGTCACATAAACTCAAAACCTTAATGAAATCTTTATCACCCTTTGTCTCAATCTTCTGCCTTCAACTAGTCACAAAGTCCTGTTAATTTCTCCTTTAAAATGTTCCTCAGCTCCATAACTCCCTCGTCATTTCAGCTGAGAAGTCCTTGGATGAAGCGCTTATCACCTTACACCCAGTTCTGATACCTCCCTCTTTCTTGTAATCTCACTGCCTGTAATGTGTACAAAGGCCCGATTACTTCACCTGGCAATTAATATTCTGCAGGGTCTAGGTTCATTTTACCACCCCCAACATGAGTCCTCTGCCTTCTGTCAAGTCAGACTTATTACTCTCTCCTAAGCTTGCTTCGTTCATAGCCCTTTTTTTTTTTTTTTTTTTTTTTTTTTTTTTTGGTACACGTGCCTCTCAGTGTTGCAGCCTCTCCCCGTTGCGGAGCACAGGCTCCGGACTCGCAGGCCCAGCGGCCATGGCTCACGGGCCCATCCACTCCGCGGCATGCGGGATCTTCCCGGACCAGACACGAACCCGTGTCCCCTGCATCGGCAGGCAGACTCTCAGCCACTGCGCCACCAGGGAAGCCCAGCCCGTACCTTTCTTCTGCTCTGCCATTCTAGCTTCTGTTCATTTTTCAGGATTGGTTAATGGACATAGCCGCTGCCCCACCTCCAGTGAACATTTCCCTTAACAATGGGAGCTCTTGTTAATCAGTTCCTTCTTTGAACTTTTTTTTTCTTTAATGCTTATTGTTTTCATTGAAACTTTAAAAAGAGCTGGAAAATTGGAAGAGATCTTAAAAGTAATCTAGTTTAGCCTCTAACCCAAGATCTCAGTCCTCTCCATAACTCATAATTAGCATTACCTTCTCGAATTATACAAAACTTATGATATTTCTTTTTACTTATGTAGTGAGCATCTGGAGGTTAGGAACTTGGTTTACTGTGCCTTTATTTTTCCTCTTAATTCTTTGTATGGTTAGTATGGTTCTTTCTCCCTAGAAGACACTAAAAATATATTCATTGATTAAATAAATGAATCATAAATTTTTCTCTCCAAAGAGTTTACAGAGGAGACTTACTTGCCCAAAAGTGTGTATCTTCACAGTTTCTCTGTTTCCAAATGTCTACAAAAAAGGATGACTTAAAAGACGCTGGATACATTTGCAGCCTACTCTTTTCTTTATATAGCTCTGTATTAGCCTTGGCTTTTATTTTCCTACATCTTGGGATTATATTTGGAATTTCTCACTTTTGCATGGACTATGGCTGAAAATGTGTATGAATTTTAATGGAGTCTGCTGAATGTTGACCATGTTTTCCTATAGTAGTGGCTTAGAAATATTTAGCAAGGAATATTCCACTTGATTCATTTAAATGAAGGTAGTTATATTGTGGCTGGAAATTTTATGTAAAAATTTTCAACCACAAAAGCCCTTTATTGTGGGCAGCAATAGGACAGCTTATAATTTGTGCAGGTTTAAGAATTATTCTTACTCATTACTTTTGTGGGGTAAATAGAAATGACAGCTTTAATTCCTTTGTGATTTTTTGTATGATATGATTTTGAAAATAAGATGTTTCTATAGCAAGGATGTTTTTGGAAAGTTAGTGCTAACTTCAAGTATGTCAAATGCTTTAACTCTATAGAGGGTACTTGATATTCAATTATAGTTTTGATGAAAATCCAAAAGTGATATTTTCATATTATAAGAACTTTTTTCCATTTTAGAGCATGTCAAAAGAATAAATATAGTAATTTGAATGCTCTATTTTTATTTCTAGAAACCAGCAAATATCCTAGTAATGGGAGAAGGTCCTGAGAGGGGGAGAGTCAAAATAGGTAGGTAATTATTTCTAAAATAATTTACTAAGAAACTGAAGTGACTGCAAAGATGGTTTCCCTTTTTAATACTCTTATTTAACTAGTTAATTTAAAAATTAATTCCTCATAATATTTGTAGAAAAGATGTTGGGAAATGTAGATAGATAGTTTGTAAAATCCCTCAGATTTATTCCCAAAATAAGGTTCTATAATTCTAAGCTGAAGCAAGCAAAAAATTCATTCCCATACAATACCCCAAGTATGTGTTTATGCTACTATTACTGTCCTGCACAGTCACCCTAAACATAATCTCTGAATCTTACTTTTGTCTCAGCTTTACCAAATGTTTCCCGGAATACATCCCTCCCACCCTGACCTAGTACATACAGATCTTCACAGATACCTCCCCCCGCCCTCCCCTCCCTCCACCACATGTCCTGGTGCCAGGTACCAACATATCTTTTCCAAATGAATGTATATATTTATAGACTCTCTTGCTTGCCAGTCTTAGATTAAGGCACTGGCAGAAGTCTTGTCTCTGTATTAAAATTTTCTTTGCAACTTGAAAGTTCTGAAAGAAATTGGCATCATTTATACCTATGACATATTTGGGGAGAAAATGAGCTAAGAAATGCTTTGTTCTAATTTCTTATAATAGAACTTAACATTTATTGAATGTCCAATGCTTTTTAGAAAGATCTTAAAGTAAATTTTGTTTCAGCAACCTGCTTTCTTTGCTGTTAGAATATATCATGCTCGAAGTGATGCGGAATTGTGCTAACTTGACATACTACAAATTCATTCTGTCCTGCTTCAACCAAGCGTGCCCTGCTGCTTGGTTTTCTACTTCTTCAATTAATTCACTAGCCCAGTTCCTGAAGAAGCTGTTCTAAACCAACTTTTCTTTCTTCAAACCTCTACTCTGACTTTACTGAGATTGAGTCATAAAAAAATTCTGTTGTTGTTAGTTAAGAACCAGGTGGCTGCTTTCCTTCCCTTTCCACCTTCCTCCCTCCCATCCCCTTTCTCCCGCTCCTCACTTTTCTGTTTCACTCTCACACTTTTACTTGGAGGCATTTACTGAGTACCTAGTTTTTGCTAGACCCTCGTGAAAGGGAAATAAAGGATGGTCCTTCTATGGGGGACACTAAGATAGATACTTTCAAACGTTATCTCATTTGCTTTATACAACCACCCTCTATGGTAGATACTGCAGATAAGGAAAGCTGGATTTAGAGAGACTGTAGCTTACTCAGCCTTTCAAAGGAAGGACTTGAATTCCAAGTCTGGGGTCTCTTTCCCTCCAAACACTGCTGCCTAGTGATATCGGAGTTATCTGGTATGACCTCACTGACCACTTTTTGTCAGCACAGCTCTGCCTTTGAAACAGTCTCAGAGAAAGAGTGTCTCTTTCTCCTAAGTCCTATCTGATGTCCTTCCTAGCTTCTAAATATCTTCCTGCTGTACTTGAGCCCTTCTTATTACAGTATCTCCATTCTCTCCTTCTCAAGTTTCTCCTCTTCACCTTTAAACATTCATAATCCTCACCCCAATTTTTTTTAACATCTTTATTGGAGTATAATTGCTTTACAGTGTTGTGTTAGTTTCTGCTGTACAACAAAGTGAATCAGCTATATGCATACATATATCCCCACATCCCCTCCCTCTTGCATCTCCTCCCACCCTCCCTATCCCACCCCTCTAGGTGGTCACAAAGCACCGAGCTGATCTCCCTGTGCTATGCAGCTGCTTCCCACTAGCTATCTATTTTACATTTGGTAGTGTGTGTGTGTCAGTGCTACTCTCTCACTTCGTCCCAACTTACCCTTCCCCCTCCCCCTGTCCTCAAGTCCATTCTCTATGTCTGTGTCTTTATTCCTGTCCTGCCCCTAGGTTCTTCAGAACCTTTTTTTTTTTTAGATTCTATATATATATATATATATATATATATATATATATATATATATATATATGTTAGCATACAGTATTTGTTTTTCTGACTTACATCACTCTATATGACAGTCTCTAGGTCCATCCACCTCACTACAAATAACTCAATTTCATTTCTTTTTATGGCTGAGTAATATTCCATTGTATATATGTGCCACATCTTCTTTATCCACTCATCTGTCGATGGACACTTAGGTTGCTTCCGTGTCCTGGCTATTGTAAATAGTGCTGCAATGAACGTAGTACATGACTCTTTTTGAATTATGGTTTTCTCAGGGTATATGCCCAGTAGTGGGATTGCTGGGTCGTATGGTAGTTCTACTTTTAGTTTTTTAAGGAACCTCCATACTGTTCTCCATAGTCCTCACCCCAGTTTAACATAAATTTTCTCATATCCATTTTGTTTTCTTTACAATTTGTTCAGTTTTTCCCCTTGTTCCTCTACTTCTAAAATACATGATGTTTATGCATTGTTTTCACTTACCCTAATTTGTTATTATCTGACGTCTTAATTCTGCCCCTCTATTGAAACTGCTCTCTAAAAGGCCATCTATGATCTCTGTCTTACCAAATCTAGTGGCCTGTGTTTAGTTGTTGTTTTCCTTTACTGTCTTGTTATTTGTTCTTCGGGCTAGTCTGGCCTTGTGACCGTCTTTTCCTTTGGTCTATATGACATCATGTAATTCTGTTTTTCTATCTACTACTTTTGCTGTTACTTCTGTATTTTATTCATTTTTGCCTCTTATTCCTATTACCCTTTTGTTTCAAGACAGGCTAGGTACTGGCTTGGGACATGGCCTCCCTCCACAATGACTTCTTTAGGGAATTGATAAGTTGTGGCCTCAAAAGCTTGGGTTCTATGAAAATGATTCTAAGATCTGCATCTCAGATTCTGTTCTCTCACCCTAGATGAAATGTTTATCTCTATTTGGATGTTCTGCTGGCAACCTATATTGCATTAATTCAAACCAAATTCGTCATCATCATATTATACTTTCCCATGCTGTACCAGTCATCACATTTATGCCAGTCACCAAACTTAATGTCTTCTCCTTATTCTCCCAAATAGCCCTACTACTCCTCAACATAAATTCTGTATTCTAGCCAGGCCAGTTAATTGCCTTATTGTTAAGAGTTTTAGGATTACAATTCCATCCAAGATTAAAGATAAAATCAGGGTTAAAAGTAAGCAGTAATTGGTATTAAAGGTCTAGTGAACGATTAATCTAGTTGATTAAATTGTTTTTAAATTTTGTTTTAATAGCACATTATTTTTTAAAAAAATCAGTAATGCTCTGATGTCTATGCTTCACACTTTATGACCGTTCTTTTTTGACTGAAAGGGAAAGAAAGCATAGTCAAATGGAAAACATACTGTGCCCTTCCCTGTCTCTGAGGCTTCCCCTCCCCAGCAACCTGAAGACTTCCAGGCCTTACCTAAAATGCTCATCGCCGCCTTTACCATTCACAATGATCCATCCTTCAGAATCCAGCTCAAGTTCCACTTTCGATTTAGTCCACTCCTACAAATGTTTATCAGACATTGTTCCAGATAAAACTGTGAAGGAGACATAACCCCTTCCCTCAAGGGCCTTCAAGTCTAGTAGAAACCAGCAGCAACTCTCCTTTAGTCTTACAGTACTTATCCTTTTTATTTTTATCTACTCCATGTATTTTGTCATCTCACCTTCATGTAAGCTCCTTGGCAGTAGACATTGCCTTCTGCTGCTTTTCTATCATTTGATACTGTCTAATTAGCACCCACACCAGAATTTTACTACCCCTGTCTGTTGAATTGAACAATTTCACTAATATCTAACTTTAGGAAAATAGGTGTTAGGAATGTTTAGGCTAATTACCTTTTGTCTAAATTAGTAATTATTTGAAAAATGGTTTGAAACTCCTTTAAAGTTCATACAATAGATGGGAATTGTTTTTAAGAATATTTATTGTTTCGTCTGGCCTTGATTTCATTTTTCAGTGAATAGATGTGGCTTATATAAAACTTAGAAGGTGGAGAATAAGGGGAGAAATACTGGCTTTAGCCTTTACTTAAAAATAGCATGCTTTTCAATGTATGAAAGAGTATTCCATCATATTACTTTGCCATCAACAACAATCAGCATCTACTAAATATATAGAGCAGTGCTTTGAGGTAGGTGTAATATTGGTAGAATGGTTTTGAATATCTGCGTTTGCTATAGGGAAATTTGCTTAAGAAAGTGTAGGCATCAGCATAGGCATCCTTGGGTAGCTTTATTTTTTAAGACCTGGGTCCTCCAAAGCATCCTCAGAAAGTCTTGTAAATTATTCAAACTCTAAAGAAACAAAATCACTGTAAATTAAAAATTTAATGTATATCAAAGTATATTGGTTTTAGATTAAATGATACTCTGTAGTTGAAACTTTACTGTACTATTTGTGCATTGTATAGTACACTAGGGACCCTTATACAGTCAAAATATACTGTGTATATATTTCATATTATAGAGGTTTATCATTTTTGTGATTTTTGCCTTTGTGACATGCAGTTATCATATGTGTAATCTATTGGATATCAGTTCCATGGTTAAGAATGTAGCTGCTAAATTATAACATGCTTTTTGTTTGTACTGGCATTTTCACTTCCTATCCCTGTGACTTTGGGCAAGTCATTGAACTGCTTTGGGCCTTAGATTCTTCATCACAGAAGTGTGGCAAGGGCAGTACTTATTAAACCAGCATTCTTATGAGGATTAGACGAAGTGATGTATGATGTATGTGAAAATCATTTGTAAACTCTGAAGTGCTTTATAGGTATAAGGTATTTATTCTTTAGGAAATCTTAAGAAAATTAGTCACCAATACCTTATTATAGTAATAGTCTTTTTACTACTTTTGTGTACCTCTAATATTTTAGTTATCTTTGGTATAGACCTTTGTTAAATGCTGAATTATAACATTCTTATGTGTTCTATGTTCTTGGAACCATGTATGTGATGTGCTGGTAACTATACAACAACTGGCTCTCTGGGAGGAAAAACCCCTATTTGTAGCATTTGCTGTTTTCCATGATGTAAATACTCCCACCATAGCCAATTTCAAGCCACAAACATGACGTTACTGAACAGAGTTCAAAAGATGTGTATGAATTGGCTCTGCTGGGTCCATGAGAGCCAACCGACTCTAGCACACACTGAACTAAGATATAGTCAGGTTTTTTCAATATATAGGCATACAGAAGTCATAATCAATCATGGAAACTTTTAGACTATTTTCTATTTTTAAAATATTTAAGAATATTATTCTGTCTCTGAAAGCCAGGAATCTGAAGTCAGACCTGGATTCTAATTCTGACTCTGTAGTTACTAGTTCTATGACCTTGGACAAGTCAGAATATCTCTAAGCCTCAGTTTCTTCATCAGTAAAATAGGCACAATAGTAGTATCTACCTCAGAAGGGGAGATTTGGTGCCTGGTACAGACCACTGGTTGAAAAGAGAGGAAAAAGGATTGCTTTACAAGGTTAGTGGCTATTGTCATCAACCTTGCATGGTTATAAGAGCATGCCAACCTGATTTCTTATTATTTTATTTTTTAGCTGACATGGGTTTTGCCAGATTATTCAATTCTCCTCTAAAGCCACTAGCAGATTTGGATCCAGTAGTTGTGACTTTTTGGTATCGGGCTCCAGAACTTTTGCTTGGTGCAAGGCATTATACAAAGGCCATTGGTAAGTTAGTCTAAAATGATTTACTTATAGTTGGTAAGTATTACATTATCATATCATTATCATGATATTACATTATCATAAATACTAAATGGTATAATAATAAAGCTGCTTTGTAAAAACCACTTTAAATTTCTTTGTAAAAGTCCTGTTGTTTATATTCCCAGATTTTGTAATCTGGTAGATTTGGATTTTTAACTGTATAGGAGAATATGATTCCTTTAAAAAAAGAAATTTTCTTTCAGAGGATAGAAGTATCTGATCTTGTTGAGTTGCTATAGAAACAATAACATGCAAATGTTATTTTTTACTTACTATCAATCAGAAGGACTGGAGGGAGGTTTAGACTTGTTTTCTTCACAAAAAGAAAAAAAACAGAAAAACGGGAGTAGTGTAGTTATTGGAGAGAGCCCCTTCTATTTGGGGAAAAGTTAGTCAGTCAGTCCTTTCCTAAGCAAGAAACAATATGACTAATCTTTCTCTCTTGCCATTACAGTTTTCAGAATGGCAGTTTCTCCATTAAGGTAGGAAATAGAGCCTGGGTAGATTAGCTGTGCTCAGCATCTTGCCATCTCACCAAGTGAAAAAACTGAGTAAGAAAACCTGTTATAAACATACTCTGTAAGATTTTAAGTCTCCTTCAGAACAGAGGCATCAGAGATTTTGCTACCTGTCATTACAGTGTCCTCAGAGGTCCCAGCTGCTAATTGAGGGAGTCAGGAAGAGAGAGCTGTCCTCAGACCTAGATATTGCTTTAAAGGGGGTAAAAAGAGAGGGGAGGGAGGGAGTAAATAGTACTGTTAATGTGAAGGGCTAGTTCTGTAAGGTACTTAAATTTGCTCTAAGTGTGTTTCTTTAAATTTTCCTTTTCTTGAATTTTCTGTTTACTTGTATTAGACTAATAACTGTTTTGACTACATTTAGCTGCTTTTGTTGAGTTCTATTTGATAAAGGCACTTAAGCTATAAAATTATTAAAAATAGACAAGTCAGCTCAATCCTTTTTCTGTTAAGCTTATGAAAAACCTGCTGGCAGCCAAAGAACTATAAATGAAGTTCTCACGTTTGAAAAGATTAGACTCATAATTAACCTATTCATGGGTAAAAAGGGAAACAAAAATTAAAATATAGCAATGTCCTCATTCGTCAGGAGGTCTGATTTCTGCAAAACTCAGATACCCAGAACACATTTATACTGTCTTTGTCTAGGGATTGAGACACTAGCACAGTGTGGAATATTATAATTCTTCATAAATACTGCTAAAGGATTTTGTTAAATTAGTGAAAAAGGCTATGAGTAGCCACAGCACTGTGAGGAAAACCAGTTTGTGTTTGATAGTAGAGAAGTGTGAGACTGACCTTAGACCTGTCCCCTGGCAGTTGAGCTTATAGTAATAAGGCCCCTTACCAGAGGCTGCCACTCTGTCTGCCAAGGACAGTGGCAGCTGTCTTTGAATGAAGGAGAACTACAAAAAGCAAATGGAAGGGATAGAGCGGTCCTTAGAATGAGGAGTGAAAATCAGACCCTGACTCTATTTACATTCCAATGAATGACTTTTACTGAGAGGCTATATTTTTGAGACATTTAGAATTATGTTTGCTTTTTCTGTTATTAGGTCTCTCTATTGAGAACAGTAAAATCTAGACAATCTCAGAAGGTACCAGAGGACAGGAAGAAACCAAATGAAAGCCAGAGAGAAGGGGAGTGTCAGTTGGAAGCAACAGGTGGTGCCTTAGAACAGGACTGATGGTGAGATAACCCAGGGCATAAGGTGGGAGTACAGGATGTGACAACAGCAGACACCCACGTGCATTGGGCTCTTACCAAGCACTATGCAGTCTATGTCTAGAAGGGAGATTTCCAGCAAGAAAAGGCAGGTTCAGCCAAAACCTTGTTAAACTAAATGATGCCCCACCAAAATCTGTCTCACTCTGAGATTCTTAGCAAACCCATGGTAGTGAGGCCTCTGTTTAACAGGTACTACTGGCGATTCTGTTGTATGTGGTCCCCACACTTTCAGAAGCATAGTTTTATGAATATTTTCTGATTAACTGCTCTACTGTTGGAATAAAAAATAGATGTGTTTTTTTGGAAATAAAGGTAATTGGGTATGAATTGGAAACCAACTATATTTCTTATTTCCTCAGGGTAAAGAGAACTGAAATTGAATTTTAACCAGCTTGCGACTTACTTGCTCAGTAAAAATAAGATTTACGAATTAAAGATAAACACATAATTGCTAATTTCTAATTTTAGTCAAGTCCCAATTACTTATTCTGGATAGAAGTTAAGAAAAAAGCTAAGAAAGAGTAATCCCCACATTAGTTATCTTTAGGCTTGAAATGTATTCATAGCAGACATAATAAATACACACACATTCACTCCTTTTTTTTTTTTTAATAAATTTATTTATTTATTTTATTTTTGGCTGCGTTGGGTCTTTGTTGCTGCTTGCGGGCTTTCTCTAGTTGTGGCGAGTGGGGGCTACTCTTCGTTGTGGTGCGAGGGCTTCTCATTGTGGTGGCTTGTCTTGTTGCGGAGCACAGGCTCTAGGCGCACGAGCGTCAGTAGTTATGGCACGTGGGCTCCGTAGTTGTGGCTCACGGGCTCCAGAGTGCAAGCTTAGTAGTTGTGGTGCATGGGCTTAGTTGCTCCGCGGCATGTGGGATCTTTCCGGACCAGGAATCGTACCCGTGTCCCCTGCAGTGGCAGGGGGATTCTTAACCACCGTGCCACCAGGGAAGTCCTGTGTGTTGTTTTTTAAAAAAAATACTTATTCAACAGCATTTATTTAAAAAAATAAATAAAATACTTAAAAAAATACTTATTAAACAGCATTTATTTAAGTGGGTGAGTATGAACATACATCTTACAAAAATTCACATGTACATTTGGCAAAACATTGTGAATATAACATTATACTCTTAGAATCTAAATTAAAACTATATTATAGTCTTTCAATGTATAAAATCCAAATAGAATAATCCATAACTGGTTCTTTGAAATAGTTAATAAAACTTTGAAAGATGCCTAATTTTATCTTGGCACATTGGAGAGTTGGGGCACCATCTAAGTGAATATGTTCAGATCACATCTATCTCTACTGGTTTCGTGCAGTGTCTATATATACTTGTATTTATCAGCTTCTAGAGCTCACTGTTTGTCGAAAAAACTGAAGTTGGTGTCTTTCAGACAAAAGTTGAGTTTTTCCAAATCATCTTGTGCGATCTGTGCTGTCTGTCTAGACTGACAGCTCAGAAATTCTGCTGTCATTATGCATTTGATTGCTTTAAAGAAATGTATCACCACACCTGATGATGATATTATTTCAGTCTGTCAGATCTTGAGTATTACGCCTTGTAGTAGGTTATCAGTTGACTCCTTTGGAGATTAAATTATTAATAGTGGTTTGAAAGGCTTTTGCCTAACTGTAAATTCATTGCTTGCTAAATTGAGTTTCCCAAGCTTATCTTGATCAGGAAATTTACAAGGAAATGTATTTTATTTGGCTTTCAGTATGTTATGTGATGATACAGCTATTTCATGTGATATATATGTTTTCTTAATATACTTATTGTATTTTGTGTATTGCTTCACTGAAAAGTTTAAAAAATTTTTTTATTTTGGGGATTCTTTACTTTATAAAAGTTATACTTGGTATACAATGTTATATTAGTTTAACATGTACAACATAGTGATTTGATATTTTTATACATTATAAAATAATCACAATAAGTCCAGTTACCATCTGTCACCATACAAAGTTGTTACAGTATCATCGACTGTATTCCATATGTGTACATTACATCCCTCTGACTTTTTTATAGCTGGAAGTTTGTACCTCTTAATCCCTTTTACCTATTTCGTCCATCCCCCTACCCCCAAAAGTATTTTTATATGTAGGTTGTGATTATACCCAGAAATTATAACCAAAGAAATATAATAAATGTGTGCAAAAACTTGTTTGTTTTTCTTCCTTTATAGACATATGGGCAATAGGTTGCATATTTGCTGAATTGTTGACTTCAGAACCTATTTTTCACTGTCGTCAGGAAGATATAAAAACAAGCAATCCCTTTCATCATGATCAACTAGATCGGATATTTAGTGTCATGGGGTTTCCTGCAGGTAATTTATTTATTTATTTCAAAATAATGCGTCATATTTCAAAAACATTCTTTTTGAAAAGCATATTTTAATGTATATTTAGTATTTTTAATGTATATTTTTAAGCTAAAATAACTAGATTTTTGATAAGTAACACTATTTTATAACAATATTCAATATTTTTTTGTAAGATAAAGACTGGGAAGATATTAGAAAGATGCCAGAATACCCCACACTTCAAAAAGACTTTAGAAGAACAACGTAAGTAATTCCATGTTACGTATAAGTAATATTCAATGGGAATATTTAAATTAATCCTTTTTTAAAAAGATAGAGATTATTTCAACCAGAAACTTAGATTTTAGTGTATTAATTATGTTTATGATTTAAAGAAGATATTCCAGATGTTGTTAACATATATGCCAGGCTTAGGCTGTAGTATTTAAAAACTTTTAAGAATTTAAGGGTCAGTGGATACTTTAAATGTCTCTTCTGTTTTAGCTTGATAAAGGCTCAGTTCAAGGCCACAACTATGATTTTGTCTTTATCTAACTAATGACTGGTGACTGAAATGCTGGGCTAGGCAACCAGGAAGGGTGGCAGGAGGAAGAACACATGGCCTGGGATTTGAGTAAAACAAACTGGTGGGGACATGTATGCTGAGTAGAAGTGAGAGGAGTTTGTTATAAATGTGCACACCTAGAGGAAAAGATGGAAGAGGTTCTCTCTTGGGCAACTTAACAGAAAAATTTCAGGACAGGATGGCTTGTAGGAACAAAAGAAGACATCATAAAGAGAAGCAGAGAATGGCACTAATCATTTTGGGCCTCTCTTTTACAGTCCTTGGTAGGGTCCTTGCCTCTTTTCATCCCTTAAAGAGAGACCTGACATTGCTCAAGGGTCTGAATTGGGCTCTCTTCTCACTCTAGACATTGCCCCAGGCAGTCTCCATGATTTTGATGGCCACAATGTACCATCAGTTATGCTGATAGCTCCCAGTTTATACATCCTACTTAGATCTCTTTCCCAAGTTTCAGACCCATTTATCTAATTGCCTTATGGAATCCCCACTTGAATGTCCCATAAATACTTCAAAATACATGTCCAAAACTGAACTCATCATCTGTCCTCCTAAACCTCTCCTCCCACTATATTTCTTATCTTAGGAAATAGCTCCATGATTCATCTGATTGTTCAAGCCAAAGACCTGAGAGATATCCCTGATCCTTCTTCTATCTCACTGTCTTCCATTTTACCGCCCAGTGTCTAAACAATTAGCAAATCTAGTAAATTCTTTGTTCTAAATATCCTTTGGATCTTTGTATTTCTCTCCATCTACCATTCCACTGTTGCAGGCCAGACCACCACTGTCTCTCGCCTGGAATCCTGCAGCGGCCTCCTAAGTGATTTCTACCTTCAGTCTTCACTCCACCTCACTGTCTGTACTGCAGTCATTGCCAGAAGCACATTTGATCATGTCAGTCTTCAAGTTGCTCTTAATTTACCATTGCTCTCAATTTCTTAATATAGCTTACAGAGCCTTGGCTTCTGCATCACCAAGTTCATCTCCTAAACCTCTGTCCACTTTGTACTCTATAGCCTAGACATCATGAATTTCTTTAAGAGCCTCAAACCCCCTAAGTTTTCTTTGACCTCTGGATTTTTACACATGCTGTTCCTTCAGTCTGGGATATACTCTCCTCCCACCTATTTCATCCGATTAACTCCTTTATTTATCCTTTCTATCCTGATGAGATTTCCCCTTGACCTCCTAGTCTGAGTTAGTTAGGTGCTTCCCCTCTGTACTCCCATAGCATATCCTGTGCTGCTTCTCTTGGCACTGATCACTTTGCTCTGCAGTTGGCTTTTGAACAGTTACCGTCTTTCCCTCTAGAATATGGATGGTGCCTATTTTATACACCATTATAGGTATCCCCAGGGCCTGGTACATAGTGCAGTCTCATTAGTTACTTGTCAAATGGGTATTAAATGAAAGTGGTTCGGGCTTCCCTGGTGGCACAGTGGTTGAGAGTCTGCCTGCCGATGCAGGGGACACGGGTTCATGCCCCGGTCCGGGAAGATCCCACATGCCACGGAGTGGCTGGGCCCGTGATCCATGGCCGCTGAGCCTGTGCGTCCGGAGCCTGTGCTCCGCGACGGGAGAGGCCACAACAGTGAGAGGCCCGCGTACTGCAAAAAAAAAAAAAAGAAAGTGGTTCAAGTAATTGAAGATACACTAGTAATATAAAAGATAGAGAAAATTAATGAAGGCAGTTAACATTTTATCTTAGTATTTAAAGGCCAGAGGGAGAATTTTACATAAAATGATAGTATTTACAATAACCAGAGATAAAAGGAGAGAAATTTTAAAAGATAACTAAAATTCAGTTAGAAAGGTAATAGGAAAAGTTCAGAGATAAGAGCCATACTTCCTAAGCAGACAATTTTATCCACGCAAAATCAGGCTACTGATGCATAAGACAAGAAGGAATTTATTAAAAATTAGCTAAATCTAATACAATACATATATGTCAAAGTATAATAAAGAAAAAAATTCCAGAAAATGTTATATCAGATGACATAAAAAGTAAACGAATAATAACTTGTTTATATTAGATAAAAAGAACCAAAAAAATTACCCTTAAAGTGAATTGTGAAGGATAACAACAGAAGTTGCTGTAATCTTTCCAATGTTAGCTGTCAACTCTTACTAGCTCATTAGAAGGCAAGGTGAAAATAGAATTAAAAGGAAATAAGTAAGTTGACTTTAAAAATTGAATGTTTGAATAAACATGTCTGATAAAATGCTTTATAATGTATATAAAAAGTTTCAGTCACTTTGAAAACTGTTCAGCTCTTAAACTGTAGCAAATCTGGAAGAGGATAATTCAGAAACTGACACAAGAATTTATCTTAGCTTTAATACTAGGAAAAATAAGAAACCACAATGGGAATTGAGCAATAGGATTTCTCAACTTCAAGACCTTTTATATTATGATAGAAACAAATAACCTAGAATCTGGAGTTAACCCAAGAAATCAGTTGATTCAACATAAAGACTAAAGCCATGTTGACAGACTCCATTTCTACATAAACTTTAAAGTTTCTTTCCATTACCAAACTTAATGGCTACCTTGCCAATAAAAATGTTCCTGGTATTGGAGGAAAATAATTGTTAAATTAATATACATGGCAAAGATTTTTTAAAATAAAAATACCCAGTGTTGGGTAATATAATAAACGGGCACGCTTACTTATATGCTACTGGTGAGAATGAATGCTTCTCAAACTTTAATGTACCTACAAATCACATGGAGACCTTGTTAAAAATGCGGATTGTGATTCAGAATCTGGGATAGGGCCTGAGTACATGCATTCCTACTGCAGTCTCTCTGGTGCCCATGCTTCTGGTCTGAGGGCCAGGTTTGTGTAGCAAGAAGGCTTTGAAATGTACATACCCTTTGACCTAATAATTCTAAGAATTTATCCTGAGAAGGCAGTCAAAGCAGCCACACATAGCTAAGATGAGGCACCTAAGGCTTTCCTAGAGGTTAACTAACTGCCCAAGATCACACAATTGGTAAATGATTGTGCCAGGGTCTGGTAGGGGTCTCTGATTCTCACCTGCCATGCAGTATTGTCTCCCTACATGTGTACTAGATTGACCTTCAAGAACCTGCGTTTTTACAACTGTTGTGAAACAAACATCATTAGTAACAGTAGAAAATATACATTCAGTACAAATAATAAGTTTAAAGAGCATTTGGCAAGGAAAAATGTTTATGAAACAATATTAAGTGAAAAAAGTTAGCACAATTTATATAGTATGATTCTAATTTTATAAAGACAAAAATGCCTGTGTTTGTATTATATGCATGAAAAAAGGACAAAAGAAAATTATCAAAATCTTGATGACAGTGTTTTTTTATTGCTGCTAGGTTATGAGTGATTTCAGTTTTTTTCTTTATGCTTTTCTATATTCTCTAAATTTTCTACCATGAACATATATTACCTATTTTTTGACCTTTTTAATTTGAAGTATTTCATATATAGGAAAGAATACATATGATGAAAATATGTAGTCTATTTAGAATAATAAAATGAATAATACCCATTTACTCACCCTTCAGCCTGAGGGGTTGATATCCTGATATAGAGTATGTACCTAGGAAAGGAATTGCTGGGTCACAGGATACTCACATTTTCAACTCTTATAGTTCATGAGTCATTATCTTACAAAGTAATTGTAACAATATAAACTCCTGCATGCTGTGTGTAACGATTCTTATTTCTTCACACATTTACCAACATTTGGTTATGTGTTCCTTTTTAATCAGAAAAAACAATGGCTTAACTTAACACATACCATATAGGAAAACCAATCTTGGAACTTTTCATTAAAAATTGTAAATTGTGTGAGTGTTCTTAATAGTGTGTGATTCTCACGTCTACAGGTACGCCAACAGTAGCCTCATAAAGTACATGGAGAAACACAAGGTCAAGCCTGACAGCAAAGTGTTCCTCTTGGTAGGTTCCTCTCTCCCAGACTGGGAACTTGGATCCTTTAGCACAGCCCTCACCCCACCCTGCTTACCACGGAATTGTCCCAGCTCTTCCTCCTCTTTAGAAAGAAAGGAAATTGGTGGATGCTGGGGCAAAATTAAATCTTTCTCTTTTGAGATGTCACCCTTGACTTTTAGCCTTGTCCAGTGGTTTATCAGCAGAAAAAAATTTAAATTCTAAAAGGGCTCTAATGCTAATGATTTCTGCTAGTCTCACATAAATGTGTCTAGTGTATTAATATTGTGGTGAGCTATACAAAATGGCATTTGATATTCTATTAGACATTAACACAAAAGTCAAAACATTGACTTGGAAACAAACTTTTCATGTGCTGTCAATTTCTTATGTGTTATTCAAGCTTCAGAAACTCCTTACTATGGATCCAACCAAGAGAATTACCTCAGAGCAGGCTCTGCAGGATCCCTATTTTCAGGAGGACCCCTTGCCGACATTAGAGTACGTATCCTTCCTTTTCTGTATGCTTTGCTCCAGGCTGAGGATGTTGGATGGTGGCTGAAAGCAAGAGAAGCACTTGTTACTGAAGTATTTTACTTTCTTTGTTAATACTGCCGCAGAGAAAAACTAGTCAAGAGAGAGGTCCTGTATTTTGAAACAGGCAAAGCTGTAGAGAGGTGTGAATGAAAACAAGTATTTTAGGAATGCCCATTAATCCGTTTTACAGATGAAAACTAAAGCTGAGAACAGATGAGACTTTTATAGGTCGGTCAGCCAGAACAGTTCACACCAAATCAGTAGGGAACTGAGATTTTAAAATTCTGTGTGTCTACTGTACAACCAGACTCCTCCATTTCCCCATCCTGGTTACACCCACATATATAAATTGTGCTTGGATTTATTAGAGGTGCAGCTTTTCTTGAGAAAATTATTTTCACTGTTGAAGCAAACACACATTCAGTTGTTTTTAGTGCTGATGAAGTTTGTGTGGAGAAATTTCTATGTCATATATGTCAACTAGCTATAACCACAGTTAAGATTTGTCATTGAAAGTGGCAATTCGTGTAAAACTCAGATGACACATTGTTCTGTTCTTATTGCTTAAATTGTGTTGAGAGGCATAACCAGCCACAGATGAAGAGTAGGGGAAAAAAGTGGAATTTTTTTTTAAGAAAAAAAATTTTTTTTAAGAAAAAATAGTGGAATTTTAAATGAACAAGGTCAGTGATATTGTAGATTTTACATCATGACATGAATTCTTTTTTCTTTTCATGGTTTTTAGTGTGTTTGCTGGCTGCCAGATTCCATACCCCAAACGAGAATTCCTTAATGAAGATGAACCTGAAGAGAAAGGTGACAAGGTATATACTGCACTTAGGAATGGATAATTTAATAATTCCTATATATTTAACTGCCTTTTATTTAATTATGTATTTACTTTATTGTAGATGTACTTTGCGATTTGAAATATGCATTCACAGATAAATGAACTTCCTGATTTGTTTTATTGCCTATTTTATTCCCTGATTCTTAATTCTTGCTTTTTGTTTGTTCCTGTCATTGCTGTCACTTTATGCAGGCTGCTTTTAAAGCATCACTCTATTCTTCGATTGCAGTTGACTCCTCCCCACACAGCCCTACTTTTCCAAATTGATTGAAAAGACTATTATAGCTGTTTTAATGAGTTGCTATTTCCTGTGTGCCTGTGCTCTTCAGTGGGATGTCTGTGACTGACTTGGAGGGTTACTGTGCAAATCTAAATGAACTTCAGAGAACGGGTCCTGTTCGGGGCTCAGTACTTTGACTTCTGGAGCTGCTGTATTCCCTGGCTGCTCCATTCTCTGGTCATTCCAGTCACTTTGGTGTCCCACAGAGGTCCCTCCCCAGGTTGGTCAGCAGTCTCATGTGCATATCGTGTCATGGAAGATGTAATTTAGTTCCACAGCAAGCTTGCTTTTTTTTCCTCTCTACAAGAATCAGCAACAGCAGCAGAACCAACATCCGCAGCCCGCAGCCCCGCCGCAGCAGGCAGCAGCCCCTCCACAGGCAGCCCCGCAGCAGCAGAACAGCACCCAGGCCAACGGGACTGCAGGAGGGGCCGGGGCGGGGCCCGGGGCCACCGGAGCAGGGCTGCAGCACAGTCAGGACTCCGGCCTTAATCAGGTGCCTCCAAACAAGAAACCGCGGCTAGGGCCTTCAGGCACAAACTCAGGCGGGCCTGTAATGCCGTCAGATTATCAGGTACTCCCCTGAATTTTGTACTTTTAAATTTTCATATACTGTTAAAAAACTAAATGCAACTGAGTAAATTTTAAAGGTCTTATTGGCCATATTCAGTGATTCATGTGTCAGGTGGCATCTCCCCTAGCAAATACAGAGAAGCTCTGAAGAGCTGTACAAAATGGAAGACGTTTATCGGCAGAAGGAGGTGGGACAAGGACACTAACAGAGAGCTGATTGTTTCAGGCCCGGGGAACCTTCCTTTGGGGACTACAGGAGTCTACCAAGTAGATTACTTCTCTAATGCTGACTAGGAGATTCCAGACTGACTGGGGAGGAGTACATTCCTGGGAGGGGCTGAAACTGCAGTTAGGTTAGTCACTGTCTCACTTGTGGGCTTAGCACAAGTGACTCCATTTTGAGCCTGTCGTCTCTTTTTTAACAATACATTTTATAGACTTACAGTAGATCCTTTTAGAATTAAGTGGTACTTAACTCTAAAGTTTGACTATACAAACTGTACAATCCTGTTTCTAGGGTGTTATATGAAAATGAAGGTTTTTGTCATTTCATGTAATTGCAAGATATTTTGTTTCTTGATTTGATTATCCTAAAACCCTGAGGAGGGAAGGTGAGGCAGGCAGCTCCTCCTCAAAGAAAATGTCTCATTTTACCCTTACAGCTGCCTATCAGGTTTGAGTCAGAAAAAGATACCTAGATAGATAAGCAATTGAAAAGGGAGAGGAATGGCGGCTTATTTTGAAAAAAGTAAGCAGCATACTTCAGAAGAAGAGAAAGGGACTAAGATTGAGACTTCTCAGGAATAACTGTTATAACTGTTAAATAACTGTTAAATCTCACTAGAAATAATTTTGAGGCTAGAAAATACATTTTGTTATTAAGATTTAAAAGAAAACTACAATTGTATTACCAATTCAGGAAATTAAAGGTATTACCAATTCAGGAAATTAAAGGAAAAAAGTCTAAGGATTGGTATTTGGAGAGAGAGGTAA